>NC_051321.1:19388856-19691886 GCF_015220235.1 Choloepus didactylus
AATCAAGATCAAATACATCTGCCCACACAAGACTGCATCAAAGAACATGTTGTTTTCAGGGACATAATACATCCAAACTGGCACAAATAGTTAAGATTTTTTTTTTTTTTGCTGTGTACATTTTACTAAAATTAAAAATAAATACTTTTAAAAAATCAAAGAGGTCTGAGCTCTCGTTCAGGCCTCACCACTTACTACCTATGCGACCTTGAGTCTCAATTTCCTCTCTATAAATGGTGATAACAAGAGTCGTGAAATAGACATTTTCCTGGCACATATTAGATGCTAAACAAAAGTTACTATCAGAACCCAGATACCCTGATTCCCGACATAGGGATGTTGGCCCAACAAAGTACTACCTCCTCAAAGTCTCCAGTGGCCCTAGGATCTTAATCCTATCTCCTATCTATGTTTTGGTCCTTAATGGGTGGAAAGGCGTGGCTATCAGGGAAGGCAAAAAAAAAAAAAAAAAAAAAAAAAAAAAAGATTGCAATTCACTGAATCAAAAACTAGAATACAGGTTATAAGTGGCAGAGTTAATGCTCAATTAGTACAGATTTTCTGTTTGGGGTGATGGAAACATTTTGGTAATGGTGGTGATAATAGCATAATATTGTGAATGTATTTAACACCATGGAATTGTATACTTGAAAGTGGCTAAAAAGGACTAATGATTTTTCTGTAAACCTACAACTGCTCTAATAAAAAAATTAAAAAATAGTAAAGGGCATGATCTTTTATATTTCCGCATTATGTTCTTGTAGGAATGAATAATTGAGGAAAGCAGAATACTGTTTCTGGAGAGCAGAGACTAGGAACAGCTACAAAACGATTAATCTGTTAAGTATGAACTGAAGATATTATATAATCCAACAGACATCTTTCAGATTATGAATGATTTAGCCATGTTGTTATCTAAATGAAGGATAAGTGTCCACCAGAAAAAAAAAAATGGCTCCTTAGGTAACAGATAAGTAGCCCTACTAGAATCCAGTACACAGAGCTACAGAATATGTATGCATGAAGGGACAACAAAGAAAAAACTTTTTAAGTAGTCCAAAGGAGTTTTATATTGATACACAGCCATCTCAAGTTCTTTTTGAAAAAATATTGGAAACAACTCTCAAAGACTCCCAAAAGTCACCAAATCTGTTCACTCAGGTGTACGGATTTATTCAACAGAAAACTTTTTTTAAATAAACACCTGGTGAAATGTAGAAATAAGTCCTAAATATTTTATTTAGCTTAAGTACCCTAATTCAATAAAGGGGGTTATTCAGAATTTCCTCTATTGATAGAAAGTAAGCACACCATACCTCACTTTTCACTTCCACGTTCTTCGTTTCAAAAGGTGATTTATTATCTTTCAGTCTGTGGAAGCTAAAATAAAACAACTTATTATAGTACCTATACTAGCGAGCCAATTAAGACTAGGGGCCATGAATCACAATTACATTAAATTCCCAACGAATAAAATCCAGAAAGAAAAAACAACTTTTCTAGAGAGAATCATCATTATAACCTTAAAATAAAGCACTCCAATGCTGAGTACACCATGGGGAACCCTGAGCACAGATGTGCTGCCCATGAAAGCTGCTTGATAACAGGGGGGCAGACAAATCTCCAAGCCTCAGTTTTCTCATCTGTGAAATGGAGATAATCCCTACATTCCCTACGAAGAGTTCTGAGGATCAAAGGAAACTATATATGTGCAACTGTTTTGTAAACTGGTAAATGCCACAAAAGTAAGATTTATAAATTTTAAAATTACAACTCAATGACTGACTTTAGAGGGGCACTGTCAGAGTTCCATCTTACAAAATTTCAGGAAAGTATATATGATTGAAAGTAAGGTATTCCAAAGCTCTAACAATTAAAAACAAAACTTAATAAAGGTTCTAAATCTTAAGATAAGCTATTTAGTAAAATTACATTCATGACAACTCCTAAATGCTTAGAGCTGTTGACTCCAGATTTGTACACTTTATACCTCAACAAGTAAAAAAATTACAACTTCTATATAGCTAGGGCCTATTTATCTGATTTGATCCTTATGCTATCAGAAAACTTTATTTATATTCTTCAATGAATAAAAAAATCATTGCTACTTACTTTTGCTGAACAGGTTTGCACACAATGCTGTGTGCTGACCAGTCTCTTTTCTGACATGTTATAGAGCAATAGTATGTTTGCTTACACTGCGAACACCTCAGTGATCCTAGAGAACACAACGCATAACATCATCACTGTATTATTCCAAATATTTGTTGTCAAGACAAACATTTTCAAGACAAACATATCAAACACTATTCTATTAATCACATCAAGAAGACTCTATTTGAAAAGAATTGTGCAGTTTATAAACAGTTAGGTATTTTCATAAAACCACAGAAGAAAATGGACACCAGTGTTAAGAAACTTTTTGTTGGTGATGTCTAGGAACCCCTCATTGTGTTTTGTTTTTTTAACCTTTTATTGTAGTAACATATAGACAACTCAGAATTTCCCCTTCTAACCACTTTCAAGTGTACAATTCAGTGGTAATAATTACATTCACATTATTTTGCTATCATCACCAATATTCATTACCCCAACTTTTACATGACTTCAAACAGAAACTCTGCACCAATTAAATGATTAACTCCCTTCATTCCTTCTCCCCCAGCTCCTGGTAACCTATAATCTACTGTCTTCAAAGTTCTCTCAAAATGCAGAGAGAAAGGACTACAAAGATGAAAATGATCAGACGGATGAATGGAGTCATAACTGACTTTCCTAAAGTAGGGCCCCAGAACACGTTACAAAAGGCACAATCAAAGGAAACAGAAAATTTTGTTATAGTGAAAAGGTACTCATGTAAGTAGACTGAAATGACTTGCCAAGTGCCAAGAAGACAAAAAGTTAAGAGAATCACACTTAGGAAAACCCAGGCAGTTTTGTGAAATGTAAGTATTTAAAAAAAAAAAAAATTCTATCAGTATTCTTCAGGCAGAAAAAAGGTTATCTAAAGGCAAAAAAAACAAAACAAAACAAAACAAAAACACACACACACCACCACCACCAAGCCGGCCTCAAATAACTCCACCCTAAAAGAAACTGAAAAAACACAGGAGCAGGATATGTAAATGGCCAGTAAGGACATGAAAAACTGCTCAATATCACTGATCATCAGGGAGGTGCCAATTAAATTCTCAATGAGATACCACTACATATTCCCAAGAAGGACTAAATTAAAAAGACCTGACGACACCAAATGTTGGCAAAGATGTGAAGCAATCAGAACTCTCATAATCTGCCAATGGGAATGTAAAATGAGACAAGGACAACTACTTTGGAAAATGGTTTGGCAGCTTCTTATAAACTGATTCAGCAGTTCTACTCCTAGGTATTTACCCAAGGGAAATGAAAGCATATGTCTATACACAAACTTGTACAAAACTGTTTAGAGAGCACTACTCATAACAGGCAAAAGCTGGGCACAACCCAAATGCCCATCAATAGAAGAAATAAATCATGGCATTAACATACAATGGGATACTACTATTCAGTAATAACAAATAATACATGGGACAACACAGACTAATCTCAAAAATATTCTAATGAAATGAGCTTTACACAAAAATCCACACTGTATAAGTCCATTTATATGAAAATCTATGGCAGGCAAAATTAATTTTTAGTGAAAAAGGAAAACAGTGGTAACTCTGGGGGTATAGTGACTGGGAAGGGACATGAGGGAATTTTCTGAGGAAATGGAAATGGCCTCTATATGGATAGGGTGTGTATTTGTAAATTTCAATGCATGTAAGATTTACCTCAAAACAAACAAAAAGACCTTGGGAAAGCAGGAAGAGTGGGAAGCTGTGGATGAACAAGAATGGCAGGATACTGAAAGCTCCTGAAGCTGGCAGATAGGTATAAAGTGTATATATAATATTCCGTCTACATGCATATTTGAAATTTTTTGTTAATAAACAAAATTTTAACTGTGTAGAGGAATAATTCAACAGACTTCTGAGAGCAACAGGCTTACCAAAAAGGCCACAACGATGGCAAGTTGTTGACCGAAGGGGAGGTCCTAGAGAGTTGAAGAGCGCTCGATTATTTATGGAGAAGGAATTATCAACAAACTTGTGCAATTTTCTTGAATTTGCAGGAGGCACATTACTGCTAGGTTTCTATTAAGAAAAGAGAAGAGCATCATTAAAACTTGGTAATATGGAACCTAGAATCGGGAATGAGATCTTGTTACTCTGAACGGGTTAACGCAATACCCCGAAACACCCCAGAGTATTTTGGGCAGAAAATAAAAAAGTATTTGCAAGGTCCCCTTGAAGGACTGGAAAAAAATGTGGAAATATTAAACTTCTCACCTGGGGAAATCCTGATATTTTTCCAAGTATTAGGGACTTCCAATTTAATAATCCAAGCCCTCAATCTTGGGGCTTACCCTTATGAAACCTATTTCGGCAAAGGAAAGGCTAAGCCTACTTATAATTATGCCTAAGAGTCACCCCCAGAGAACCTCTTTTGTTGCTCAGACGTGGTCTCTCTCTCCAAGCCAACTCTGCAGGTAAACTCACTACCCTCCCCACTATGTGGGACATGACTCCTAGAGGTGTAAGTTTCCCTGGCAACATGGGACATGACTCCCAGGGATAAGCCTGGCCCTGGCATCGTGGGATTGAGAATGCCTTCTTGACCAAAAGGGGGAAGAAAAATGAAACACAATAAAGTTGCGGTGGCTGAGAGATATCAAATAGAGTCGACAGGTCATTCTGGAGGTTATTCTTATGCATTAGATATTTCTTTATAATTCCTAGTGTATTAGAATAGCTAGAAAGAAATATGTAAATGTGATGAACTGTAATCCAGTAGACTTGATTCTTGATGATAACTGTATAACTATGTAGCTTTTATCATGTGACTGTGTGACTGTGAAAATTTTGTGGCTCACACTCCCTTTACCCAGTACATGTGCAGATGAGTAATAAAATAAAAACAAATATATATACATATACACACACATATATACATATATACATATATATATATATAAAATGGGGGGGGTAAGGGTATGGGATGTTTCAGGTGTTATTTTTTATTTTTTTTTCTTTATTTTGGAGTAATGAAAATGTTCTAAAACTGATTGTGGCAAGGAATGCACAAACTATATGATGATACTGTGAGCCACTGTATACTTTGGATGGATTATACAGTGTGTGAATATATCTCAATAAAAAAGATGGCAGGAAAGTTCATTCAAAATGGAAAAAAAAACTTGGTAATCACTTCTCAAAATACTAGATATGGAACTTCTGCTTCTGGGTACTTTTTCCTACTCTTTCCACTAATTAAATCTAAAAACCCTGGACATATATTTAAAAGCAATATAAGACAACGCTATAGAACAGGAGAGAAGCAAGCAGACCAGTTAGGGACCCAAAGAACAACGTGGTAATGAGTTCCCTGCATTTTCTTTATGCCTCATATTCCAGACTTGGTAATGGAGAAGCCAGCAACCTGTAAATGCCAAGATGTGCATACAATGAAAGCCCCAACAAAAAGCCTGCTCTCTCTAACCAAAAGACCAGGAAAGGGGCATCCTAGCAAGACAGAAAACTTTTAGCCAATTACTGCTCTACTCCAACCAAACACCACAGAAAAAACTGTGAACCCCACCCCCAACTAGCAAAGATATGGAGTGAGAAGCCTTAACTTCCACCCTCAATAGGGTGTAAGGAGGCACCCCAATCATCCTACTGGCATGATATAAAGAAGCCAAACAGAAGGGAACTAGGACAGCCTCCCTGCTGGGGGTAACACCGTCTCCCAACTCCTTCCCTACCCACTCCCCCACTCTCATGTAGACCAGTGGGGAAGCCTGGATTTCTACCCCCCACCTGGCAGTAAAGAGATACCCTTCCCCTTCCTGACTGGTGGTATAAGAGGAGGCCTAGCAGAGAGCCAAGATTTAGGAAGAGAAAGAAGGCAGGGCTGAAAAGTACTCAAAGAAATAATAGCCAAAAACTTCCAAGATTTGGCAAAAGATGTAAGTGCACAAATTCTAAGAGATGAGCAAACCCCAAACAGAATAAACCCAAAGAAATCTACCCCAAGACATATCTTAATCAAACTTCTTAAAACTACAGGCAAAGAAAAAAGTCTTGAAAGCAGTCATAGACAAAGAACACCTTCCTAAAGGGTAAAAACAATTCAAAACACAGAAAATTTCTCATAAGAGACCATGGAGACCAGAAAGAAGTGCACAACATTTTTCAAGTGCTGAAAGAAAAGAACTGTCAACAAAGAATACTATCCAGAGAAAATATCCTTCAGGAATGAAGGAGAAACCAAGAAATTCTCAATGAAAGAAAACTAAGACAATTTATTGCAAAAAAATTACTCTAAAAAAAGCTAAAGGAAGTCCTATAAATAGAAAGGAAATGACAAAGGAAGAAACCTTCGAACAATGGGAAGGAGAAAAAGAACAGGCAAGCAAAAATATGAGAAGAGATAATAGACTTTCCTTTTCCTCTTGGATTTTCTAAATTATGTTTGACAGGTGAAGTGAAAATTAAAACACTGCCTGGAGTGGTTCTAAATCTTTGCAGAGGAAATACTGAAGACATAAATGGGATGGAGATAGTGGGATACAAAGGGAGTTAAGGTATCTATACTTCATTTGATGTGGTAAAATGAAGATGCCAGTAGGCTGTGTTAAATCATGCATGGAGCAAACACTAAAAAGGTATAGAAAGAGATCCACTCAAACATGCTACAGATAAATCAAAACGGAATTCTAAAACATGTTCAATTAACCTACAAGAAGACAGGAAAAAAGAAAGAAGTGGAACCAAAAAAATTGAGAGAACAAACAGGAAACAAAAAAATAACATGGAAGACTGAAACCCTAAAATACTGATAATTAATTGAATGTAAACGGCCTAAATACACCAATTAAAAGACAATGCCAAAGTGGCTTAAAAAAAATGTTACCCAACTAAATGCTGTCTATAAGAAACTCACTTTAAATATAACAATACAAAAAAGTTCCAAGTAAAAGCATGGAAAAATAAATATCATACAAATATTAATCAGAGAGAAGACAGAAATTACCAGTAACAGGAATGAAACCAGAAATATTACTACAGACCCTAAAGATATCAAAATGATAATTACAGAATGCTTCAAACAATTCTACACACATAAATGGACCAATTCTTCAAAACCCACAAACTATCTCAATATGATATTGATATTTGAATAGCCCTATTAAAATTAAGGAAACTGAATCATAATTTTAAAACAAAAACAAACAAAAAGAAATCTCCAGGCTCAGATGGCTTCACTGAGGAATTCTACCAAATGTTTAAAGAACAATTCTATATAATTTCTTCAGAAACTAAAAGAGAAAAGGGAACGCTTGCCAACAACTCATTTTTTGAAGCTAGTAGTTACCTTTATACCAAAACCAAAGATAGGAAAAAAGAAAAGTACAGACCAACATCCCTTTTGAATGTAATAGATGCAAAAACATTAATAAGGTGTTAACAAACATAATTCAGCAATATATAAAAGAAATTATACACCATGACCAAGTGGGGTTTATCCAGGGATCCAAGGCAGATCCAAATATTTTTGAATATTCAAAAATCAATGTAGTCAACCAAATTAACAGACAAAACGAAAAAAAAAAAACCACACATGACAGTTATCTGTTGAGGCAGAAAAAACATTGACAAATTCAACACTTATTTACGAAAAAAAAAAAAACCTCTCAAAAAAGTAGAAATAGAGAAGAACTTCATCAACTTCAGAAATAGCTTCTACAAAACACCGACACACAACATTATATGTAATGGTGAAAACATGATGCTTTTGTCCTAAGGTAGGGAAAAATGGATGTCTATTCTCACCACTCTTATTCAACATAATGGTGGTGGAAGTTATAGTCAGCACAATAAGAAAAGACAATGAAAAGTATATATATTGGAAAATAAGAAATAAAACTGTCCCTATTTGCAGATGATGACTGCCTACGAAGAAAATCCAAGGAAATCTACAAAAAAAGAAAAAAAAGAAAAAAAAAAAACCTGTAACAATCAAGTGAGTTCAGCAAGGTCACAGGAGGAAAAAAAATCAATTGCTTTTCTACATATTAGTAAAGAACACGTGGCGCCACCTACAATTGCTCAAACAAAATGAAATACTTAGATATAAATCTAACAAAACATGCAAAAACATGCAGTGGATTGTATGCTGAAAACTACAAAATGAAAGAAATCAAAGATCTAAATAAATGGAGAGACATACTGTGATCGTGAATTTGAAGATTCAACATAATAAAGATGATAATAATCTCCAAATTTGTATACAGGTTTAACACATTCCTATCAAAATCCCAGCAAGATATTCTTTAGATATAGATGAGATTATTCTAAAATCTCTATCAAAAGCCAAGGAAACTAAAATAGGTAAAAACCATTTTGAAAAAGAAAAATACAGTGTGTTGAACCACTCCACCCAATTTCAAGACTTACTATATAGCTCCAGTAATCAAAACTGTGTGGTTGATTACTGGAGCTGGTGGAGAGACAAACACATAGATGAATGTAAAAGAACAGAGAATCCAGAAGAGACCCATGTAAATATACCCAACTAGTTTTTGGAAAGATGGTACTGGGGCAACTGGATATCTAGAGGCCAAAACAAACAAACAAAACAATATCAACCGTGATCTAAGTCTCATAAACAAAAATTAACTCAAAATGGATCACAACTTAATCTCAAAACTATAAAACTTTTTGAAAAAAAAAAAAAAAGAAATTTTTGGGATCTAGGGTGGGCAGAGTTCTCAGATGTGACATCAAAAGCATGATCTGTAAAAGGAAAAACTTATCAAAAGGACTTCATCAAAACTTAAAACTTTTGCTGTGCAAAAGACCCTGTTAAGAGGATAAAAAGACGAACTACAGACTGGAGAAAATATTGCACGTCACATATCTGAAAAAGGACGAGATTCTGGAATACATAAAGAATTTTTAATATCAACTATAAAAAAAAATTCAATCAGAAAATGGACAAAAGACACGAAGAAACATTTCACCGAAGAGGATATTCAGATATACAAGGAAGCACATGAAAAGATGTTTGGCATCATCAGCCATTACAGAAATGCAAATTAAAACCACAATGAGGTATCACTATACATCCATGAGAATGGGTAAAATAAAAAAATAATGACAGCACCATATGCTGGTGAGAATGTAGAATACTGGAGCATTCATAAATTGCTGGTAGAAATGTAGAATGGGTACATCCACTCTGGAAAACAGTTTGGTATTTTCTTAACAATTCAAATATGCAGCTACCATGTGAGCCAGCAATTTCACCATTGGGGATTTATCCTAAAGCAATAAAAAATTATGTTTACACAAAATCCCATACATGAATGCTTAGCAGCTATGTTATAATAGCAAAAAACGAGGAAAAACCCAGACATACTTCAAACGGGGAATGAATGGTTAAGTAAGATGTGATACATCTATACCAATAAAATAGGAAATAAAAAGAATCAAACTATTGCTACACACAACATCCTAAATGAATCCTCAGAGAATTATGTTGAGTGAAAAAAAAAGTCAATCCCAAAAGATTACATACTGTATGGTTCTATTTAAGATTCTTGAAATGACAAAATTGTGGATATGTGGATTAGATTTGTGGTTATAAGTGTTTAAAGAGGGAGTAGGGGCAGGAGAAAGGTGGATTTTACGGATGTGACCATAAAAAGGCAAGTCAGGGCACCTAGTAACAATAGAAACGTTCTTTATCTTGATTGTATCAATGTCAGTTTCCTGGTTGTAATACAGGTCTACAGGCTTTTACCATGGGGGAAAATTGAGTCAAGGGTACTAGGGTTGTCTCTGTATGATTTCTTACAACCACATGTGAATCTATAATTATTTAAAAAGAAAGTTTAATTTTTTTAAAAAAAGGTACTAGATTAGGGATAAGGAAGTTTGACCTTGAATAATATCTGCAAATTGAATAAGTCTTTATTAACACAATGCAAAAATATGTTTAGAATCTTTTAACCAAACAAAAATACAAAATAGGAAAAAATATATAACTTACATTATTTACTGCTTTGGGAGGTGAATTATTTCCAGCACTTACTGGTGATACTGAATTTCCTGGGGAGTAAAAACACAATTTCTAATAAAAACCAAACATTGCTTATTATTCCTGAGAATGTAAAATACCATAATTAAGTGATATTCAAATAATAGGGCTATACACACTAGCACTATAGCTAAACCATAAATAAGCAACATCCTGCTTTTCCTGTATGGTAAATATGAACTTGAGCTGAAACTGCCTTGACTACTACTCTCATTGCTAACTTTTCCTCATTCACTAGGACAGCAGTTCTCACTTTTTGGACTCAGGATCTCTTTAACTTTCTACTGTGATTAACAGTACAAATAATAAATGTTTTTTCATGAACTAGAACAAATGTATGACACTATTAGAAAGACTTGCTAATATAGAGTAGGATATGGGTAAAATGTACCTACTGCAAACTATGGACTAGAGTGAACAGCCATTTCTTATATTCTTTCATCAACAATAACAAAAGTAGCACACCAATGCTAGCAATCAATAATAGTGGGGGATAAGGGATATGAGATGTTCTGGGTTTTCTTTTTTTCTTTTTTTGGAGTAATAAAAATGTTCTAAAATTGACTGTGGTGATGAATGCACAACTATGTGATGATACTGTGAGCCACTGTACAATCATGTATGGATAAAAACCCTTTCAAATGCAAGATAAACCAATGGACTGTGTGGTATGTGAATATATCTCAATAAAATTGCATTTAAAAAAATAACTAAGGATCCCAAAGGACTTCTGTTTACATGACTTATGTCTATCAATATTTACCATATTAGAAATTAATACTAAAAGTTAAAAAGTATTTATTCATTTAAAGATAATAAACCCATGATATGTTGCCATAACATTTTTATGAAAAGCATAACTATATTTTCCAAAACAAAATAAAATTATTAAAAAGAGTACACTGTTTTACATTTCTGCATATCTCTTTAATTTGGCCTAACAGAAGACAGTTGGATTTGCATTATCTGCTTTCACATTCAATCCTTTGCTATCTATATGTTGCTTTGGTTGAAGTATCTGAAGAATATCTGATCTCACATAGATAGGTAGTTACAAAAAAGGAAGCATATTTAATGGCCATCTCATATAATTGCAGATATTCTAAAACCACATCAATAAACTTTTCATACTGTTATATTAAAATCCATTGGTTTATCTTACCTTTGAAAGGATTTTTATCCATGCATGATCATACAACATCATGCATTGCTCATTTGGAAAAGATACGTCACTATGCATTATCAAAAACCATATTTGTTAATACCACCACCCACTTCATCAGAAAAGTCCATAATTCTGGGAGCTGTCGAGCTCAGTGTGGCAGGTACAAGTTTCCTGAACTTCTCATTTTTGTTTGAAAGCTCGAATTTTATCATTGATAAATTTTAATCGATAAATTAAATTTATCAATTAAATTTATAATTGATAAATTAAATTTAATTGACAAGTTTTATCACTGATAAACTGATAAATCATAAATTTTATCATTTATCGAGTTTTATCATTAACTGTTTTCCTTAAAGTGACAGTCTCACTTTGTTCATTTTTGATAAAAAGCTTGCCAAATACCAAGCCTGAATAGTCATAGCTTTTGTCATTCTTTTCAAGTAAAAATGGTATAACAAGAAAAAAGTTTCATTTTAGCTCAAAACCCAACCACATACATGTTTTTTCTCATAACTATCATACTTTGGTATGCAGCAGAAGTTAGGCATGATTCTCATTTCATCACACAAAGTATTAAAAATAAACACACACAAGGGTTAAGATTTAATAAATAGTTTTTACTGCTTCATCAAGGACATTCTTAAGTGAAACTGGCAATTTATGGTTTTGTTTTTTTAACTGCAAGTGCACTGCAATGAAAAATTCAATGACTGGTGACCCTGCCTGAGGTTGAGCTGGGGGGTCAGAGGTTTACCCATCCTTGCTTTTGTACCATCTGTATAAATCAACACAGTGAAAAAGGCAGATAATATATTAATAATTATTAGGAAAATAGTTTTGACCTCTTGTGAACACCCTGAGGTCCAAGGGCCACATTCTGAGAACTACAGCATCATTAACATTAAAAGACCATATCTCGGCTCCTTAAAACAGGTCTTTCGAATTAGTACTAAAGGAATGATAGATAAAACAAATCTAATGAAACAGATCAATGCCTTAGTTACATCTTTGTGTGCTATTATTGCATAAAATCGCCAAGGTATTTCCAAAAAAAAGGCCAATCTTTAGAAAACTCGTGTAAGGCCAGAGTGTATCCTTTATACATTCCTAGAATTCCTGCATTTCTAGTTCTCTGGTTGTTGTAAAACAGCTATGGACATTCCATGATCAATCAAGCCAAAGGAAGCCACTTGATATCCACTTTTCCCTTAAGTTAATATTCCAACGCAAATACTATAAGGTGGTCATTTGGTTGTTCTGTTACTAGCCCAATGATGTGTAGCTTTGCATATTTTTGATAAGTCACAGAAACCATCAGAATCAAGGAGTAGTAAGGCCTGTAGTTTTCACTCACCTGTTGGCAATGTCTTCCCATCTGCTGTGTATAAAATCACTTCTCCATTGGTGGCATTAGGGTTTGAAGATACTGAACTATCTTCCTGACTAGCGAAATACTGTTTGGTTTTCTCACAAAGCAAAAAATTGTTCTTTTTATTTCCATTCTCTGGGCTTTTCAACCTGAAATTAGGATGGTTAGGATGTGCTCCAGGACTTCTTAAACAATCATGTGGTGGAAGTTTGCTTTCATTTTTCTCAAAATTAAATGGCTCTGTCATTTTACAAGTAGATGCTTCGGAATTATTTCTTGACATCTTATTTGATGGCAATTTAACACTCACAGAAGTCTAAGAAAACAAATGCATTTACAAGACAATTTTTAATTACAAAAGTAGATGAACTGCAGGCCTAGGTGACTTCTTTCAAATATTTACATAACAGATTATAATTCTCAGAAACTATTCGAAAGCAAACATAACTGTGATATTGACACCTGACCTATACGGCACAAGAAATGGTAAAAAGAAAAAATCTACTTGAGAAGAATAAGCTCCAAGTTCAACAGAATTCAACAACCAACCAACGAAAGACCAATTCAATAGACATCAAAATAATCAGTTCTCAGAGCTGACCATTTTTTCCAACTTCAAAAAGTTTTGAAACAATAGGAATAGAAAAGCATTTCATTTTTTTTAAAAGAGATATTTCCAGCCTACAACCTACAACTTAATGGTGACATGCCATAAAGGTTACTGGTTAAATCAGGTCATCGACTACCTCCCTAGCCTTGCCTCAAAATCTGTCTTCTACTTTATGCTACACCACGTCCTCAAATATGCTGAACCCACTACCAAGAATGCCCACCCCCTCATCTGCCTAGTAAACTTTCCTTCTTAGTCATCCTTCACCATTATTCTCAGCTGACCCTTACTCTGTCTGATTTCCAAACCCTCTACTTTGATCATCTCCAGCCATAAATTATAACTTATACCTAGCGCTTCTAAGGCAAGCAGTATCTATCTGTGTGCACATCCCTGAAAATAAATTAGACATATTGCAAGCTTACGTGTTTAATTTGTTGCTAAGTGCCTCTGAGAAACATCTATCCAGAAATTATGTTGGCTTGTTGTTTTCCTATTACTTGTAAAGAATACAAAGTATCCTGCCACAGGAGAAGTCAGAAAAGTTGGCAAACTCTTCTTTTTGAAGAAATGACCCATAGCTTTGTCTGCCAGTGCCTATGCCCCAAAAACTACTCAGAGAAAAAAAGGTCTCAGAGAGGGGAAATTACCATGAGTGTATCTAAATGTTGTTTAACACTGTTTTGAACAGAAAATAAAAGAAATAGAAAAATCCTTTCCTGATATCCTAAAACTTCCGTATCATTGCTTATTTTAAATTAGGTCTACCTAATCCAATGACAATACACAAAAGACAATGAAAAATAAAAGAAAGACACAGGCACATTCAGAGCGGGGGGAATGCTCAGTAGACCAGATTCTGGGAGAATCCCCAACAGAAAGACCACAGGTAGCCAGCTCTGGTGTGAGACCCTGCATCTGCCCAGAACTGTACCTGTGAACTGATAAGCATGCCAGTCTACAACCACATTGGATGTAATAAGGAAAGGAGCAATAGTGTTAACTCAACAAAGGAAGATAACTGAACCTCAGGGGAAACTGTGTGGGGTGTGGGATGTGGATACTGAGGTGACCCTAGATTCTGTGCAAGAAATTTAATAAATATGCATAAAAATGTTAGGGTAAATGAGAGAATAGAAACAGAATGCCTAACTTTAAAATCAAAAAAAAAAAAAAAAAAAAAAAAAAAAAAGGTGGGGGGGAAACCTCAATCCAATAGAAAAGAAAGAATATACAAGCATGGTAAATAGAAAATATCAAATAAGCGGACCAAACCAAGCCCAAGTTATCTAATTATTAATGGATTAGTGTCTGAAAAAAGAGAGACAGACATAGAGACTTAGATTGGAAAAAACATCCAGCTAGATGTTAAGCACAAAAGACACACACAAAACAAAATGATACGGTAAGGCTGAAAACAAAAGGACTAAAACGTGCTATGCAAACAATCAAAATAAAGGTGGAATGTTAGTATCAACAGCAGGTAAAACAGAACTCAAGGTATAAAATATTGAGACAAAGATATTTTACCTTAGTAAAAGAAACACTCCAAAGAGACAGAGCTGCCAGGGATCGCTGAGTCTTAATAATATAGCTTTGAGATGGGTAAAGCAAAAATTGATTGAATGAGGAGAAATTAAATCCACAATAAGGGCATACCTGCCTTGAACACATATTAGTGAGGCAGCCAGAAAACCATTAATGATAAGAAATATTTTAGTCACATGCTAAACTTGGTCTAATAGTGACCAATAATTCCAAGAATATTCATTTTTCCAACAATGAGCATATACTGGGCTATACAAAAGACCACCTCCACTACCATCCCAACAAACTAGTATCATACAGCCCACATGCACTCATCACAATATACAGGTCTCCATCTCAGGGTTTCTTTCACAGAGAACCAGGCTGCAAAAAGCACACTAGAAAGCAAAGGTTTGTTTTTTAATGTTGAAAGTGGTAAAATATCGCAAAGAAAATGATAGCAAAAAGGACTACATGAACAACTTAAAACTTATAAAAATAGCAAAGAGGCCAGGGAAAAAATATTACTACAAAGATGACAAATTTGATACCTTTGAAAAAGTGGGATAAATAATAAGAACATCCAGCTCCTGGAGCAGACACGAAGGTTGAGAGACACAAATGCTTTCTTCGATCTCTGGTTTGCCAGCTCAAGTCAGTGACAATGCTGGCCATAATCAGAGCTCTCCTGAACGGGGCTCCCAGGAAAGCTTTGGCCTTTCCTGATGAACAGGAACAGACGTGGCTGGCAGGGTACTTCACCCCTTTCTTCCTACAACGTGGGCTTGAGGCCTAAAGAGAAACCACCCGTCTTGCAGCTAGGAAGCAATAAGCGTAAGAAAGCAAGCACGGAGAGGCGGGGCAAGATGGCAGACTGGTGAGCTGTATGTTTTAGTTACTCCTCCAGGAAAGTAGGTAGAAAGCCAGGAACCGCGTGGACTGGATACCACAGAGCAATCTGACTTTGGGCAAACTTCATACAACACTCATGAAAACGTGGAACTGCTGAGATCAGCGAAATCTGTGAGATTTTGCGGCCAGGGGACCCACGCCCCTCCCTGCCAGGCTCAGTCCCGTGGGAGGAGGGGCTATCAGCTCCGGGAAGGAGAAGGGAGAACTGCAGTGGCAGCCCTTATCAGAAACTCATTCTGCTAATCCAAACTCCAACCATAGATAGACAGAGACCAGACACCAGAGAATCTGAGAGCAGCCAGCCCAGCAGAGAGGAGACAGGCATAGAAAAAAAACAACACAAAAAACTCCAAAATAAAAGCGGAGGATTTTTGGAGTTCTGGTGAACATAGAAAGGGGAAGGGCAGAGCTCAGGCCCGAGCTCAGGCCCTGAAGCGCATATGCAAATCCCGAAGAAAAGCTGATCTCTCTGCCCTGTGGACCTTTCCTTAATGGCCCTGGTTGCTTTGTCTCTTAGCATTTCAATAACCCATTAGATCTCTGAGGAGGGCCCTTTTTTTTTTTTTTTAATCCTTTTTTCTTTTTCTAAAACAATTACTCTAAGAAGCCCAATACAGAAAGCTTCAAAGACTTGCAATTTGGGCAGGTCAAGTCAAAAGCAGAACTAGGAGAGCTCTGAGACAAAAGACAATAATCCAGTGGCTGAGAAAATTCACTAAACACCACAACTTCCCAAGAAAAGCGGGGTGTCCGCTCACAGCCATCATCCTGGTGGACAGGAAACACTCCTGCCCATCGCCAGCCCCATAGCCCAGAACTGCCCCAGACAACCCAGTGTGACGGAAGTGCTTCAAATAACAGGCACACACCACAAAACTGGGTGTGGACATTAGCCTTCCCTGCAACCTCAGCTGATTGTCCCAGAGTTGGGAAGATAGAGCAGTGTGAATTAACAAAGCCCCATTCAGCCATCATTTCAGCAGACTGGGAGCCTCCCTACACAGCCCAGCAGCCCAGAACTGCCCTGGGGGGACGGCACTCACCTGTGACATAGCACAGTCATCCCTCAACAGAGGAACCGGGGTGCACGGCCAGGAAGAGGGGCCCACTTGCAAGTCTCAGGAGCCATACGCCAATACCAAGGACTTGTGGGTCAGTGGCAGAGACAAACTGTGGCAGGACTGAACTGAAGGATAAGACTATTGCAGTAGCTTTAAAACTCTAGGACCACCAGGGAGATTTGATTGTTAGAGCCACCCCCCCCTCCCTGACTGCCCAGAAACATGCCCTATATACAGGGCAGGCAACACCAACTACACACGCAAGCTCGGTACACCAATTGGACCCCACAAGACTCACTCCCCCACTCACCACAAAGGCTAAGCAGGGGAGAACTGGCTTGTGGAGAACAGGTGGCTCGTGGACGCCACCTGCTGGTTAGTTAGAGAAAGTGTACTCCACGAAGCTGTAGATCTGATAAAGTAGAGATAAGGACTTCAATTGGTCTACAAATCCTAAAAGAACCCTATCAAGTTCAGCAAATGCCACGAGGCCAAAAACAACAGAAAATTATAAAGCATATGAAAAAACCAGACGATAGGGATAACCCAAGCCCAAGCACCCAAATCAAAAGATCAGAAGAGACACAGCACCTAGAGCAGCTACTCAAAGAACTAAAGATGAACAATGAGACCATAGTACGGGAGACAAAGGAAATCAAGAAGACCCTAGAAGAGCATAAAGAAGACATTGCAAGACTAAATAAAAAAATGGATGATCTTATGGAAATTAAAGAAACTGTTGACCAAATTAAAAAGATTCTGGACACTCATAGTACAAGACAAGAGGAAGTTGAACAACGAATCAGTGACCTCGAAGATGACAGAATGGAAAATGAAAGCATAAAAGAAAGAATGGGGAAAAAAATTGAAAAAACTGAAATGGACCTCAGGGATAAGATAGATAATATGAAACGTCCAAATATAAGACTCATTGGTGTCCCAGAAGGGGAAGAAAAGGGTAAAGGTCTAGGAAGAGTATTCAAAGAAATTGTTGGGGAAAACTTCCCAAATCTTCTAAACAACATAAATACACAAATCATAAATGCTCAGTGAACCCCAAATAGAATAAATCCAAATAAACCCACTCCGAGACATATACTGATCACACTGTCAAACACGGAAGAGAAGGAGCAAGTTCTGAAAGCAGCAAGAGAAAAGCAATTCACCACATACAAAGGAAACAGCATAAGACTAAGTAGTGACTACTCAGCAGCCACCATGGAGGTGAGAAGGCAGTGGCACGATATATTTAAAATTCTGAGTGAGAAAAATTTCCAGCCAAGAATACTTTATCCAGCAAAGCTCTCCTTCAAATTTGAGGGAGAGCTTAAATTTTTCACAGACAAACAAATGCTGAGAGAATTTGCTAACAAGAGACCTGCCCTACTGGAGATACTAAAGGGAGCCCTACAGACAGAGAAACAAAGAAAGGACAGAGAGACTTGGAGAAAGGTTCAGTACTAAAGAGATTCGGTATGGGTACAATAAAGGATATTAATAGACAGAGGGGAAAAATATGACAAACATAAACCAAAGGATAAGATGGCTGATTCAAGAAATGCCTTCACGGTTATAACGTTGAATGTAAATGGATTAAACTCCCCAATTAAAAGATATAGATTCGCAGAATGGATCAAAAAAATGAACCATCAATATGTTGCATACAAGAGACTCATCTTAGACACAGGGACACAAAGAAACTGAAAGTGAAAGGATGGAAAAAAATATTTCATGCAAGCTACAGCCAAAAGAAAGCAGGTGTAGCAATATTAATCTCAGATAAAATAGACTTCAAATGCAGGGGTGTTTTGAGAGACAAAGAAGGCCACTACATACTAATAAAAGGGGCAATTCAGCAAGAAGAAATAACAATCGTAAATGTCTATGCACCCAATCAAGGTGCCACAAAATACATGAGAGAAACACTGGCAAAACTAAAAGAAGCAATTGATGTTTCCACAATAATTGTGGGAGACTTCAACACATCACTCTCTCCTATAGATAGATCAACCAGACAGAAGACCAATAAGGAAATTGAAAACCTCAACAATCTGATAAATGAATTAGATTTAACAGACGTATACAGGACATTACATCCCAAATCACCAGGATACACATACTTTTCTAGTGCTCATGGAACTTTCTCCAGAATAGATCATATGCTGGGACATAAAACAAGCCTCAATAAATTTAAAAAGACTGAAATTATTCAAAGCACATGCTCTGACCACAAGGGAATACAATTAGAAGTCAATAACCATCAGAGACTTAGAAAATTCACAAATACCTGGAGGTTAAACAACACACTGCTAAACAATCAGTGGGTTAAAGAAGAAATAGCAAGAGACATTGCTAAATATATAGAGACGAATGAAAATGAGAACACAACATACCAAAACCTATGGGATGCAGCAAAAGCAGTGCTGAGGGGGAAATTTATAGCACTAAACACATATATTAAAAAGGAAGAAAGAGCCAAAATCAAAGAACTAATGGATCAACTGAAGAAGCTAGAAAATGAACAGCAAACCAATCCTAAACCAAGTACAAGAAAAGAAATAACAAGGATTAAAGCAGAAATAAATGACATAGAGAACAAAAAAACAATAGAGAGGATAAATATCACCAAAAGTTGGTTCTTTCAGAAGATCAACAAGATTGACAAGCCCCTAGCTAGACTGACAAAATCAAAAAGAGAGAAGACCCATATAAACAAAATAATGAATGAAAAAGGTGACATAACTGCAGATCCTGAAGAAATTAAAAAAATTATAAGAGGATACTATGAACAACTGTATGGCAACAAACTGGATAATGTAGATGAAATGGACAATTTCCTGGAAACATATGAACAACCTAGACTGACCAGAGAAGAAATAGAAGACCTCAACCAACCCATCACAAGCAAAGAGATCCAATCAGTCATCAAAAATCTTCCCACAAATAAATGCCCAGGGCCAGATGGCTTCACAGGGGAATTCTACCAAACTTTCCAGAAAGAACTGACACCAATCTTACTCAAACTCTTTCAAAACATTGAAGAAAATGGAACACTACCTAACTCATTTTATGAAGCTAACATCAATCTAATACCAAAACCAGGCAAAGATGCTACAAAAAAGGAAAACTACCGGCCAATCTCCCTAAGGAATATAGATGCAAAAATCCTCAACAAAATACTTGCAAATTGAATCCAAAGACACATTAAAAAAATCATACACCATGACCAAGTGGGGTTTATTCCAGGCATGCAAGGATGGTTCAACATAAGAAAATCAATCAATGTATTACAACACATTAACAAGTCAAAAGGGAAAAATCAATTGATCATCTCAATAGATGCTGAAAAAGCATTTGACAAAATTCAACATCCCTTTTTGATAAAAACACTTCAAAAGGTAGGAATTGAAGGAAACTTCCTCAACATGATAAAGAGCATATATGAAAAACCCACAGCCAGCATAGTACTCAATGGTGAGAGACTGAAAGCCTTCCCCCTAAGATCAGGAAGAAGACAAGGATGCCCGCTGTCACCACTGTTATTCAACATTGTGCTGGAAGTGCTAGCCAGGGCAATCCGGCAAGACAAAGAAATAAAAGGCATCCAAATTGGAAAAGAAGAAGTAAAACTGTCATTGTTTGCAGATGATATGATCTTATATCTAGAAAACCCTGAGAAATCGACGATACAGCTACTAGAGCTAATAAACAAATTTAGCAAAGTAGCGGGATACAAGGTTAATGCACATAAGTCAGTAATGTTTCTATATGCTAGAAATGAACAAACTGAAGAGACACTCAAGAAAAAGATACCATTTTCAATAGCAACTAAAAAAATCAAGTACCTAGGAATAAACTTAACCAAAGATGTAAAAGACCTATACAAAGAAAACTACATAACTCTACTAAAAGAAATAGAAGGGGACCTTAAAAGATGGAAAAATATTCCATGTTCATGGATAGAAGACTAAATGTCATTAAGATGTCAATTCTAACCAAACTCATCTACAGATTCAATGCAATCCCAATCAAAATTCCAACAACCTACTTTGCAGACTTGGAAAAGCTAGTTATCAAATTTATTTGGAAAGGGAAGATGCCTCGAATTGCTAAAGACACTCTAAAAAAGAAAAACGAACTGGGAGAACTTACACTCCCTGACTTCGAAGCTTATTATAAAGCCACAGTTGCCAAAACAGCATGGTACTGGCACAAAGATAGACATATAGATCAATGGAATCGAATTGAAAATTCGGAGATAGACCCTCAGATCTATGGCCGACTGATCTTTGATAAGGCCCCCAAAGTCACTGAACTGAGTCATAATGGTCTTTTCAACAAATGGGGCTGGGAGAGTTGGATATCCATATCCAAAAGAATGAAAGAGGACCCCTACCTCACCCCCTACACAAAAATTAACTCAAAATGGACCAAAGATCTCAATATAAAAGAAAGTACCATAAAACTCCTAGAAGATAATGTAGGAAAACATCTTCAAGACCTTGTATTAGGCGGCCACTTCCTAGACTTTACACCCAAAGCACAAGCAACAAAAAGAGAAAATAGATAAATGGGAACTCCTCAAGCTTAGAAGTTTCTGCACCTCAAAGGAATTTCTCAAAAAGGTAAAGAGGCAGCCAACTCAATGGGAAAAAATTTTTGGAAACCATGTATCTGACAAAAGACTGATATCTTGCATATATAAAGAAATCCTACAACTCAATGACAATAGTACAGTCGGCCCAATTATAAAATGGGCAAAAGATATGAAAAGACAGTTCTCTGAAGAGGAAATACAAATGGCCAAGAAACACATGAAAAAATGTTCAGCTTCACTAGCTATTAGAGAGATGCAAATTAAGACCACAATGAGATACCATCTAATACCGGTTAGAATGGCTGCCATTAAACAAACAGGAAACTACAAATGCTGGAGGGGATGTGGAGAAATTGGAACTCTTATTCATTGTTGGTGGGACTGTATAATGGTTCAGCCACTCTGGAAGTCAGTCTGGCAGTTCCTTAGAAAACTAGATATAGAGTTACCATTCGATCCAGAGATTGCACTTCTCGGTATATACCCGGAAGATCGGAAAGCAGTGACACGAACAGATATCTGCACGCCAATGTTCATAGCAGCATTATTCACAATTGCCAAGAAATGGAAACAACCCAAATGTCCTTCAACAGATGAGTGGATAAATAAAATGTGGTATATACACACAATGGAATACTACACGGCAGTAAGAAGGAACAATCTCGTGAAACATATGACAACATGGATGAACCTTGAAGACATAATGCTGAGCGAAATAAGCCAGGCACAAAAAGAGAAATATTATATGCTACCACTAATGTGAACTTTGAAAAATGTAAAACAAATGGTTTATAATGTAGAATGTAGGGGAACTAGCAATAGAGAACAATTAAGGAAGGGGGAACAATAATCCAAGAAGAACAGATAAGCTATTTAACGTTCTGGGGATGCCCAGGAATGACTATGGTCTGTTAATTTCTGATGGACATAGTAGGAGCAAGTTCACAGAAATGTTGCTATATTAGGTAACTTTCTTGGGGTAAAGTAGGAACATGTTGGAAGTTAAGCAGTTATCTTAGGTTAGTTGTCTTTTTCTTACTCCCTTGTTATGGTCTCTTTGAAATGTTCTTTTATTGTATGTTTGTTTTCTTTTTAACTTTTTTTTCATACAGTTGATTTAAAAAAGAAGGGAAAGTCAAAAAAAAAAAAAAAAAAAAGAAAAACAAGGAAAAAAAAAAGATGTAGTGCCCCCTTGAGGAGCCTGTGGAGAATGCAGGGGTATTCACCTACCCCACCTCCATGGTTGCTAACATGACCACAGACATAGGGGACTGGTGGTTTGATGGGTTGAGCCCTCTACCACAGGTTTTACCCTTGGGAAGACGGTTGCTGCAAAGGAGAGGCTAGGCCTCCCTATGGTTGTGCCTAAGAGCCTCCTCCTGAATGCCTCTTTGTTGCTCAGATGTGGCCCTCTCTCTCTAGCTAAGCCAACTTGAAAGGTGAAATCACTGCCCTCCCCCCTACGTGGGATCAGACACCCAGGGGAGTGAATCTCCCTGGCAATGTGGAATATGACTCCCGGAGAGGAATGTAGACCTGGCATCGTGGGACGGAGAACATCTTCTTGACCAAAAGGGGGATGTGAAAGGAAATGAAATAAGCTTCAGTGGCAGAGAGATTCCAAAACGAGCCGAGAGGTCACTCTGGTGGGCACTCTTATGCACACTTTAGACAACCCTTTTTAGGTTCTAAAGAATTGGGGTAGCTGGTGGTGGATACCTGAAACTATCAAACTACAACCCAGAACCCATGAATCTCGAAGACAGTTGTATAAAAATGTAACTTATGAGGGGTGACAATGGGATTGGGAAAGCCATAAGGACCACACTCCACTTTGTCTAGTTTATGGATGGATGAGTAGAAAAATAGGGGAAGGAAACAAACAGACAAAGGCACCCAGTGTTCTTTTTTACTTCAATTGCTCTTTTTCACTCTAATTATTATTCTTGTTATTTTTGTGTGTGTGCTAATGAAGGTGTCAGGGATTGATTTGGGTGATGAATGTACCACTATGTAATGGAACTGTAAACAATCGAAAGTATGATTTGTTTTGTATGACTGCGTGGTATGTGAATATATCTCAATAAAATGAAGATTCAAAAAAATAATAATAAAAATAAAATAAAAAAAAAAAAAAAAAAAAAAAAAAAAAAAAGCAAGCAAGCACACACTAAGGATGTTGGAGCAGAAAGTGCAAAGAGCCTGGTGTCCCTGGCAGTATCCTCAAGTCACCACCCAATTCTGGTCTGCCTATGCATAGACTTGCTGTGGCATCAGACAAATAAATAAACCCATACAGACACTGATAAAATAAATGGGCAAAAGGCAAGAATGGAATAGAATGCAGAGAGGATGAACATTAGCTGACAAATGGGGAAAATATTCAAACTCATCTGTAATAAAAAAATTCAAAATGAAATAATTGTATATTGTTTTCTGCCTGGCCTAGGTGCCATTAAAAGGGACACTCCTTACTGATGGGGGTATATGTATTATTATGTGCTTTCTGGGAAGCAACTTGGCAATATATATCCAATGAGTGTTTCAAAGTCCTAGTAACTCTATTTCTAGATATCATCCCATTAAAATAATCCTAAATACCAAAAAATTCTATGTATATAAAATGCTAAAATAAGTTAGGGAAGAAATAGTTGACCATGATGTCTCTACTAGATAGAATAATACACTATCATTAAGAATCCTATTTTTCAAAAGCATTTAAAAATGTCTGCTGGAATAGCAAATAAAAAAAAAAAAAAGAACAAAACTGGCTATTTAATACAACTATAAAAGTAAAACAACAAAACAGCAAAACTCCATGTAAAAAAGATGAATGTAATATATTAACTTTTTAAAATAATTTTTTATTGTGAACTCTAACATATATACATAACAGTGATAACTATAGTTAGCAAATTTCAAAGAATGTCATAGGTCACAATTCCACAACTTCTGTTATTTCCTTTGCTGTAAAATATATCATACATAGAGAAAGGTGTTAACTTTCAATGTACAGCTCAACAAGCAGTTATAAAGGTAATAATACATTAACTTTTAAAAACCTGTTAACTGTTCTGGGGTAGGTGGGTTGATGAAGGAACCTTTTACAGTCATTTTTATTTTCCAAATTATATTTAAGGATGAATTATTTTTATAGCAAAAAGCATTTAAAGAATTTAAGTGTCACTTAATATTGTCTATTTTCCCAAAAGTAAAGGATCAGTAATATTTAAAGGAGTAAAGGATGATAGTAATATTTAGACCATAGAATTCGGTTATTGCCAACTTCTCTCAAGACATGTAGGTGGGACCCTCAGTAGGCAGCATATAAGTCCCAAAAGTAACTTCAGGCTGATTGAACTGTACCCTTATTACAGTTACCTTTAGATGGTTATGTCTGTCTCCTAGATAATGTTAAGTTGCTTGCAGGCAGAAAACATGTCTTATTAAAAAAAAAATAATAACCAAAACACCCTCTGATTTTCCATAGTACCTAGCACAATGTTTTGCACAATGAGGCATTAATTCAAAAGATATTTGTACAACCGGGATAGAAGAAATGAAATTCACAGTTTGAAATTACATCTAGTAATTTAAAATGGAAATTACATCATGTTATGAGGTTACTTGAAAATTAATTGCAAAAGTTTATGCCTTACATCAATTCTTCCAAAAATTCAAAAATAAATATATCTGACTTCAGGAACAACAGCAACAAAATCAGTTTTGGGCCCATTGTAAAGTTTAAGCAGCAAATAAGAGTATTTACGCTTAAGCTCCACCTATGTTGGATTAGAGATGATCACATCAATGCACTTAACATTTAGGAGGACACGCCATTTGTCTCACCCTCTTCAGGAATCTTCATTGCAACAACCAGGGCAAAAAGCTGTCCAGATCTATTCTATGACCAGAAGCTTCCTGCTTCCTTTCCATTTTGGGGCAGTCAATTGTACCGCATTTTTCTTTCTAAAATGGTTCTCTGCCCAACTGACTTTTGTTGCTACTCTGTGACCCTATCTTTCAAATATCTGAGATGACTGCCAGGTCCCCTTTCCCCTAGGCCCCTAACCTGCTGATGTAACACCTTCCAGATGCCTCACAATTCTAGACTTTCACGAATCCAGAGACCCTCATACAGACATGGCTCTCGGAACTGAATACAGCATTCCAGACGTGGACTGACAACCAGTCAACAGGAGAACTGCTGTACCTCACTTTGAATACTAATTCCACTTATGTGACAATCTTTGGACTAAGCAGCCAGATCTATGGTGGG
Source organism: Choloepus didactylus (assembly GCF_015220235.1). NCBI lineage: Eukaryota > Metazoa > Chordata > Mammalia > Pilosa > Megalonychidae > Choloepus > Choloepus didactylus. The sequence continues at coordinate 19,414,568 of NC_051321.1, forward strand.
TCCACATAAAACTTTCAGCCAACTAAAACCTTTTGGAGTTTAGTTTTTGAAAATGTATAATTATCATATCATAAAATTATGGTATGCCCTAATTCCCAACCTGGGGCTGCAGGCTTCTGGTATGCAGGGTCAGAGATGTGACAGACATTGCTGCAAGAGTCATGAAACCTCATGGGTTAGTCATGCCCAATTTTAAAACAAGCAATTTCCCCCAGACTCATCCCATTATTTTTATGTGGTGCTGGTGATGATGACAATGCATTTATAATCATCCCTGAATCCATAATTGTTTTCTTGGCCAAAAAGAGATTAATAGATGGGTCCCCATATTTCTTTATGTTAAAGGGATCCTTATATTCTTAGAATTGGGAGTCACTGATGTAATAAAAAAGCAGTAAGCTGGAAGTGGCTAATTTCTATAATTCTACCAGCAAAAATGAGGCCTTGACTGTGTATTTCTGTTTCATGTTTTGAACCCAACAAGACACAAAGTAGGGCAGGCCCTCTCTTCTATTACCTCTGAATCCCTCTCCAAGGGACCAGGAGCATCCCTGGATACACTGCAAACACTGAGAGAAGCCATCTTTCCTTCCAGGAGACCACAGCTTAGAGGCTAGAGTCAACCCACCGTGCATTCAATATCAAAAGCAAAAGCAGCAGAGACTTAGCTGTAACTTTTTTCCTTCTCTAATATTTGCTTTTGTCTTCTGGGTAAGGGCAAGCATCCAAGAAGAGCCATTCTATTCAAAGGAAACACTCCATTTTAAAGCTACAAAACTCAATGGCTCAGCAGAGCATGAACTTTGAAATCAGTCAGACCCACATCCAAGACCCATCCTTCCTCATTTTCTAGCTATGCTATCTTGGACAAATCACTTCACCTTTTCTTGGACTCAGGGACTGTAAAATGCGACAGCAAGAGTAAATTCCTCATAATTCCTTATTGTGAGGATTAAGTGAGGAATGGTATGTAAAGTACTTCGCCCTGTGCCTAGTGCTTACCAAGTACTTAAAAGGCAGCTATTATTTGTTACACTTTTTTTTTCTCATTAAACTTCGTTTTAAAGGGTCTCAAAGTTCTGTGACAGCTTTCTGGTCAAGTCGTTTTCCATTTAAAAAGCACTGACTTTAAAAATCACTTAAAACTGCCTAACAGAAGACAGACACAAAATTCTTTCACTGATGGAAGACTAGTATGAACGCTTAAGATGGAAAGAATTTTGAGGACTAAAGTATTCCTATTTCTTCATTCCTACAGATGAGGAAGGGAGATCTAGAGAGGTGAAATAACTTCAAGCCCCCAGGGCTAACGCCTAACACAGATAAGTTGAAAATCCAGGTCAGACTCCTGGGTGGTGCAATGCATATAATATCCTGGTGCCTCTCTGAAGGATCCAGAAGTTAACTTCAGAGCCCTAAAAGGGTGAAAACATATTCATAGCAGAGACCCCTGGGCCAAGAGAAGTGGTTAGCACACAGCTGACACTCTGTAAAGGCTTGTTGAATAAACCAGTGCCGGCCTGCCCATATCCAAGTGGAGGCCGCACTGCATCTTCCTTTCTTATCGGAAGTTAAGAGGTGTTAGGAAAAAACTTCTAATATTTTCAGCGTAGCTTTGAGATAAATGAAGGAACTGAATTCACAAACCAGTTCCTTTTAGAAAAAAACGGGAGAGAGGTCCGGGAACTGAAAAGCACGGACGTTCACATTCTGGAAAGTCATGCCTGGAAATGCCCACTATTTTTCAAACCCTCTGCAGGGCCCTCGCCTTGCTCCTGGCTGCAATTCCCTTGTCTCTCGCCCCTCCACCACCACTATCAATACCAAACCCTCCCACACTAAAATCTCCACCCTTGGACCTCTCCTTCCCAGCCAGAGCCCCAAGGTCTCCTCTACATTCCCCTCCTCTCTCCGCTCCAGGTCTCTCGTACCCGCTCAACGCGCGCCCTCAACGCCTGACCTCAACGTCCAGCGCCCAACGTCCGGCCCCCAACGACCAAAGCCCTGCAAGCCCTCTCCCAGCCCCCCTTGCTCCCCCACGCGCGCCTCAGAACCCTGACCTGGAAGGCGGAGAAAGGGCTCTTAACCCTGCCTGGTGTCTGAAGCCTAGCCGTGGCGGCGTCTGCCCGTGCCACTGAGCCCCTCCACGCAGCTCGGCTCTCTCAGCAACACTCGCCTGAGAGGTTCCGCACCCTTCCCGGCGCCCGTGTGACGCCTGCGCAGTCCGCGTCCCACGTGCTCCTCAGCGGCGCCCACGTGTGTCCCCCACGCGCAGGGTTAAGTGCGATTCTGGCCCTCAGTCCTTCTTGAGAGCTTGTGGAACAGACTGCTGGCAAAGGAAGTTCCTCCGCTGCAACTCAATATAGCTATTGTTCTAGCTTCTTCTAGAAAGGTTTTCGCAGGAACTCTGTGGGCAAATTTTGGGCACAAAGACGCAGATTTTGGCTCCAGGGATTCCTCTGCCTGGTCTTGGAAATGAGACACATGTGATCACTCATTTTTTCCTGATTTGGGGCAAGTTATTATTTCTGTTGCCCAAAGAAAACAGTTTTGATTTTTTTTTAACCTTGGACCTATTCAAACATATTCAGAAGGAAAGTGCTGTAATGTATGCTCATGTACCCATTAGCTTGCCCAATATTATCTATTCATTGTTGTGAGAAACAAGCACTATTCCTAAAAAGGAATAAACGCTCACACGATTGTGAAGAAGAAAAGAATTTATTCATGGTCTTACAAGAACAGGCGCCCAACCAAATGTGGGGGTTGGCACGCAGAACAATAGATTCAGCAGTATTTATTCCCTAAACCTAACTGCAAGTCCCTCCCCTGTTTCCCCATTGGCTGGATACTCCAGAGGTTACATTTTATTCAACAAGCCTAACTAGCCCCTGCAAATTTGAAACATGCAGCCCGCCTAAATTGGAAACATTTGAAATATGCTTCCTGCGCAAATTTGCAACATTAGGAACCCTTGGAACAAATCTCCACCCCTGACTATAATGGGTATGCCCAGGCCTCTTTAGAGCCAGTCTGGGCTAGTTTGGTAACAAGTTATGAGGCTATTTTGAGAACCTCTATTCCGAGGCCCCACCCTGCAAGGATAGTAGATAGTGGGCGAATAAGCAGGGGGCTGACTGTGGATTACAGTTTGTCTTTTTAACCCTCTACCAATTCCTTAACTGCCCCACCCTGCTAGGCACACCTGTCCTGTGTGAAAGCTAAACTTAATCTCATTCTCACATTGTCAATCTTGTTTATACCTCTACCCCATGTCAATCTTGTTTATACCTCTACCCCAAACACTCTATCCCCCCAGATTACCCCCCCAGCTCAAGCAAATGCCCAACTTGATTTTATTTCTTTTTAATTGATTTTAGTTTATAGAACAGTTTTAGATTTACAGAAAAATTGAGAAGTAGTACTGAGATTTCCAGTGTAAGCCTCACCTAGTTTTCGCTACATTAACATGTTAGGTTAGTATGATATATTTGTTACAATTATTGAACCGATATTGACACATTATTATTAACTAAAATCTGTAGTTTATTTAGATTTCCTTAGTTTTTACCTATTGTCCTTTTTCTGTTTCAGAGTCATCATGTCACATTGGGCTCCTGAAATTCCTTGTTTCTAATAACCTTGACAGTTTTCAGGAGTAATAATCTGGCATTTTGTAGAATGTCCAGTCATTGGAATTTGTCTGACTTTTTTCTCTTGTTAAGACTGGAGTTATGGGTTGTTGGGAGGAAGACCACAGAGGTAAAGTGCCATTTTTATCACATCACATCAAGGGTACATACTATCCACATGATTTATGCTGTTAATGTTGGCCTTGATTACCTGGCTGAGGTGGTGTTTGTCAGGTTTTTCTACTGTAAAATTGCTGTTCTCCTACCCCCTCTCCATACTTTACACTTTGGAAGGAAGACTGTATATTTGAAGACTCCAACCCTCAATCCCGAAAGATATATCTTACTTGTAATATTTGGTGAAATTATTGTTTTAAAGTCAAATCATTTCTTTTCTGTCACAGACACTTCCACTGCAAAGTGTGTTTTAAGCAGCACCTTCATTTAAGGAGGGAGGTGCCATTTCCTGTTGAAAAGGAAAGAGGAACAGAGTTATACAATACTGTATTTTTTTAATTGATTTTTTTGTTTGTCTACAGTTGGTATGAAAGAAGCTTGACAGGAGTGCAGTAAATTTTGCTTGGCAAAATCTTGTATTGAAGACTCGCCTGAATTGAGTATTTTCACTCAAGAGCTGGACGTAAGTCCTAACGTAAAGAATATCATTTCACTGACATCATTTCATTTGCAAAACCTCAGCATATTGAAATTGCTAGCCTTACTTCTCCGGATGGGGTTGGGCAACTGTATTCAACAACTTTTTATTGCTAACTATTGAGCACCTCCCGCGTATCAAACCCCTTGCTGCGTAGTGTAATACTCAACCGGGAGACGACACTCCCTGCCCTCAAGGGGCTCAGAGTCCGGTACCACAGACAAACACACCAACAGTTCATTATTAGACAATGGCAGTAAGTACCACCTGTGAAAAAGAACGGGATGTTACGGAAACCCCGGGAGGTCTCTCTCAGAGATGAATTTTCAGACGTGCAGGTAGGCTGCTCCTGCTGACACCGCCAGGTGCCCGGTTGGCGCATCAGATCTGGGAAATCCCAATTTCGAATTCTCTTTTATTGTTTTATGCCCCTGACTAATGCGAGGAAGGGCCAAAGGGTGAGGAAGAAAAATATCCAATTACTGCTTCCTACGGAAAGAAACAACCAGCTTGGGTCGGAAAGGGGCGTGAGGCGCAGGACAGGAAAGCCTGCTCGCCGGGTCCGCAGGAGGGCGGGTGCTAGTAGAGCCCACGTTCCAGCTCCGATTTCCCCCGGCAGCGAGGCAGGAGGCGGGGCTGCGCCGACCCCGCCCACTGCAGACAGGTTTCTCTGAAGCTCAAGGTGCACCTGCGTCACACCGCCCCCACCGCGCTGATTGGCTGATTCTGGGAGCCCCGCCCTCTCAGCTGTAGCAGGGCCGGCATCAGTGCCGCCGCCATCTTTGTTGATGTGTCAGCTCTGCCGGGGTTTGGGGAATCCGCGACTGACCCAGCTAGGTCTTCGCGGGGTTCCCCGCCGCGGCCTTCCCCCTCCCACTCCCGTCGGTTGGCCCCAGCTATGGAGAAGCTGACTCCTGAGCCAGAGCTACAGCGGCCTCGTTAGGGTGCGGCCTGAGTCTGGGAGAAGTGGGGTGAGTGCCCAAGGGGTGCCCGGGTCGGACCGGAGAGGCGCGGCAGAGGCTCGGCGGAGTTGCTACGTTCCGGCGCTGTCCTTGAGGTCCCGGGGCGGGGGCTAGCTACTCCCGGTCTGGCTTCGGGGCGGGGTGGGGGTAGGGGAGTTGAGTGCGGGGTACGGAGTTTAAGCCCCTTCCTCTCCCTGCCGTACGTCCCTTGGGTCCCGGGCCGAGGTGGTGGGGAGGAGCGCGACCCGTCGGGGCTGGGCCGCGAGAGCGGCCGAATTTGGGCGGATAGCCTGGTCTGCAAGTACGAATTGTATCTAACCACTACCTGCTCGGGGGACTTTTTTACAGACTGAATCGTATATTTCTCTTTTCATCTCCAAAATGAGGCTGTGTGTGTGTGCGTTATGTTTACTGTGTACCTACTTTTTTTTTTTATCACCTTCTAAACACTCCGATTACTGTGAATTTAAGTTACTTAGAAACGCTTCTTCGGATTTGCGGATTCTTACGGTTATATTGCCTTTCTTCCAAGGCCATCAATGGATTTCATAAACCTTGGTTGGTAAGGCATGCAATTACAATATTCAGTTTGTGCCTCTGTCAAATGTGTAAAATGGTAAAGCCCACTTCCACTCTCCCGAAGTATCAATTCTGGAAAACAATGCAGGTGTGATTATTGCCCAGCTGTTAACAATTGAGTAACTTCCTCTAATGTTCACATCATGATTTGATTTAAAGGAATGAAGCCTGGATTTGGAGTCAGAACACCTGAGTTTGAATCCTGCGTTTTCGGTAGTCTTGTTACCTTGTACAGTTTCCTTCTCTGTTAAATAGGAATGTTACCTGTTTCACGGGAATTAGAAGAGCTAGTATAGTAAAATATGCAGTACAGTCTCAGGTACTTGGCAGTCTTTTTGTGTGTGTCATGTACTGTTGATGTCCACCTTTTGTATTTCTGCCAAAATAACAGGCTCGGAGTTTTTCAAAGAAAAATGTTCAGTAAATCAATGGAGCAGTGTTTCAAGAGTGTGCTGGTTGGTGGTCATTCAAAAAACAAAACAAAACAAATTATATCAACTCTTTAGTACCTAGGTATGCCATTTGTGAGCAGAGACTTCCCAGCTACTGGCTACACCTTGGTATTGACAGTGTGTTGTTCTTGATTAAGGCTGAAGAGACACTGATAGTGAAACTGTACTGTCTCCTTGGGTAAAGGTTTCTGTTCCTTGTACACTTTTCAGTTCTTTATCCACCATTATACAAATAGAAAACAGTGATGATTGTCCTAGTTCTTTTTTTCCTCTCTTTTTGGCATATTCATGTTATTTTAAATTCAGTAATGGTATTGGCTAATTCACAGATTTAGCAGTATTAAGAATTAAACTCCTTTTTACAGTGTAATAGGCAAGCATGTATAATTACTGAAGAATATCCTTGGTAATGCATGGATTGTGTTTATATTGATTTTATCTTTTTCGAGTATTTTATATAATTCAGAATAAATGCATATAAACTTAAGGTTTCTTTGCACAATGGCGATTCCATAGACTCTCATTGGCATTTCAGAATCTTATTTATTGCTAACATGAAGGGAGTGGCTAGTGTGTAGCACAGTAACCACTTCTAACCTTTAGTTCCTTCACCCTATAAACTCAGGAGTTGTCCTTTGATGTTATACAATGACAGAATAGCTGATGATGATTGCTTAGTATATTCAGTTTAAAAACATCTATTTACAGCTACATGCTGACATCATAGAATGAAGATGAAACAGTGCAGTATACTCACTTCTTAGGAAAGAGTTGATAGGTTGATAGCCTTATTTAGAGATTCGGAAAATCATCTTTTCTTTTGAAGAATGACTGACAAACTCTAGTAGTTTCCCAAGCTCATCTAACAGTTCCATGTTAAACTAGGAATCCTTAACCTAAGATTCTGTTTTTTTTTTTCTTCTAATGATTTGATTTTTTAGAGCCCTTATCTCTAGCTTTAAATAATAAAGCTGATTCTTGAATTTCTCTTAAACATATATTACTGGGCTTAAAATATTATGACTATTATATTTAGTACTCATATTAAGGGCAACAATGAAAGCATAGATAATTTAACAAATACCTTCCTAATCTTATCATGTTGTTTCACACTTCCCCATTGAACTTTCTCAGCTCCTGAGATTTTAAAATTTCCTTGGGCTGAGATGTAAACAAACAGAAATATTGGCGTGAAGAGCTGATAGACACAAAGTGGAAATTGATTCCTACGTATTAAAGTATTAGTTGGATTGTGAGTAGATTTCTTGTTAACACTTGTCTGTCACTGAAAAATGTGAACCAGTAAAGTGTCTATTGTAGGGGGATGATTGTATAGTAAAAGCTAATGAATAATTTAATTTTTTTGTAAACTACATATACCAAATTAACCAAGCCCAGGCCAAAGGTGGTTTCAAAGTTAAAACATTAACAAAAACTTTAATGTAAGGCAGACTTATAAATTATCTTAAAAAATTTTTAACCTTTTTGAAAAGGGAATTAGAGATCATGTGTTTTTTTCCTTTTAGTTTTCAGATTAAAACAATTAGCTGAAAACACTTTTCATATTTTCTTAGACTCAGAGTTCAAATGGTGAGATCTACACAAGAAGCTCCAAACTAAGATTTCTCACTCATAACTTTCTGCTTTTTTTTTTTTTTTTAAATTAGAGATATGTAAAATTGCATAGATCTAAAACCATACTGATGATCTGACATATATGATATAACTTAACATTATGGTGCTGCCACTGATCCTGTTTTTCTTGGAATCTTGATGAATCACAATTTTTCTTCTGTTAACTTTTTACCAGATTTTGAACTCTTCTGAAAGGTCTTGTTCCATCTATTGCCTGCCCCCCCTCCTTTTTTTTTAAACATTTTTTTGGGGGGTTGTCATTCACATAACATAAAATCACCCCACCCTGTCTTGAGGGCAAAGCTAAACAAATCCCTGCAAGGATAATTGATTTTGGCCTGATATAACATACTTTTCCTATGGTGTACTAAGGCAACTTTTAAAATCTAATGTTGTCTCACTTAAAGGAAACTCAATATATTAAAGTTAAATTGTACCAGAAAGGCTAATCAGGATGTGACTACCTTAAAAAAATATTTCTTCCTTTCCATAGAACTGTAGAGTTCTTTGAAAAAGTCAGCCCAGTTTTAATCTTTTAAAAGTATAATTTGATCTGCATAAATTCACTTTATGTGAGACTTCAGTATCATCATGTGAAACAAGGTTTTCATGTCTCTTACATAGGTTCTTTTCTGTTATTTTATTCTATTTTTAAAAAGCTTTATTAAGAAAATGTTTTTTAATGTCTATATCAAAAATCAGTTATTTGGGGGTTATTAGATCAGTTATTTGGGAGTTATTAGATTATACTGGACTGTGGATGCTTTGATTAATTTATTGCTTCTGACTTTAATTGCCATATGGAAATCTTGCTAGGACTCTTCAGAAAGGAGTTATTTTGTTTGCTTAGCTTTCAAAGTGTGTTTGGGGAATATGTATAAAACCTTTCAAGGTACTTTTTCTACTAAGGAGAGTAAGCCATTACATTGGCCATTATAAGGCCATACTTGCTTATCTTAATGACATTATTTAGGAAGTATACAGCTGGTATTATTTGAGACTTAAATGGTACATTTTATAATTGAAAGTTCGTAGATTGTTGTAAATAATATTTATACTGATCTGAATCAGATTTGCCTATTGGATGTAAAGCACTCAGCGTTTCTGTATAGTTTCTGATGGAACTCAGGCAGGCTTAACATTAAAGTACTGTAATTTTAAAATAAAAATTTAATGTTTATTTATTGGCAGCAACACATGAAAAGTAAAAAATTAATATAGAACCTTATATACTGGTCCACTATACCAGAATGTAAGCTCCATGAGGGGTGTCTGTTTTATTCATGGTCGTATACCTCGTATACCCACCGCCTAGAACAGTGCCTGGGCATAATAGGTGCTCAATACATATCTGATGAATGAATTAATTAACGTTTTGTTTAGAGATGTATTTCTGATGTGGTACCCATTGTATGAGACTTGTTTGTTTCATAACCTGTTATCAAATATTTGTGGATTGTATTTGTTCGTATTTGCAGTTTTTTGAATATGCCTAAGTTTTTCTTGTTGCTTATAATACTAATTAGCAGAGATAAAGGAAACAGCTAAAACCTACGTGGTGCTTTCATTTGTATGGCTCTTTTATGGAAATAATTCATAGAATTGCAAATTTTAAAAATTTAAGTAATTTTTTAATGAGTGTATTTTAGTAAGTGTATCCAAGGTGGGAATGGTTGGCTTTATGGCAAATAAAAAATGTTTCTTGACCAGTTGCCTACAGCTGATGAGCTCCAGTCAGAGCGAAACCAGTTCTCACGCCACAGAAACAATTTTGAAGTGTGAATTGGTCCTGTAGTACTGTCAGAAACAACTCCTGGGCCAGGTGCTTGAATTAAGAGGAATTTTGTGACTGTTGTAAGTTTTAAATACAGTATTTCCCGCTAATGAGTAAGAGCTGCTGAAAAGTCAAATAACTTGCTATTTTATTACCTCAAAAAGCCAACACATATTGTAATCTAAAATTGTAAATTATTTTAAGTGCTTGATTTGTACAAGCACTTAAAATGATCTTGTAAATAAATGGCTAGTTTTACATTCTTCCCCTTTAGTCTCAATACTGACTAGGCTGTTCTGTCCTCAGTAGCTTTAATGCCACTCCTAACCCTCCTACCCCCCAAAAAAGAAAAAAACAAAAACTAGAGAGAAAGTAAATTGGCCTATATGGCATTGCCAACTGGAAACCCACAAGAGGACTCAGCTTCTGTTTTTTTCTGCTGGTTAATCATGGACCTAATGCAGCTCATGGTTTTTTTGATCTGCTACCACTTCTATGCAGTTAATTTTTGTTGATAGCTTTGTTACATACTTCTACATAGATCTTCATTAACACCTTCTTTTCCTTTTGCTTCCTGTCAGTATTCATTTGAGCTTCAGAAAACTAAGCTTGCAAGCTAAGCTAAATTGGCTATCAGATGCCAGTTTTTATGACTTTTTCAAACTGAGAAAAAGTTTAGAAAGCACTTGTCTTTTGGGAGTAAACTAAGTCTTCCTTGATTTATAGAAGGATAATATATAAAAGTTAGATTCTAAGGTTAGGTAATTATAAATTTTTTTTTTTTAACCTAGATAAATAGCAGCAGAACGTGACATTATTTTTTGTTGTTCTGCACTGTCTTGCATATTACATGTCGTCTTGCAAACTGATTCTCTCCCAGTAAATGCAGTTTGGTTCCCCAGATCATTGTGTAAACCCAATGGTTCCCACTCCCTTTGAGAACTACTGAACAGCATTTGCAAAAATGAGTGTTAAATGCAATAGAGGATATATTGTTATATTTATTTATCTATTTATTTATTGTTACTATTATTTTGCTTGAGATTTAAGAGGCTTGATTTTAGTTTAGAGTAAGGCTTCTTGCTAATGCAGATATCATCCAAAAGACTGGAGATAAGCTGTCCAAAAATGTCTCAAGGAAGACTGATGATTATAAAGATATTATATGCTTATTTTACATGAGAGATTATTTTCATACTTGCAATGAGAGAAAATTTGGAGGAATATGTGGCATTAAAATTGGTCCTCTAAACAATTAGGCCCTGGATAGACTGAAGGGAAGAACAATCTAGGTGTGGGCAAAGCCATGGAAATGTTAATGTTTGGGAGAATCTTTAGACTGATTAGACTGGTGGAATACAGTGAACACTAGATTTTAGGAATATGTTGAGAGATAAGATTAGAAAAGTATTACAACTGGTTTACTGAGGAATCTTAATTCTGGGGTATATACATGGAATGGTTTTATTGTTTTCCTAAATGGGTCTCTACTCATACCGTATAAAACTCGCCCATCCCTCCCACTTCCCTCTGAAGTGTAACTCCTTTAATAATGGCTTAGTCATACCTTTTCTGCCCTTTTTGGTTACTAGAGAATACTCATTTCAGAAATTGACAGGTGTCATTTATTTAAAAAATAAAAACTAACAAAAAGAAATGAGTTTAATCACAAATTCATTCTGCTCCCTGAAGAGAGGCTCAAACTGTTGCTCCCTGCTTTGGATTGGAGAAAACAAGGTGTAATCTGGCTCTAAAACATGCTCACTTTTCTTCCTCCAGCTAGCCCCTTTGGAGTTGGGGAAGATCAGCCAGCAGAAGCAGAGCTGTCATTATGTGAACTTCTATAGTTGAGAGGTGGCCCTGGCCTCCCTCTGGTTTATCTGTTTGAACTGATGGTGGTCTCTGGGGAGGCTATGTATGTGGACTTTTTAGGGGCTGTGTTGTAATTCACTGGCCCCTTCTGCCACTAAGGACCCACTTTATAGCAGCAGCTCCTGCTCCCCTTTTGGCAGTTGATGGTACATACCTCAACCCCTTCTCTGGATTGGATGACCTGTCATTTGGCCTGATGGCCCCCTGGGCTGCACCTAGTCACCTGCTCCTCCGTTTTTAAACCTCCTTGCTTCTTTACTTGGAGTTGCAGGATGGAAAACAGTTGAGGGAGGAATGGAGAACAAAACCAACAGTTCAAGTCTTCCAGGTATGAGGTGGTCAGGGGCCTGGAATAGTTTGCAGATAGGAGTCAATTACAGTAGAAAGGAGGATTTAAGTGAAGGCGATATAAACTTTGTAAAAACTGTGAGGAAATAGATGACTAAGAAAAATGATAACATTGGTAGAAATTGGAAAGATTAGCTGAGAGTACTCCATTATAGGGACTGTAATTGTGATTTTGGATTTAGCCATTTTGACTTTGAGGAGATAGTGGAACATCCAGTAGAAATCCATATATTCAGTTGGAGATTTTATATCTAGACAGACACAGTAAAGAGGAGCTAGATTCCTCATCTGTATCTCAAGAGCACAGTACTGAATGATTATATGGGCATAAGCTATGAGTTGTTCAAGTTGTTCAAGTGGATGAATTCTAGGAGGAAAAATAAAGACTTGAGGATGAACACTGGGAATATGAAAACTGGGTAAGAAGATGATAACCAGTATTTCCATCATGCTTTTCTGTGGACAAATTATGGCACACATATAGGAGCCATAAAGTTGTCAGGTGATAAAGTTTCTTCTCTAGGGTAGAATCATAATGCCCTTACAGTCTTATTCTCTCTTTCCCACTCTCTTTTTTTCCAGTTTAAACTTGTTTCCCTTTTATTAAGGTCCAAGTTACCTTTACATAGTTTGGTATTCAATAAAGGAAAACTTGTTTGAATAAGGTAATATGTTATCATCAGTTTTCCAGGGGATTGTTTACAATCAAAGTAGCAACTCCAATAAATCCTTGGGAAACCCATCCATGGGAATTTACACTTTGTCAAGGCCCATTTCCCCTGGAGTGGAGATTCTCAATTCATTTAAAGTTGGTCTAAGATCCTGGATGACATGGGGGTGGATTTCCTTAAGAGGTCCTGCCTTGTCCTTAAGAACCTCTAGGATGCAAACTGCACTTCAGCAAAATTATTTAACTGTCTGCATGACCACAAAGCAGCAGCCATAAGTTTGGATTCTGATACTAGATCATAGCCCACAAGCGTGTTTATTTCTTTATGCAATTCCTTGGCATCAAAATATGCCTTGTTGAAGCATGTCACCCAGTGAGCATCAAACCTCTCACCTGTCACTCTGCGGTTTCTGGGTTGGACTCGCACCCACGCGTGGCGGAGTACTCTCTTTTAAATGGGTTCTTTATCTGCTATGCATTACATTTTGGTTAGCTCTTAGCTGACTTATGTTAGTGTAGCGTTAGTTGTGATTTTTTAAATCACTTCATTAGTTTTTAGATTGAATTCTAGATTGATTTTAAATTCAACAGCAACACATTCACAAGTTATCTTAATTGGGTTACTTTGGGAAAGATAATTAAGTGGCTAATGCTTTTGTTACTTTATCCTAAATTTTGGAAAATTTAAAGTAAAAATTATTTTACTTCATCCTGAATTTTGAAATACAGCATACTTGTAAGGTGTTTTATTTACTTACTACATTTATTTGTATTATCTAATCCAAGCCTCTAATATTAGAATAGGCTTTGGCTTGGTTATAAAATATATGCAAGAAGATGATAGGTTTTTTGTTTTTTGTTTTTTTTGGTTGTTTGAAAATATATTTTACATAGATAGGCAGTTTAGAGTATAAAGGCTAATGTCTATATTAGTTGATGCCCCAAAGGGCAGTCTAAACTAGAAGGCCAGGGTATTTAGCACACAAGCTGTCTTTTCTGCATTCCTAGAATAATGTTTCTCAGTTACTACTTTAGTCATATCACTTTTGTGCTTACAGGCAATCATCAAGATTGCTGAAATATTTTGTATTTGTCTCAGGATAATTTTTAAGTCGACTCATTTTCATAAGATCGCTAGAATAGTGAACCTCACATACAATATAAAAATGTATTCTAACCTTGTGGAATTACATTTTTTTTAATGTTGCTTTTATGACGTAGGCAGTGCTTAATGGACTCCATTTGATTTGCACTAAACATTGTTATTCCTGATGAGAATGTTTAAAAATTCTATCAGGGATCCTTTATACCCTGGCTTCCTCTCAGTTCAGCTTTTAGATCTCTGGGGTATAGGTAGCTGTGTCTTGTTATTGCTTAGTTTACCTTCTTACTAAGTTTTTATCATCATTATTGTACATTGTTTCAATTATCTTGGTATGCAGTTTCTCTTCTAGAGCTTTCATTGCTGTCTCATTTTCCCTGTATTTTCTTACAGATTCTTTCCGTAGTCTTCCCATTTATTGAATTGAAGTAATTCTAAACAATTCTTTGATGTTATTCTTTCAGTTTACTAGTATTATTCCTCACCTAACATCTTATTGGGGTGATTGGGAATGACAAACTGCAACTGAAATTAACTGGTGAAGTTATAAATAAGACAAAAATGGAAAGAGGAAAGAATCAGATTTTATAGCTGCCCTGCTGGTTGTGGCACACTTGGGTTGGCTGTGCTATTCTTTTATATTTTCCCTGAGCAGAGGCTTTCAAAGGAATTATTAATAATGAAATTTGTGTTCTTAGATATTTAACATCATGGAGGTTTGCAAATATATAGAGAGTGTCTTGGGTAATTTTTTTTATTTTTTGTTTTGATGTTTTGACTTAGATGTGAAACGAAGACCAGAAGCAGATATGAAGAGAGGCAGTGTGAATTGATACCAGTCAGCATGTCAGAGATAGAGCATGTAGCCTCTACTTCCTCTGATAAAAATATTGGAACAACATCTGAATTAAAGGAAGACTCATGCAACTTGTTTTCTGGTGGTGAAGGCAACAGCTTAGAAAATGAATCCATACTATTGTCTTCAAATTTTGATAAAACTTTATGTCAGCCTAATGAACACAATAATCAGATGGAAGCACAGGAAAATTATATTCCAGATCATGGTGGAGGTGAGGAGTCTTGTGCTAAAACAGACATATGCCCAGAAAATGCTGAACAAATAGCTAATTTTCCTGCTGGAGATTTTGCGAACCGAGTTTCAAAAACAAATGAAACAGAACAGACAGTAACACAAATATTGACGGAATTAAGGTCATCTACGTTTACAGAAGCAGCTGATCAAAAGTCTTATTCAGAAAGTCCTTATGATACAGACTGCACCAAGAAACTTATTTCAAGAATAAAAAACGTTTCTGCATCAGAGGATTTGTTGGAAGAAATAGAATCTGAGCTATTATCTACAGAATTTGCAGATGAACACCGAGTACCAAATGGAATGAATAAGAGTGAACATGCATTAATTATATTTGAAAAATGTGTACAAGACAAGTATCTGCAGCAGGAACATACCATAAAGAAGTAAGTTTTTGATGGCATTAGATTAGCAGTGATTTGAAATTGAATTCTTTAAGGGAAAATACCATCTTGTCCACTTTTAATCCCAAAGTAGAGTCATGCGTGTAGTAGTTGATCAATAAGTATGTATATGTAACCTTTAAGAAAGGAAACAAAGCATACTAGTCGTCACTAAAATAGAGATCAATTCTCTTTTTAAAAATTATATTAAAAATTTGGAATAGAGATGTGTGTGTGTGTGTGTGTGTGTGTGTAGCAAAAGGGAGGGAGGAAATCCAGATTCCAGAGGAAGATGACAGGAAAAAATATACTGTAATCCAAATATTGATGAATATAAAATTGTCTTTTAATGATCTCCTTGCTTCTAGTTTTTACTCTTCCAGATTATCCTGTAGTCATTGTGGATCAGTCTTCGCAAAACCAGCTCATCCTTTATTGACTTATCCAGTGAATTATAATCTCTTGGTGTCCAGGGTCCTTCTTAATACTACCCCAAAACCAGTGCCTGCTACTCCTATACACATCCTTACTGGAAAACTTCTGTTATTTGCAAGTATATGCTTATTTGCTTTTATATTGAACCATCAGTGCTTCTGTTGTTGTTTTTAGGGCATCTCCCTCATTTTCTTCCTATCTATATCTCTTCTTTTAGACCTTAGCCCTGAGCTTATTCTTGATGCCTCCTCTCACTTTCCTTAGGTCTGTACTCTTACCACTTTCATACCTTTCTTGTAAATTATAGGACATTGTACATTGAATAATAAATAATAGCAGCAAACACTTATATGCTGTTAATTATGTGCTTGACTCTTTATATATATTAACTCATAGAATCCTCACAACAACCCTATGGGGTATGTCCTATCACTATGTCCATTTTACAGATGAGGTACCTAGAGCACAGAGAGATTAAGTAACTGCTAAAGGTCACGTGCTAGTAAATGGCAAAATCAAGATCTGAGCCTAATTAGTCTGGCTTCACAGTTTTTATTGCAGTTATCTGCAATGAATTAAAGCTGTCAAGCTGTCTCAAAATAATAGACATGCAGTAGAAAATTCCTCTTTTTTGTACCATTGTTATAATAGTGGCAGGATGGTAGAGTGGGGAAAGCGTGGAGTTAGAAGGCTCCCACTGCCATTTGCAAGTTCTGTTAGATTGGCCAAACTAATCTCTCTGAGTCATATTTTTCACCCATATTACGCGGATGGTCCTTACCTGATGGAATTGTTTTGTAAACATTAAGGTGTTATACAAATTTCAGTTATTAATATTAAATCTGGATTAATCTTTTGTTCTACACATATTTTAAATTCCAAAATAAAATGCTTTGTAGCTTAGTTTGGCTCTAAAACAACTAATTTTTTAAACATTTTCTCTGAAGAAAACTACCTTTCAGTTCTTTTGACTTTTAATTTCTTCTTTGGCTTCTAAATTTCAATGAACATACCTATTTCCAAATGTCTATTTATATATCCATTCCTCTGCTTTCTAACATAACAGTATTATTGTCTAAGGTCCCAACCAAAACTCTTACTTAAAAACAGTTAGTGGTGTATAGGATGTGCATTTGGCCTATAAGATTAATAGTTTGAGTGCTTGCTACTCCTTACTCTTCCCTTAATTGTTCTCTTGTGAATTATAGCCAGGATTCTTGTTTCAGGTAATTTTCTGTAACAAGTCTAGTCTATGTCTTAACCATATAAATTATCTAAATTAAACCACTTTGCCATAAAAGGCTTGAATAAATTTGCATCTGCATTTGCCATTTTCCTAAACACTTGAATGATTGCTTCTTCAGTTCATTCCTGTGCTCAACTGTCACCACCTCTGAGAGGCCTCCTTTGACTACCTTATCTAAAATCATCACAGCTAAAGGCAGTCTTTGTCCTCTTGCCCTCTATTTATCCAAATAGAACTTAATCACTACCTGGCATTTTATTATGTATCTATTATTTATTTCATTTTGTGTTTCTCTCTTAGAGTGTAAGGTCCTTGAGGTGTATCCCCAACTTCCAGAACAGTGTAGGAACATAGTAGGTACCCAGTTTGTGTTAGTTGAATGTATGCGTGATCTTCCAAGTAGAAAGTGGAAAGGTGTGGGCTTAGGAATTAGCTATGGGTCCAATCTCAATTCAACTGTTTATTAACTGTGTGAACTGGAGCAAAGTTCTAGGCTTCAGGGTTTTTTGTTGTCTTTTTTTTTTTTTTAATAAAACAGAAGTAATAATTTCATAGACTTATTTTAAATATTAAATAATCCACTTAAAGGTAAACTTAGCAAATAGTAAGTGTGTAATAAGTTAGGCAATGGCTATCGTTATACTTTTGCAAGTAATTTTTAAGATTTTATTTATATTTTTCTGGAGGGACTGAAAATGAAATTTCTGCCCGAACTTTTATTGTTATTTTGTTTACTTGCTATTTGATTTGTATATTTCTGTAACCATTAAAATATTTTAAAAATCTAAAGCAAGATTTCTCAACTTTACCGCTATTGACATTTGGGGCCAGATAGTCTTTTGATGTGAGAGTGCTGTCTTCTACCTTGTAGGATGCTTAACAGCATTCTTGGCCCTTGTGCACTAGATCAGTAGCATTCCCTGCTTCAGTTGTGACAATCAAAAGTATCTCCAGAAAAATGTCTGGGGTGGGGGGGATATTTTCTAGGGGCAAAACCACCCCTGATTATAAACCACTGATCTAAATGGATGAAGTGCATAATTGAGATACTAGAAAATATATACTTAAGTGGGTTTGGTTTTCTTTATCTGATTATATTTTACTTGATTCGAAATACACAAATTTCTAAGAAAAATTTAATAGCCTTATTCACCTGAGAATATTTTGCAAAGCATAATGTATCATTAAAAAAAGATTACTTAGGAATGTTGATTTATAAATCATTGATATCTACCCCTAATCAGCAAACATTATATTCCATATATCATTTTTTCTCCATTTTTACTTGCATTTTACCTGTACTGCCCTTTTTATATTTAGGCTACTTAAAGAAAATAAGAAGCATCAGGAGCTCATTTTAGACATTTGTTCAGAAAAAGACAATTTAAGAGAAGAATTAAAAAAAAGAACAGAAACAGAGAAGCAGCATATGAGCACAATTAAACAGGTAAAATGACAAAAAATCTTTAATGACTATACTTCAATTTACAAAATAAATGCATTCCTGAAAAGTTGTGTAAAAATTAAGTTATTTAAGTAAAATCACATTTTCAAAAGCAGAGAATTGCTTGGTGTTTAGAGTTCTCTTTTATAATGTGGAAGAGCATAGCCAGTTTTTCTTTTATGCAAATCTTCGTTTTTATATAATATATGTGACTGTATTCTATGAAATCTGGGATTAAAAGATTATTGATGTGACAGTCAACTAGACTGTTTTTGCCAATTAGGGGATAAAGCAATAGATACCTAAAAGTTTATTATCTACCATTAGGGTATTTTTTAAGCTTATAGTTTAATGTGGTTCCATTCTTACAATTTTTGTAAACTACATGGTGAAACCTGACTCTCATAATTTAATCTTTTTCTGGCTAGCTGGCTCCCCTACCCTATCTTCCTTCTTCTTCTTCTTCTTTTTTTTTTCTAATGAACTCTGATGCTTGTATCAACAAAGTGAATAGTCAAGCTGATTACAAATCTGAGCTGCTCTTTATCTTTCTAAGCTGCTTTTTCTTCTGTGGATGGGATAGAAAACATTCTAGCCTTAAGAATGTTTCCTTTTGTATCATCTTTCACATAAAATAACAGCAAGCAATTGGTAATAACATAAAAAATTAAATGGTTTCACTTGATAATGTGTTGGTACACTCAGTACACCTTTATGTAGTTGGAAGGTTGACTGTATTTGGAAAATTTTATATATTTATATTCTGGGGTTTTTTATGTGCTTTAGGTCTGCCCCACGTGAACCAAATTTAGAACTTTAAAGGGGTGAGGGAGCCTTAATAAAAGGCTCAATCTTTATTTTGGTAGTTGGGTCATACTGCTCAATGATCAGAAACTTCACACTGAACAGATGGGAAGAAACAAGAGCTGTCCTTTCATGACCTTATTAGCAGTTTTGCGTTTTTCAAATAGGATTCACCTTTCTTTTGCTAGCATTTAGAGAATTTGACACTTTTAAATAGAAAGTTGGTATAAAAGGATTTTCTCTCTTAATTTTTTCCCTAGATCTGTGCTATGCAATATGGTAGCCACTAGCCACATGTAGCTATTGAGCACTTGAAAAGTGGCTAATTCAAATTGAGAAGTGCTATGAGTGTAAAATCCACACGTAATTTCAAAGACTTAGTATGGAGAAAAAAATAAAGAATGTAAAACTAAAACAGCTCATTTTTTTCATGTTGCTTATGTGTTGAAATGGTAATATTGTGGATATACTGGGTTTAGTAAAATATATGACCTCACCTGTTTTTTTTAGTATTTTTATTGTGGCTACTAGAAAATTTAAATTACAGACAGGATTGTGTCATATTTCTATTGGATCATGCTGCTCTAGATAGGGTTGTCATAAGGAAAGTTTGTACACATGTACCATGAGCTTTAGTTTTGTTTTTTGGTTGTTTTTTTGGTTGGTAACAGTTTTACAGAGATATAATTCACATACCATACAATTGACCTTTTTAAAGTGTATGGTTCAGTAGTTGTTAGTGTATTCACAGAGTTGTACAACTGTCACCACAGTCAATTTTAGAACATTATCACCTCAAAAGAAACCTTGTATCCCTTAGAATTCACTCCCCATTTCCCTCCAACTCTCCCAGCCCTAGGCAACAACTAATCTATTTTCTGTCTGTATTTTCTATTCTGGACATTTCATATAAATGGAATCATATAATATGTGGTCTTTTGTGATTGCTTTCTTTCACTTAGCATAATGTTTTCAAGATTCACCCAATATTGTAGCATGTACAGTACTTCAGACCTTTTTATTGCTGAATAGTATTTCATTGCATGGATATACAACCTTTGTTTATCTATTCATCAGTTGATGGGCATTTGGGTTGTTTCCTCCTTTTGGCTATTGTAAATAATGCTGCTGTGAACATTCATGTACAAGTTTTGTGGGCGTATATGTTTTCATTTCTCTTGGGTATATACCTAGGAGTGGAATTGTTGGGTTGTATGGTAACACTATGCTTAGCTTTTTTAAGAACTGTCAGAGTGTTTTCCAAAGTGACTGCACCATTTTACATTCCCACCAGCAATGCATGAGAGTTTGAGTTTTGCCACATTCTCACCATCACTTATTATTATCTGATTCCTTGCCTATAGCCATCCTAGTGGGCATGAAGTGGTGTCTCATTATGGTTTTGATTTGTATTCCCTGATGGCTAATGATGCTGTTTGTATATCTTCTTTGGAGAAATGTCTTCAGATCTTTTGCACATTTTTAATTGGGTTATTTGTCTTTTGTTTGTAAGAGCTCTTTCTGTATTTTAGATACAGATTCCTTATGAAATGTGATTTGCAAATATTTTCTCCTATTCCATGGGTTATTTCGTTTTCATAATAGTTTTCTTTGAAGTACAAAAGTTTTAAATTTTGACAATGTCCTATTTCTCTCTCTCTTTTTTTGCTTCTGCGTTTTCATCATCTCTAAAAATCTAGTACCAAATCCAAGGTCACAAAACTTTACCCCTAAGTTTCCTTCAAGAGCATTATAGTTTTGGTTCTTAAATTTAGGTCTTTGATCCATTTTGAGTTAATTTTTGTTTATGGTGTGAGGTAAAGGTCCAGCTTTATTCTTTTGCATGTTATCATCTCAACAGATATAGAAAAAGCATTTCACAAAATCCAACATCCTTTCACCATAAACACTCTCAGTAGACTAAGAATAGAAGGCAACTTCCTCAACCTGATAAAGGGCATCTATGAAACACATGCAACTAATATCAGAAAGATTCATGTGAATTCTTTTGCATGTTGTCCCAGCACCATTTGTTGAAAAAACTGTTCTTTCCCCATTGAGTGGTCTTGCCATCCTTGTCAAAAATTAGTTGACCATAGATGTATGGGTTTATATCTGGACTCTCAATTCTATTTCTGTCAATTCTATATGTCTCTCCTTATGGTAGTATCAACTGTCTTGATTACTATTGTTTGTGAGTACCACAGCTTTGTTCTTCTTTCTCAAGATTGTTTTGACTAGTCTGGGTTCCTTGCATTTCCATATGGTTCTTTGTGTTAACGTGTCAATTTCTAGAAAGAATTCAGCTGGGATTCCTTTTTTTGAAACATTTATTTGGTTTTATTGAGTTATGATTTTTTTTCATTTTTTAAAATTCAGTTTTATTGAGATGTATTCACATACAGTCATCCACAGTGTACAGTCATTTGTTCACAGTACCATCATATAGTTGTGCATTCATCACCACAGTTTTTGAACATCTTCATTACTCCAAAAAAGAAAAAATAAAAATAAGAATAAAAAAGGACACACAAAACATCCTATCCCCCCCGTTAATCATTTACCTTTTGTTCCTATTTTTCTACTCATCTGTCCATACACAGGAGAAAGGGAGTGTGAACCACAAGGTTTTCCCAACACATGGTTGCACCATGTAAGCTTTATAGTTATAGAATCATTTTCAGAAAATCAAGGCTACTGGTTGCAGTTCAACAGTTTCAGGTTATTTCCTTCTAACTATTTCAATACACTAAAACCTAAAAAGTGATATCTATATAGCATATAAGAATACCCTCCAGGATGACCTTTCAACTCCATTTGAAATCACTCAGCCACTGAAACTTTATTTTGTTTCATTTTTCTTCCCCCTTTTGGTCTAGAAGCCTTTCTGAATCCCACGATGCTGGGTCTAGGCTCATCCCCAGGAGTCATGTCCCATGTTGCCAGGGAGATTTATACCCCTGGGAATCACGTCCCATGTAGGGGAGAGGGCAGTGAGTTTATCTGCAGAGTTGGCTTTGAGAGGCCACATCTGAGCAACAAAAGAAGTTCTCTGGGGATGACTCTTAGGTACTATTATAAGTAGGCTTAGCCTCTCCTTTGCAGTACAAGGTTCATAAGGGCAAGCCCCAAGATCATGGGTTTGGCCTATTAAATTGGTAGTCCCCAATGCTTGTGAGAATCAGCTGGGATTCTGGTAGGGATTGCATTGAATCTGTAGATCAATTTGGGGAGGATTGGCATCTTAACAATATTAAGTTTTCCAATCCATGAACATGGGATATTCTATTTATTTATTTTTTCATTTCTTTCAACATTTTTTAGTTTTCAGAATATGTCTTGCACTTCTTTTTTTTTAAACTTATTCCTAAGTATTTTATTCTTCTTGATGCTATTAGAAATGGATTTTCTTT
Source organism: Choloepus didactylus (assembly GCF_015220235.1). Taxonomy (NCBI): domain Eukaryota; kingdom Metazoa; phylum Chordata; class Mammalia; order Pilosa; family Megalonychidae; genus Choloepus; species Choloepus didactylus. The sequence goes on from NC_051321.1 coordinate 19,437,067, forward strand.
ATTTCATTTTCAGATTGTTCATTTCAAGTGTATAGAAATGCAATTGATTTTTGTATATTGACCATTTATCCTTTAATCATTCTAAAGTTTTTTAGTAGATTCCTTAGGATTTTCCACAAAGGGACTCTAACCGTCAGGATTTTCTGTATACAAGATCATAACATCTGCAAATGGAGAGTTTTACTTCTTCTTTTCCAGTCAGGATACTTTTTATTTTATTTTCTTGCCCAGTTGCCCTTGCTAGAACTTCCAACGTAGTGTTGTAGAAGTAAGAGTGGACGTCCTTGTCTTGTTCCTGATCTTAGGGAGAAAGCATTCAGTTACAATTGAGTAAGATATTTTATGTGTTTCATAGATGCCCTTGGGTTGAGGAAGTTCCCTTCTATTCTTAGTCTGTTGAGTGTTATGGTGAAAGGATGTTGGATTTTGTCAAATGCTTTTTCTGCATCTCATTGAGGTAATCATGTGGTTTCTACTTACTATTTTATTGATAATTGATATGGTGTATTACATTAATTGATTTTTTCAGATGTTAAACCAATTTTGCATTCCTAGGATAAATCCCTGTTAGTGCATAATTCTTTTCATATAACATTGAATTGGTTTGCTAGTATTTCATTGAAAATTTTTCCATGTATATTCGTAAGAGATAATGGTCTGTGGATTTCTTTTTTTGTGATGTTTTTGTCTGGTATTGGTGTCATATTAGTACTGGCCTCATAGAATGGGTTAGGAAGTTCCTTCTAGTTTTTGGAAGAGTTTGTGAAGAATTGGTACTAATTCTTCTTTAATTGTTTGGTAGAATGAACCTGTGACGTCATCTGGCTCTGAACTTTTCTCTGTGGATAGTTTTTCTTTAATGCTAATTCATTCTCTATTTCTTTACTTGTTTACTTTTCTGTTTCTTCTTGAGTAAGTTTTGGTAAGTTTTGGTAGGAATTTTCCATCTCATCTAAGTAATCTAATTTGTTGGCATACAATTGCTCATAGTATTCATTCCTTCATAATCCTTTTTTACTTCTGTAAGGTCAGTAATCATGTCTCCTCTTTCATTTCTTATTCTAGAATTTGAGTCTTTCTCTTTTTGTCTTCGTCAAGCTAAAGGTTTGTCAATTTTGATGGTTTCGTTGCTTTCTCGCTATTTTTCTATTCTCTTATTTCGTGAACTTTTTTTTTTGAAAGATCAAAGTTTATTTACTACCTGCTTACAAAAACATATTGCACACCAAACAACCAAAATTGAAAAAAAAAAAAAAAAAAGGAAAGGGAAAAAAGAGGACTAACGTAGCTTATACAGAATAAACCTTCTGGAAATTGTACTTTTTAGTAGTTCAGGTTATATCTGAATGGACATAACTAGTTCAGCTTAGTGTTTTAAGTAAAGCTATGTTTAATTTTTAAATACTGTATATTTTAATAAACAAACCAAACAAAGCCTCAATGTAGAACAGTCACTGCCAATAACACTCAGTTTCCCTGCAGATAAGTTTAACAAATGTACTCCAGTAGTCTGCAGATTTTCCTTTACATATAGCATTTAAAAAACGCGTTAAAACATACCAGTTTCCAGACTAAACTAATGGAGAAATTACAATTTAGTGCAAAATACTTCCGATTGCATTTCATTCTCGTTTTCCTCAAGTGAAGAAGTGGTTGCATATTATTAAAAATATAACAAAAGCAGCTAATGCTTTCATAAAGAATAATAGGTTGGGGATCCCACCTCCCCCCATCTCTGCCATATTTTGAAAACAAAATAGCATTTCTTATAGCCAGCAACTTTTTAAAATGTTACATATAGTACTTTCAAGGCACTTCTGATGATAACTTTTTAGAACACATAGGTGTCTAAATATGTTTAACATATGATTTCTTCAGGATCCCTCCCCCTTTCTGAATTCCACATGGAGGAACTGCAAGTGTGATGTAAAGACTGGTGATCCATAGTCTATCTTTGGCAAGCTTGTACAAGCACAATTGTAAAATATAATGTAAAAGAACTGTAAACTAGGAGCGTCTTCAGTTTATGAAACACCATACAGGACTACTTTTCTTCTTTAAGGTATTAATCTTTTCTTCTCCTGGAGTATGCTATAGCTTAGAAATTTCACCGCCAGAAGCACTAGTTGGTCCATTTATTGCCTTTTCTGAAGGACCATGGTCTTCAGTCACATCTTTTGCCTAGCGCATTTTCATTAACTGAAGCTGTATCATATTTAGTCATTCCATCCATCAGAGCATCATCTTCATCATTCCTTCGTCTATGAGACCGTCTACGATGGCTGATACTGTGATGAGATTCACTGGCATCAGTGCCTGCAGTCTGATCTGATTCTGTATTATCAAGTAAGCTATATGGATTGCTGTCTGGATCTTTGAGCGCAGAACTCATGGAGGATTTGCTACCACGTGGTCCACCATCACCTTGACCCCCTGAAACACCTGTACCTCTTCCTTCTGGGCGTCTCCTGCTGTCACGCTGATGCTGGCTTTCTTGATCATCTTTTCCTGTCATGCTCAGACTCTGTTTCAGAGGGGTTGGACAGCTCAAGTTTGTACCATAACCAGAGGTGTAATTAGGGCCTCGATGACCTCTGCCTCTTCCACTGTAAGACCTAGAACCAATCTGTTGCAGTTGTTCATCAGTCTGTAGGCATTCCATGTCTTAGCTGTTCTTCTTCCTTTAGATAAGCAGTATGATACTCTAGAAGAACTTGCACATTTCCGATGCTTTGTTTAATGCCAACAAATATAAATGGAACCATCCCATCTTCTCTGGGTAGTTTATTTTCATTGTCTCCTTTGATTCTCACCCAAACCACACCAGATTTGTCTACTATTTCTTGAATCACTTTGATACATTTCCAATCACTTTTCCTTGTAAAAAGCCCCATTGGGAGCTGCGAACCTCCACTGTCAGATCCGCCATGTTAGAACTGCGGAGGCGGCTGGTCTGTTTCATGAATTTTAACTCTAATCTTTATCATTCTCTTCCTTCTGCTTGTTTTAGGTTTAGTTTGCGTTTCCTCTTCCAGTGTCTTAAGGTGGAAGCTTAGGTTACTGATTTCCTATCTTCTTTTTTTTTCAATGAAGGCATACAAAGCTGTAAATTTCCCTGTAAGCATTGTTTAAGCTGTCTCCCGTAAGTTTTGGCATATTGTGTCTTCATTTTCATTCATCTCAAGGTATTTTCTAATTTCCCTTGTCATTTCTCCTATTTGTTATTTAGGAGTATGTTGCTTAATTTCCACATGTTTGTGAATGTACCAGATTTTTTTCTGTTATTTCTAATTTCATTCCATTGTGATTGGGAAACATACTTTGTATTATTTCAGTTCTTTTGAATTTATGGAGTTTTATTTTATGCCTAGCATATGGTTTATCCAGGATAATGTTCAATGTCTACTTAACAAGAATGTATATTCTGCTATTGCTGAATGGAGTGTTCTATATATGTCTGTTAAGTCTAGTTGCTTTATAGTGTTCAAGTCTCCTATTTCCTTGTTGATCATCTGCCTAGCTCTATCCATTATTGAAAATGAAGTATTAAGGTGTCTAGCCGTGATTGTTGAATTGTCTGTTTTTCCCTTCATTTCTGTCAATTTTTGCTTCAGATAAATTTTTTTTAATGAATTTTTATTGTGAACTTTAACATATGTACATAACAGTGATAACTTTCAAGGTATGATTTAAAAAGTAGTTAGAGAGCAAATTTCAAAGAATGTCATGGGTCACAGTTCCACAACTTCAGCTATTTCCATTATTGTAAAATATAATATACATACAGAAATGTATTAACTTTTGATGTACAGCTCAACAAGAAGTTATATCGGTAATTTCAAAAATTGTTACGGGTTACAGTTCCACAGTTTCGGTTCTTTCCTTATTATTCAATATAGGTTATATACAGAAAGTGAAGACTCAAAACACAATTCGATGAGTAGCTATAGAGCAAATTTTAAAAGATATCGGTTACAGTTCCACCATGTCAATTACCTCCTTCCAGCTATTCCAACACTCCAGCATCTAAAAATATGTATATATTTATATAAAGTTTCAATATTCATAGACCTTGTTAAACCTTATCTTGTTTGTTGCTACCCCTTCCTCTCACTTAATCTCTTGCTCCGTCTTCAGGCAGGATTACTTCAGATATTTTGATGCTTTGTTGTTAGGTGCATATGTATATCATTTTTATGTCTTCTGATGTATTGACTCTTTTACCATTATGAAATATCCCTCTTTATCTCTAGTACCATTATTTTTTGGTCTGCTTTAATTGATATTGGTATAGCACCTTCTTCTTCCTCATGGTTGTTGTTTGCACTACTTCCAAGATTTTACTTTCAATCTGTTTTTACCTTTGCATATAATTTGCGTCCCCTCTGGACAGCATGTAGCTGGATCTTGTGTTTTACCCAATGTGACAGTATCTGACTTTTGATTGAATTAGTTAATCCATTTAATGTTACTATTGATATAGTTGGGTTTACATCTGCCGTTTTACTTTTTGTTTTCTGTATATCTCATGTCTTTTTTGTTCCTCTGTTCCTCCTTATTGCTTTCTTTTGCATTAAGTGATTATTTTGTAATGTAACATTTTAATTTCTTTAATTATTTTTTGGCTGTAATTTTTTTGAGTTATTTCCTTAATGGATGCACTAGGGCTTACTATATCATCTTAAGTTATCAGAATCTACTTCAGACTTAGATTAATCTTTTTCCAAATGGATACAAAAACATTGCTGACATTTGGTTTCTAATTTGATGGTTTAAGTGTATTTATTTCATTCTTGATGTTTTATTTAAGTTGTTTATATTTATTTGAGGTATTGGTAATCTGTTTCATAAAGCTTATAAATGTAACCTGGAAATAATTTTCTTTACAGTTAGAATCAAGAATAGAGGAACTCAATAAAGAAGTTAAAGCTTCCAAAGATAAACTAATAGCTCAAGATATTGCTAGTAAAAATGCAATTCAACAGTTACACAAAGAGATGGCCCATCGGATTGAACAGGTATTTTTCATGACATTGTCATTATTAACTTTGATACTCTGGGGCCTCTTGTTTATTAAAGTAAATTAATCCTGTTAGGGCATTTTGGAGCTGAATGGTGTATTAAGGATAGGTAATTTTACTTATATAAAAATTAATCTTTTTAAAAAATACTAAGACAATACTTTGTCCCCCTTTATCTGTACTTTTGCCTCCTTTGCCCTCAATCCTTTTCCATCCCATTCCTTGTTCCATGGGTAATTATTGATATTTGGGTTATGTATTTGCCACATGTGCATATACAAGTCATACATACTTATATGTGTGTATGTGTATTCATATACTTCCCTATTTAATTGGAATCTTACTGTACATATTTTGTAACCTCTCTTTTCCCCTACTTAAATATACCTTGGTAATCTTTTTGAGTTTGTATATATAAATCTCAGAGAAAGTAATTTTAAGCAATGCTTTTGTATTACTTGCCTAAACTTGTTAAGAGTGGGTCTTTGTCATCTTCATTTTTATATCCCCAATACCTAGCACAATGCATGACTAACAATTGGTCCTCACAGTGAATTTAATCTGATGGGTTAATTCACTTACACTGTGAGTGAGATGGATCCATTTTGTTTTGGAGCTACTACCATAGGGGGCTTCCTGGAAGACCTTTAGGGAACAAGTTATCCTCCCCCTTCATATCTGTGGTTCTTTACCATATACTAACCACTTAATTTGGAACTGCTATATATTTAAAATCCATACTATCAGATCTCCAACCTTTTCCACTAATTGAAGGGAATTATAGAGTCTAGAACTGTAAGAGATTATCAGTTTTAGTGAACCCAAACATAAGTGATCAGAAACCTAGTGAGCTTTTTTTAAAACTCTCTGAAGTTTATTTTATTTGTAATAAAAACAAAATAGTAGTTTGATATGATAATTCAAGCAGTAAAAAATTAATCTTCTTCCACATATTTTCTCCCATTTCCCTCCCTCTCTGGAGCAGCCACTGATGCCAGTTTCCAGTGTATCCTTACAAAAATGTTTGCTGCATGGACAAGCAATCATAGAGCTCCTCCTCTCCCCCCTTTTTTTTGTTTTACAAATGACAACATCTTATACTCATGTATCTGTTTCCTTCCTAATCATGAAGAGTGTAGATGATGTTAATAATAGCTAATGTATTAGATTTTACTATGTAGCAGGCCATGTTTGAAACACTTTACTCTCTAAAGGTATTAACTATTTAAAATCTTCAGGATGATCTTAAGAGGGTACTATTCAGTCAATTTTGGAAATTCTTCCACTTAATTATTTATAGATCTGTTTCATTCTTTTTTCCCCTAACTTTTTATTTTGCAAATTTTGAAGCCTGTGGAAAAGATGAAAGAATAGTGAAATGAACACCTGTTTATGCTTTATCTAGAATCACCAAACCTGGTGAGATGCATTTAAAAATAGATCTCCAGCATATGTTTGCATGCTTGCATCTACATGTACTCACACACAAATTTAATTTAATTTTCCAGACTGAGATGTCCCCATTTCCCATACCGGATAGGTAGAATGAGTTTGAACCTCAAAGGTACAGAAGGGTAGAGCTGTGATTATAAATATTCGGGGACTTTTATAACATGCCTGCTCCCCTTACCCATTTATTTTTCTTTGATCTGAAGCTGAAACAGATGAGTTACACATTATGTTCCTTTGTTCAACCCGAGGATTTTACTTGTAATGGGTGTTTGTGGGTGCATGGTGAGGTGGGCTGGATATCTTGGTTCCAACTCTGTACCTTGCATTGGGCTTAAGATCTTCTCTCTGACCTCTTTTTCCATAGCCTGGTATTGGTAAATGTCCTTAGGGCAATAAAGGTTTGAGCCCTAGCATACCATTCTGGATTCTTGCTGCTTCTTAGATTTTTTTTTTTTTTTTTTTTTGCTTTGGGTATTTCCCATACTTTCTTTTTAAATTTTTTAAGAAGTTTAATATTATTATCACTCTTATTATTATTTATTAGAGAAGTTGTAGGTTTACAGAAAAATTGTGCATGAAGTACAGTGTTCCCATATTAACATCTTGCAATTATTGTAATACATTTCATTGTAATACAATTCATGAAAAAAACATTTTTACTCATACCTTATGAGCTCAACTGTATATTAAAAAGATGTTTGTTTTATTTCATCTAATATTTTTGGTGTTTTGCATGGGCAGGATTTATCCGCCATATTGACAGAAGCAGAACTACTTACATTTTTACTTATTTTTAGCTTGCTGTTGATCTTGTTGATTATCTTGTTCATTCTTTAGCTTCATCTAATTCTATTATAAAACATCTTAAATTGGTCAAATCCCAAGATCTTTACTGGCCCTCTTCCTTTATCAGCCCCATAAGTAGGCTGACTTCCTATAGTAGCTTAAGTAATATTTACCATATTATTTCCTTTCACACTCCCAACAACTCTATGAAGTAGATGCAGCCATTACCTGGTATGGGACCTAGGACTGTGAACTTTTAATAAGCTCCTCAGATTATTTCTTTGCATTGGATCCATGGATGACCCATTGAGTAATAAAGCTGTTATCCAGTGTACCATACATGCTTTAGTCAAGAACCTCCTAATATTTCACCTTATCTATTGTAGTTGTTTTTTTTCCCTGGTCTTTCTGCCTCCCATATAACAACTTTAATGAAGCTTCCATGGTGCCACCAATTATCTTTCTTCAACACACATTTAATAAAAGGTTCTGATTTATGAATCCTTCTTTGACTTCTTATTGTCTAGTGGATAAAATCTCAACTTTTAGCTTCTTAAGAGAAACCCTTCTTCTAATCTCTACCTCTCTGTTTTTATAATCATTTCCTCCCCACTTCAGCCAATACATACAAAATTTAAGTCCTGCAAAATGACTTGCTATCCCCTAAATATACCATGCTGCTTCCTACCTTCAGGCCTTTACACAATATTCACTCTATCTTGAATTCTTTTCTTTGACTGATGCCTTGTATTCTATTGAATTTCTACTTATTCCTCAACACCTAGCTTACATCCTTCTCCTAAAAAAAGTATTTTGTGTTTCCAAAAAACTTTGTACATTCATCCATTAGAATTTATCATATTGTATTATACTTTTTTGTTTATATGTTATTCTCACTCATCCAGGACAGAAGCCATGACTTATTCTTTGTGTTTCCAATAGCTAATAGGTTATGTGAGGATTCAGTTATCATGAAACCAAACATCACATGAAGTTGACATTGAGCCATTAATTAACTTTTTCAAAGTACAATTATTCAATTACCTAAAATCTAGCTAATTCTGTCATATTTGCAAACTGAATTTCCTTAAAAGAAGGGTTATCTGTATATATTTTCATTATGTGAGATTTCAGAATATGGAGCATTATCTTAAACGCATAGAAAATTTAAATGATCTTATATATTTCACATTTAATCCAACTAGGTATTTATTATTAAGTGTGAAATACTTTAGAAATCTGTTCATATATAGAAAATCAAATGATCACTAATTTGTATATGGTTGATTAGGTTACTTTGGGGGAAGAAGATAAGATTAAGATCTTAGAAATTGTCAGCCATATAGTCAAGATCCTGGCCAAAAATAGATGACACACTATTATGGATAATTAGAAGAAAATTTAATAAAAGGACTCTATGAGGATGTGGACAAGGTTTAGGGGAACTGAAAAGGGAAAATTCAACTTTCTAAAGAAGCAAGGAGAGGGAGCAAGTAGCGCTATCCAGAGAGGACAGTTGTATAGGGAGCTCCTGACAGGAGCAGTGACCTTCAGCCAACCTGTGCTAACTCTGGAGGAGCCAGGCGTCATGCCCTTCTTACCCTCCAGATCTTCTGCCTGGTGCCTCCCATTGGCTGAACCCAAATGGAAGTTTGAGGGCAAGGGAACTTGTTGATATGGTCTATAATGGCCATCCTCCTGGGCATAGGGTGGGGAGGAAAAGGGTAGGAAAGTGGATCTGGTGCAGTAAATAGAGGGTAGCAACCATGTTAGTCAAAGTAAGAGGAATAGGAAAGGTTAGAAGTAAATATTAGTGATATTAACTTATTGTTCATTATATAATTTTTCTATAATTCTGAGTATTTTCTTTCATTTTAAAATTGCATGACACAAATCCGAGAAATGCTGTAGAAAGAAAACAAAAAATGCGTTGGCAATATAGGAAAATATTATTTTTATATGTCTTTATGTTTGTATTATTTGAACAAATGTTTTTTGTTAATGCTAGATAATATTTTTTTCAAAGGCCAACAAGAAATGTGAGGAGACACGCCAGGAAAAGGAAACAATGGTAATGAAGTATGTAAGAGGTGAGAAGGAATCCTTAGACCTTCGAAAGGAAAAAGAGATACTTGAGAGAAAACTTAGAGATGCAAATAAGGAATGTGAGAAAAACACTAACAAAATTAAGCAGCTTTCTCAGGAGAAAGGAAGGTTACACCAGCTGTATGAAACAAAGGTATAATTTTGCTATTGTAACTTATTTGAAATGTGTTCCCTTTGCTCTTCCTTATTTAATCAAGTAATCATAACTTAACATGGTTAGAACACTCTTAACCATAAACTTGTTTTTATTAGCTTACCTTCCAAGAAAGTGATTATTTTAGTAATTCCACTATTTTATCACCTGTCTGCAAAAAAAGTTCGCTGGGGAAGGATGAGATAATGACAAATGTTGCTTATTAGATAACTTTTTCTTGATGGGTTTTTTTTTTTTTTTTTAAGTTTTCTTTTAAAATCTAATGTTGGGGATATCAGTTTGTGCCTCAAGGGAGGATTTTATTTAGTAAAATGTATATGCAGTAGTTTTAAAATGTGAAGAGTTTCAGAGACAAAGCATAATTTGGCCGGAATCTTAATGTACCACTTATTCACCAAAGGAGAGAATTCAGATTTTTCTTACAGGAAAACTTGCACTTTTAGGGGCTGTTCCAAGGAGAGTTAATTACTGAATTATTCAGAACCCTTGCTGTTCACAAGCAGCCTCATAGTGTGGTCATGTTTCCAGTGCATTATCATTTTTTGGTGGTGAACATTATTTTTTTTTCATTAGTTTTTAGTTCAGAAATGTTGCCATTGTTCTTAGGAATATGGCAAACAAATTTAGTTCATAGTTAATCTTAATGTCAATCACTGGAGAAGAATCATAAAGGTATGCTTATGCTTGCAACACATCCAGTGGGCTAAAATACAAATGCTAATCATCTTCATGTCTATTATTTGGATTTAGTGATTTTCCAGCCCTTTTATGACTGGAATTTTAAATCAGTTTTATGACCTGTAGGCCATAGTGTGCCCACTCCTGATAAAGTATTGTTGCATTGATTGTTTTGAGGGGTACAAAAGATACATAAATAATTAATTGATAGTTTAAATGAAAAATATGACACAGTGATACTGTTTTAGGAAGGTGAAACTGCTAGACTCATCAGAGAAATAGACAAGTTAAAGGAAGATATCAACTCTCACATCATTAAAGTGAAATGGGCACAAAACAAATTAAAAGCTGAAATGGATTCACACAGGGTAAGTATTATAATGCGGTAAAATAATTAGAATCAGTTTTAAGAGCAATTGCAGTAAAAGTTAATGAGGCATGAAACCTAATGTAGTGATTGATGGAGGGGTAGCTTGGGCCTGAATTTTTGGTAATTGTAAAAGAAGGTATTTCTTTGCATGTTTTAAATATTCAGTTGGATAGAAAGTTAAATTTTATTATTCATTGTTTACAGCCCTCAAATTAACCCTGTTCTTTAAGCCTTTTTTGCATGCTGTATTTTATATTAAACATTGTCAGAAATTTGTTGGGGTGAGAGGAAGAATCTGGGTTATTAAAATTGAAAGCAAACTCTGGCAATTTTTAAAAGTATCAAAAATGCTAAGATTCTTCTCATCAAGACATTATATTCATGATTACAAATATAATAATGATTTTAAGAATAAAATAAGTTTGTTATGAGTAATTTCATTGATATTGTGGCTAATGAATATCATTTTATTAAAAAATAAATATAAAGAAAAGTAATTATAAAAGCCGGTACCTGATACCGTAATTTCAAACAGTAACTGAACTGGTATTAGAGGTAATAAAAATCTGAAGATAATGGAATGTGAAGAAGAAGAACAACTCTGAATTATGATTTAAGCAGAAGAGAAATGCTTTGGAAATATCAATTCTTAAGTTTTCAAAAATAGGCTCAGTGATATTGTTTAAAACCATAATCACAGATTATCTCATTAAATAATTCCAGATTAGTAGAACTTTAATAACTTGTGGATATTCGTGTATACTATTATCAGAGAAAACTATAGGTAGAGTTGTCTGTGTTGACAGTGATCAAAGATAGGTTAGAGAGAGTGGGTTTCCCCTCAGGTCTTCCACTGTCTACTCGTCAGTGCATGTGTGTAAGGAAACGGAAAGAACTACCCTGCAGAGGCAGGGAAGAATACCAAAAAGGAGAAGGTGGAACAATCCCTAGACTCACACATGGCTGGGAGCTGTTTAGAATTTTTTCTTTCCCTTGGGTTGATGGGAAATTAAAATTAAAATTAAAATTCCAAATCCATAGGACTATACCATGGTAATAGTTTTTAACTACCTGAGTTGCTTCAAGATCTGAACATAATGCCTGGTTGTATCTAATGACTGTTGTACTTCCCTTGTCCTCATCTATACTCCTAAAAACAGGATCCTGAAACTGATTAGAATTGTAGCACTAAAGAGTTAAAGACTGTTAGAAGGCTCCTGTGAGCCACATCGTGTTCAGAAAATGGGTGATAACTCAGATACTTAACCAGATACTCTGTAAGTGGGATAGAGGGGAGGTGTAAGGCTGACTTCTGTAAGGTTACATGGTGTGGATTGCTAGAAAATGAAAGTGACAAGCATATTGACCTGGTATGTGGAAATTAGAAATTTATCAGTTCTTTTCAGGTAACAGCATTTATTAGGCAACAGGTATTTAGTGGGTCTTCCTCTGCATGCAGCACTATATTAACCTAAACACATTTAATGTGATTGTCACTTTTCCATTTGCCAATTATTCATTTATTCAATATTTTTTGACATACAGAAATTCTTAGTTGTTACTTTAAAAAAAAAACTATATTGTAGTAATGTATATACAACTCACAATTTACCATTCTATTGCTAAGTTTTTCAGTGAATGAAGTGAGTATTTCCTATGTGCCAAGCTGTTTTGTGATATAGTAGTGGGAAAAAAACAGATAAAGTTCCTTCCTCCCTCTTTCTTTGTAAAACTGATAGTCTAGTATTTTTTTTTTTAAAAAAGCAATATTTGATGTCTCCAAATAGTTGCTTTTATTATAAAAGTGATAGTTTTAGTACAACTCATATTATTATTAAAGACCAGCAATTGAAAGTATGTAACTAAGTTCTTAATAACGTGGTAGAGTCAATAATGCTATAGCCTAGCTCTTAGAAAAAAGAGCACATTGTTACTAGATTTATCTTTATTAAAAACGGCATAATAAGAAGCTTGTGAGGGATAGGTGAGATTTGGATGGTATGAGAGATGAAGAGAAAGGCATTCTAAGTAGAGAAACAGCATGAAAAAAAGAACAAAGAGAATTGAATATTTGGTGTATTGGGAGACCAACCTAATTGGAACAGAAGGTTTATATTAAGTGTTCCTTTATTAATTCAACAAATATTAATTGAATAATTAATATGTGGCAGCTACTGAACTAGGTATTGATATAAGAAAAAAAACACAGGCCCTGCTCTCCAGAATCTGTATGCTTAATGGGGGAAACATAAGCTACAGCACAGTGTATTGATTGTTATGATTTAGGGATGCCCTGGATTCTGTCGACTGACAGGAAGAATAGCATCACCTAACCCTTTGAAGGACTTACTACTAGGAAGAGGTGATATATAACTCACACTTGAAATCCAGATGATAGCCAAGACTATGGTACTCGATGGTTCTCTGAAGGAGAATTATGGAAAAAGTACTTCAGGGCAAGGGCTGATCTTGATCTTGGAAAATCACCACAGGTAGCTAGTCAGGGAGACGGAGAAGCCAGCAACAAAGAAGGAAAAAGGTATTTTCTTGTAATGAAAACAGGAAGGAAAGTGGTCAGAGGGGTGGTCAGAATTGTCAACTGGAACATGGAAGTCAAGAATAAGAACCGAAAAAAGGTAATAGGATTTGATGGAGAGTAGTCCCTGCAAATTTTCAGAATTACCATCTTAGGGGGGTGGTTAGGAACAGAAATCAGATTGCAGCATGAATCTATTAAAAGGCAATTTTGAATAGCTACCACAGCCATAAGCCATTGTCTTTTATGTGTCTGCAAAGAGCTGTTTAACACTTTGCTTTTCTTGTCTTATCAGAGATGAAGGTTAGTAACTTCTAGTAACTTGCTGAAAACTCTTAACAAAATAAACTTTATTTATTGGCTATCAGTTAACTGTGCAGACAGTTTTAATTTTTTGTCAGAAGCAAAATATTATTATTAGCATAGTATGTGGCTGCTCAGTAGCAGTGCTGTGACGAGAGTGCTCCCTACTCCCTGGTCATGGTTCTTACTACTCTTCACATTGTTGTGACCAACTTTGTCACTGTCCTTCTGTCAATGCAGGAAACCAGAGATAAACTCAAAGAAACAACAACAAAGTTAACCCAAGCAAAGGAGGAAGCTGATCAGATACGAAAAAACTGTCAGGATATGATAAAAACATACCAGGTATGCTTAACACTTCAAATAGATTAGTGACAAATTGTGCTGAATATTGATACTCTTGTTTCGTTAGATTTCCATAGCTGCAGTATTTGCAGTGTGGAATGGATTTTTTTAGTGGAGTTCTCCCTTCTACATGGGACATGACTCCCAGAGATGTAAATCTCTCTGGCAACATGGGACCTGGCTCCCAGGGATGAGCCTGGACCCAGTATTGTGGGATTGAAAAAACCTTCCTGACCAAAAGGGGGAAGAGAAATGAAACAAAATAGTTTCAGTGGCTGAGAGATCTCAGAAGAAATCAAGAGGTCATTCTGGAGGGTATTCTTATGCACAATATAGATATCTCTTTTTAGTTTTTAGTGTATTGAAATATAGCTAGAAGGAAATACCTGAAACTGTAGAACTGCAACACGGTAGCCTTGATTCTTGAAGATGATTATATAACTATGTAGCTTTCATGGTGTGACTGATGATTGTAAAAACCTTGTGACTCACACTCCCTTTATCCAGTGTATGGACAGATAAGTAGAAAAATGGGGGCAAAAATTAAATAAAAAATAGTGGGGGGATGGAGGAGATAGAATATTTTAGGTTTTTTTTACTTTTATTTTTATTCTTATATATATATATATATAGGAGTAATGAAAATGTTCAAAGATTGTGCTGACGAATGCACAGCTATATGATGGTGCTGTGATCAATTGATTGTACACTGTGGATGATTATAGGGTATGTGAATATATCAATGAAACTGAATTTTAAAAAAGTATTTGCAACTTAGTGATCTTATTAGAGAAGTTTCCAACTAAATAAAACTCTAGAAAGTATGAGAAGAATGAAGAGTACAAGGAAATGTATAACTTAAAAACAACAAAAAACTGTTATGTTAACGTACCTTAAGTTTGCTATCTTCTTTTTTTAAATCATATTTTTTATTGTAGAATATGACATATATATAGAAATGATAACTTTCCAAGTGAAATTTAACAAGTAGTTAGAGAACGAATTTCAAAGAATACTGTAGGCTACAGTTCCACAGTTTCAGTTATTTCCTTATTGTGAAATATAACATACATAAAAATAAAGGTAATAGTTTTTCAAAGTATGCTTTAACAAGTAATTATATAGGAAATTTCCAAAGTAGTTATGAGTTATAGTACCATGATTTCAGTTATTTCCTTATTGTGAAATATAACATATACAAAAGGTGATAGTTTTCAAATTATAACCTAGCAAGTAGCTATAGAACAAACTTCAAAGGATGCTATGGGTTACTGTTCCACCATTTCAGTTCTTTCCTTCTAGCTATTCTAATAACCCAGCAATTAAGAAAAAGAAATTTATATAAAGATTCAGTATTCATAATCCTTTGTTAAATTCCACCTTGTCTGTTGCTACCCCTTCCTCTAGTTTAACCACTTTCCCAGTCTTCAGGGATGTCTAGGCAGTGACCACCCTAACCTGTTCATGTTAAAAAGGGGTATCAACTTTATGAGAAAAGGAGACACATCTAGTTGATGTTCTTGAAGAGGCTGTTGCCTCTGGGTTTTGGAACTTAGCTGGCATAGGAGTTCTCTGAAGTATTTAAGTTTCTGAAAAATAAGCTTAGTAAGTGAAACCTTTATAGAGTATCAGATAGGGATCCAGGTATTCTTTAAAGTTTTTGGGATTTCGGGACTACTGTTGACTTGGGCTTATCATACTGTGGTCATTTGGCATATCTTGGTGACGCTTGTGTAGGAGTAACCTCTAGGAAAGTCTCTTGACTCTACTTGAATTCTCTTAGCTACAGAAACCTTATTTTGTTGCCTTTCTTTTCCTCCTTTTGGTCAAAAAGGCATTCTCAGTCCCTCAATGCCAAGGTCAGGTTCATTTGCGGAATCCATGTCCCACATCATTCATTGGGGGTGGGGTGGGGTGGGGTCCCTGTCCCACCTCGGGGAGTGGGTGATGAATTTATTTGCAGAGTTAGAATGAGTAGTCTGATGAGATGTTGTGTGGAACCAAAACAAGTCATCTGTGTCACAGGAAGAGTTCTTGCTACTACTAGTGGCAGAATCTTTGGACACTTGTAGATAGCTGGGAGGGCCCAATGGTGGGAAAGATAAGTTTTCTTCCTGAATATTCTGCATATCTGGAAGGGATAGTGGGGAGGTGTTCCTGTTTGCTAATGCTGCCATTTGCAAACACCAGAGATGGGTTGGCTTTTATAAAGGGGGTTTATTTGGTTACAAAGTTACAGTCTTAAGGCCATAAAATGTCCAAGGTAAGGCATCAACAACAGTATACCTTCACTGAAGGATGGCATCTTATTAGCTTGGAAGGCACATGGCTGGCATCCACTTGCTCCCAGGTTGTGTTTCAAAATGGCATACTCCAAAATTTTGCTCTTGGTGTGTTTTGTTCTCTCTTAGCTATAGCTTTCTCCATTATGTCACTCCCAGTTGCTCTCTTTTTTATAGCGCCAGTGATTTAATTCAGACCCACCCTGAATTGGTGGGGCAACACCTCCGTGGAAATTATCCAGTCAAAGGTCTTACCCACAGTTGATTGAATCACTTCTCCATGAAAACACTCAATCAATAGGTTCCAACCTAATCAACACTACTACATCTGCCCCCACAAGATTGCATCACAGAACATGGAGTTTTGGGGGACATAATAAATCCAAACCAGCACAGGAGGCAAACTGACATGATGGAGAGCTGCCACAGGAGCTTCCAGAGCAGAACCAGCATACATGGGGACTAGAAATGTGCAAGATTTTTTTGTTGGAATTTGCTCAAGAAAAGGGTGACTAAAAATGCTTCTGGCTAAAACCAAGGTGTCAGAAACCTCCTGCTGGAGCCCCTAAAAGAAACCCATTTCAGGTTATTGGCAGAGTCTGCTTCCCTGTGCTGGCAGCATAAGGTTCCAAGTCCTTGCTGGGTGTCAGCGGAGGGCCCTCTCCAGCTCCTGGAGGCCGCTGGGCCAACTGCTGTTCTTCTTGATGCAAAATTGACATATTAAAATTTTTTCATTGCAATCATAATATTAAAATTCATAACTGACTAGGTATTTCACAATTAGAAAATTTAATTGCAAAACCCCTTCACTTTTAAAAGTATAAAACTTTAAAAATTGTCATACATTTCTTTCATTTCCATTAGGAATCAGAAGAAATTAAATCAAATGAGCTTGATGCAAAGCTCAGAGTCACAAAAGGAGAACTTGAAAAACAAATGCAAGAAAAATCTGACCAGCTAGAGGTGAGCAGTTTTGCTCTTTGTATACTCTTGAATTTGTAATAAATAAATGATAACTGAAAGAGAAAACTGCTTTCTAGGTGGGAGTACTTATCGCTATCTAGTTTTAGGCCTTTGAGAAGGAGCAAAAATTACATTTTAGAATTTTTTTAGTATATAATGATTTGTGGTTTCTTTTAAACTTTTTAAAAGATGCATCATGCCAAAATAAAGGAACTAGAGGACCTGAAGAGGACATTTAAGGAGGGCATGGATGAGCTACGAACACTGAGAACAAAGGTAATTAATCATTAGTCATGACCCCAGAGGAATGATAAATATTATCTTTAATTTTGGACTCTGATTTTTCAAAGGGAGGGGAAAGAATATTTATATGGAAAATTTCCAAATAAAAGAACTCGGGACTAGAATAGCAATTCCCTGGCAAAAAAATTGGGTCTTTTGTTGTAATGAAAATGTCTTCCACTTCAGTCCTTTTGAATTTTTGTCAGACGTACCCTTTTCACACCAAATTTTCTATATTTATAATCCTCTGATCTAAAGGCAATCTTGCCAGCACATTAATTGAAAAGAGTTGGATCTTAGAAGTATGGGTGTCAGAAAATAATAGGAATCCTTCCTTTATATTTCTCCTGGGTGTATTTAATAGTCTTAGAAGGATAGAGTTTTAATTTCTAACAATCTATGAAATCTTTTCTGGTGTTTATAGTCTTTACTATAAGGACAGGATCTTTTTTAATATGAATGTGAAATATATCATCACTGTAGATCATTTATTTCAAAATAGGCTGTTAAGTAACCACTTGAAGTTGAAATCACTTAATTTTCAAAGTGTTTTTCATAGTACCTTCTTACTTGTTCTCCATGCCAGTTCTTTGAGGTAGGTAGGAGAGGTATCTCCCTTTTCAGAGGAGGAAATGGATACTCAGCAAAAATCAAAGTGTCGTACTAAAACTCCCATCCAGGTATACTTTCTTTATGTTCTTTAATAGTGATTCAGAATTCATTTTACGTTATTAATATATAACCACTGTCTGAAATAGTTTATAAAGAAGAAGAAAATATTGTTCATAGTTCAACTTGGTTATGATCATTTGACAGGTAAAATGTCTAGAAGATGAACGATTAAGAACAGAAGATGAATTATCGAAATATAAAGAAATTATTAATCGCCAAAAAGCTGAAATTCAGAATTTATTGGACAAAGTGAAAATTGCAGATCACATGCAGGAGCAGCTTCAAAGGTATAAAATGAGCAACTTCTTCTGGTGCTAATCAACAGGCTTTTAAATTCTCTTAAGATTCAATTTTAAATGCAATCATTGCATTAAATGAACAGTGTTATAATTTTTGCAATTTTACTAGCTAAAAAAATTTTAAATTCCTGTCTTCATTAGGTCTTTTTAAAATCTTATCTGAAGTTTCCATTGTGGCTTCTAAAAATCAGAGTTTATATTCCTTAAACAATAGCAGAGGCAATTTATAAGATAGAATGGATTTTTTTAGTCCCTCTATTCCTTAGCCTTCAAATTTCTGTTGCTTATTCATTGTACTTGTTTTTCTTCTGAAAGGTAGAAATATATATATATATATATATATATATATATATTATTTATTTATTTCTTGTGTGTCTGTAGCTGGAGGTCAGGAACTGACATTACTCTTTGCTTTGTGTAAACCATTTAGCTAAAATCCACTCATGACATTACCTGGCAGAGCCTGGGTTCAGGTTGACTCCAAGTATCTTCTTTTTCACACCTTACTGATACCCAAGTTGCAAAATGTTGTTATAGAAATCTTCAACATTAACCAGATTGGTACTGCTATAAATTCATGGTCACAGCCTCAACTGAGATCTTGAGTCCTCTGATACTACCATGTGTCCTTGGTCAGAGCCTTCTCGTCCATCTTTCTAGCACCTATTCCAAACCTTACCTACTTCCTTCACACTCTGGCCCTCCCCCTTACCTTTCTACTTACTCTTAGCAGATGATTCTTCTTACTTCATAGAATGGGAGCTGTCGGGGGGGACAGTTCTCTCAACTTCTTGGAATCAGTCCTGTGAACTTGCCTGCATCTGCAACCATTCTTCTTTCCTTCCCTTCTGTTATCATGGAAGAAATGTTCCTACTCCTCTCTGAATCTAATTATTCTGTCTACTTCTGCTGTGGATCCTATACTCATGTGCCTTCTTAGGGTTTTTCTTGATTATTCCTTTATATAAAAGATATCCTTTATCTCTCATTTTTTTAGAATATGATTAGATCTTAGAAAATCAAAACTCCTATGACTTTCCCCTACCAGCTTATATTTCTCCTTTCCTTTACAGCCAAACTTCTTTAGAGTATCACCCATCCTCCCATTCTTCATTTCTTATTTTCTTCTACTTCTCCCCACTGCAGTCTAGCTTCTACCCTACCATTCCATTAAAAACAACTAATGCCCTCAAATCTAGTAGACACTTCTCAGACCCAGCCTTACTTGAACTTTTCAGCATCTTTTAACACCCACCACTGACCTTATCATCTTTCTCAACACTGTTCCTTTGGCTTCGTTCTCATCCTCCTCTCCTGGTATTCCTTCCGTCTTTCTGGCAATTCTTTCTTGGTCTCTTCTGCAGCCTTCTCTTATTGTCCTGAAGCCCTCTTCTGTTCTCATTTTACTTTACCTGTAAGTGATCCCACCTGTTCCTAAAGTATGCTGCAGGACCTTCCATTCATTATTTCATCCCTTTCTGCTGAGCAATGGACACACAAGAATCAAAGATGCCTCACACTTAAACATGTCCAAAACTGATTCATCTATCCCACCCATAAATATGCTTCTCCTCTCATGTTCCCAGGATGAGTGATGAGTGTGACATCCACATGATTGCCCAACACAGGAACCTGGAAGTCATCCTTGCTTCTTCTCTCTTTCCTCATACATCTAGCCAGTCACAGAGTATTGTTCTTGCCAATGCTTTAAAATCTTTCAAGTCCATTTACTTTTTACATCCCTACTGCTACAACCATAGCTCAAGCCATTATCTGCTCTCATCTAGAAAACTGCAAGGGTTTCTAAACTGGGTTTTCTGCTTGCTCCCCCTCTAATCCATTTCCCACATTGTGATTAGTATAATTTTTATTTAATAAATTTTATTTTGAAATAAATTGGAACTTATAGGAATAGTTGCAAAAACAGAACAAACCCCATACATAGAACTCCAGCATACCCTGACCCCCCTCACCCGATACCCCGATCCACCACCTTTAACATCCTGTCACACCAGCATTTCTTTCTTTCCCTCCCTCTCTCCCTCCCTCTCTCCCTCCCTATCATCCATCATCTATTGATGATGAGATATGAGAGCAAGCTGCACATGTCTTTGAACAAACATTATAATTCACATATACCTTTCCCATGGACAGGAACATTCTTTTATGTAATCCCATTAAGCGCAGCTAAGAAGTTCAAGAAATTCAACATTGATACGAAGCTTACATCCTGTATTTCCTTTTTTTTTTTTTTTTTTTGTCTTATGTCCCATCTGTGTCCCTTTGAGCCTCCTCTCTTCCATCCTCATATCCCATCCAGGATCATCCTTGGCATTTAATTGTCATCTATTTAGACTGTCTTTTTTTTTTTTTTCCAATTGTGGAAACATATATATAGGCTAAATCTTCCCATTCCACCCCTTCCCTAGCATTCCATTAGTGGGATTAATCACATTTAGAATGTTGCAATGCTATCACCTTCCCACCATCCATTTCTAGAAGTTTCCCTTCACCCCAAACAGAAATCCTACACTCATTTCTTAACTCCCCATTGCCCCTTCCCCCACTTCTCATAACGCATACTCTACTTTTCATCTCAATGGTCATATTCTCTGATACTTTGTTGGTGTTTACCGTGGGGCTTAAATTTAACATCTTAAATCTATAACAATCTTGTTTTTCTTTGATACCAACTTAACTTCAATATGACACATAAACTATGTTCCTATACTCCATCCATCATTCCCCCACCTTTATGTACTTCTTGTCAAAAATTACATATTTTACATTGAGTTCAAAACCACTGATTTATTATGACAGTTTATGTGTTTTAGATTCTGTAGGAAGTAAATAGTGGAGTTACAAATCAAAAATACAGTAGTATTGGTATTTATATTTACCATGTGATCTTTACTGGAAATCTTTATTTCTTCATGTAGTTTCAGCCCATTGTTTAGTGTCCCTTCCTTTCAGCCTGCTCAGCTCCCTTTAGCATTTCTTATAGGACTGATCTACTGGTGATGAAGTCCCTCAGCTTTTGATTATCCAGAAATGTTTTCATCTCCCCCTCATTTTTACCCTCCAGGTGTTTGTGACTTCTCCAAGTCTCTGATGGTTATTGACTTCTATTTGTATTCCACTGCTGTCAGAAAATGTGCTTTGAACAAATTCTTTTTTTTTTTTTTTTTTTTTTTTAATTTATTGAGGCTTGTTTTTATGTCCCAGCATATGGTCCATTCTGGAGAAAGATCCATGATCACTAGAGAAAAATGTGTGTCCCAGTGACCTGGGATGTAATATTCTATATATGTCTGTTAAAATTCTCTATCTCTCTCTCTCCTTTCTTTGTTTCTTTGTCGGCAGGGCTCCCTTTAGTATCTGAAGTAGGGCAGGTCTTTTATTAGCAAAATCTCTCAGCATTTGTTTGTCTCTGAAAAATTTAAGCTCTCCAAATTTGAAGGAGAGTTTTGCTGAATAAAGTATTCTTGGTTGGAAATTTTTCTCTCTCAGAGTTTTAAATATGTCATGCCACTGCCTTCTCGCCTCCATGGTGGCTGCTGAGTAGTCACTACTTAGTCTTATGTTGTTTCCTTTGTATGTGGTGAATTGCTTTTCTCTTGCTGCTTTCAGAACTTGTTCCTTCTCTTCAGTATTTGACAGTCTGATCAGAATATGTCTTGGAGTGGGTTTATTTGGATTTATTCTATTTGGAGTTCGCTGGGCATTTATGCTTTGTGTATTTATATTGTGTAGAAGGTTTGGGAAGTTTTCCCTAACAATTTCTTTGAATACTCTTTATAGACCTTTACCCTTCTCTTCCCCTTCTGGGACACCAATGAGTCTTAAATTTGGATGTTTTATTTTATCTATCATATCCCTGAGATCCATTTCGATTTTTTTGATTTTTTTCCCCATTCTTTCTTTTGTTCTTTCATTTTCTGTTCTGTGGTCCTCAAGGAGGCTGAGTTGTTGTTCAGCTTCCTCTAATCTTGTATTATGAGTATCCAGAGTCTTTTTAATTTGGCCTACAGTTTCTTTAATTTCCATAAGATCTTCTGTTTTTTTATTGACTTTTGCAATTTCTTCTTTATGCTCTTCTAGGGTCTTCTTTATGACCTTTATATCCTGTGCCATGCTCTTCTTCATGTCCTTTATATCCTGTGCCATGCTCTCGTTGCCTGTCTGTAGTTCTTTGATTAATTGTGCCAAGTACTATGTGTCTTCTGATCTTTTGATTTGGGTGTTTGGGTTTGGGTTCTCCATATTGTCTGATTTTATCATATGCTTTAAGATTTTCTGTTGTTTTTGGCCTCTTGGCATTTGCTTTACTTGATCTCTAATTTGTCAGAACTGCAGCTTGGTGGCGTACACGTTCTCTAACCAGCAGATGGCATCTGTGAGTCACCTATTCCCCTCAAGTCAGTTCTCCCCAACTTTGTCTTTGTGGTGTGTGGGGATCTGATTCTTGTGGGGTTCAATTGGTGCACCAAGTTTGGGTGTGTTGTTGGTGCTGTCCGCCCTGAATGAGGGGCATGTGTCTGAGCGGTTAGGAAGGGAGAGCAGCTTTAATAATCATACCTCCCAGCTGTTGCCAGAGATTTGAGGCTGATACAAGACTCTAAGCCTTCATTTCAGTCTTGCCACAGATTGTCTCTGCCACTGACCCACAAGTCCTTGGTATTGGCGTAGGTTCTCTGGGATTTCCAAACAGGTCCCTCTTCCCTGCTGTGCTCTTCCAGGACCTCCACTGAGGGAGGGCCGCGCCACATCACAAGTGTGTGCTGGCCTCCAGGGAAGCCCTGGGCTGCTGGGCCATGCAAGGGCGTTCCCAGCCCACTTCAAAGATGATTGAATGGGATGCTTTAACTTCCCCCTTTTTGCACAGCTCCGCCCTCCCAGCTCCGGGTGTATTAGAGGCCACTGTCCGCGGCCGATATTGTGGCATGTCTGTGGTGCTGTGGGAAAGACTCCCCATCACACTGGGTTTCTTGGCACAGCTCTGGGCTGTGGTTCCGGCCTCGGGCAGGAGTGTCCCCAGCCTGCCGGGGAGATGGCTGCAAGTGGTGGGTTTTTTACTCCTTTTGGCTGCCCTTTGCTCCCCTGGCCCCAAGACAATCATCAGCAGGTGTGGGAAGGGGTATCCACACCAGACACTGAGGCATTAGCCCAGCCCGCTCCCACCGTGCTTCACTGAGCGGCTCTCCCCGTTGTATCCACGGCTGCTCCCGGGCTTTTTTTTTTTTTTTTTTTTTTAAGGACTAGTCCGTCTCCAAACACCAGCCCACCATTTCTCCACACCGCAGCACAGCCGAGGGACTTTTAGCCGACTCACTTACTTGTTTCAGAATGCAGACTCCTGGTTTCACCAAATCCAGGGTCCCTGTAGATTTAGCAGAACTTGTCTGGCTGGTGCTACGCTGGAACTGGTGTTCTGGGTCACTTTCTGATTCTCATCTAGTATTTTTCATGGAGGTGTTTTTTTGCCAGTATAATCTTTTTAAAAAGCAAATCTACTTACATCCTTTCAGTGATTTACCATTGCCTCAGATATTACCTAATGAGTTCAAATGCCTTAACATGGCTTGTCAGACCATTAGTGACTTGCCCCTTGATTCTCCCTCTGCACCTTCCCCTTTTTCCCTCTTGTATTTCAACCATAGTTAACAAGTGTTTATTGATATTCTCCTATGTAACAAACGTTGCATTAGGTGCTAGTGATACAGTGTGGTCCCCACCTTCACCAATACAGAATATCTTTTAGTACGTATAAGAAGTCATTCTCTTGTTCCCTTCTCAGATTTAGCGTGTGCTTTTCCCTCTACCTGAAATGTATTTTGTACCCCCACTGACTCCTGCTTTTCCTTTGAGTCAGGGGCCAGCAAACTATGGCCCATAAGCCAAATCCAGTCCACTGCCTGTTTTTGTAATTAAGGTTTTATTCAAACGTAGCCACGCTTATTCACTTACTGTCTATGCTGCTTTCATGCTACTTTGGCAGAGTTGAACAGTTGCAACAAAGATCATACAGCCCCAAAGCTTAAATTGTTAACTGCCTGGCCTTTTATGGGAAAAATTTGCCAACCCTGCTTTAGGTATTAGTTTACACATCACCTATGCTAGGTTAGATGACCTGGCTCTCTGCTTTCATCATTAAAAATGTTTTATCACACATCTCATTTTCCCACTTGATTGAAGTCAAGCAGAAGTCATATCAGTCTTGCTCACCTATATCCTTAGCTCTTAGTTTCTGGCATATATTAGGCATTCATAAATATTTGAACAAATGAATTAAAGTACCTTTGTAAAGCATTTCAATAGATGAAAATTCCAAAGCCATTAATTTAATGTCTTTTAATAGTTTGATTTTTCTTAAATATAAACTTTGTTTTTTAGAGGTAAACAAGAAATTGAAAATTTGAAGGAAGAAGTGGAAAGTCTTAATTCTTTGATTAATGACCTACAGAAAGACATTGAAGGCAGTAGGAAAAGAGAATCTGAGCTACTACTGTTTACAGAAAAGCTCACTAGTAAGAATGCACAGCTTCAGTCTGAATCTAATTCTTTGCAGTCACAATTTGATAAACTTTCCTGTAGTGAAAGTGAGTTACAAAGCCAGTGTGAACAAATGAAACAGACAAATTTTAATTTGGTAAGTATAAATGTGTACTTAATCTGTAAAAGCAAAAAGCACAAATTAAATTTCCCTAACAGTGTAAAATTAGTGATAGCTCTTCTCTATTGGCTCTGACTTTCTGGTAATTTCAGATACTGTTAGAAATGTCAGTTATTCCTTTTGACTAATGTAATTTATAATAAAATGTCTCCCTAAAATTATTATGAAGTCCTTCACTTTTGAAAGTAAGAAAACCAGAGTTTCTGCCATTCTTCACAGGTATCACTATTTATTTTTTAAAGGTGCTTTAAATACCTTTGGATTTTTTATGGTTTCAAAATGGCTTAATATTTCCAAGTTATGAGGATGTCTTCAATTTACTAAAAAAAGTAATTTGAAACTTTGGACCAAAACTTCGAAACACTGTATCATATATTGTTTTTTTTTGTGTAGAATGAAATTCATTATAGTGCATCCCTCTGCATTGTTATATGAGGAATTAGAGTAGCTCAGTAAACAAAACCTAATAAGGAATGTCTACTATAATGGACCTTGTATTTTTAATATTTTAAACTGAGCAGTAATGGAAATAAATAGTGAAATATTGGTGTGTTTTTTTAATCTTATTTAATATTCAGGAAAGTAGATTGTTAAAAGAAGAAAAACTGCAAAAAGAGGAAGTCCAGACTCTGCAAGCTGAACTCACTTGTAGACGAACAGAAGTTAAAACATTGAGTACCCAGGTAGAAGAATTAAAAGATGAATTAGTAACTCAAAGACGTAAACATGCTTCTAGTATCAAGGATCTTACCAAACAACTTCAGCAAGGTATAAAATTCTTCCAAACTTAGATCTTAAATGTTTTTGTTTCTTTAAATCACTAAGGATTTTATAGAAAAAATATATTTTACATCTGGTTCTACTGCATTATGATGAAGCCATTTGTTCTTTTTAATGTATTAAGTTCATAAACCAAATGGTTAAACTTCTTGCAGTTCTGTGCTAAACGACATTTAATCCCAGGATCACAGAATACAGGAATTGGAAAGTACATTTACAGCAGTAATGTCTAAATTCTTTTGATTACATTCTTCTGTTTGAGCAGTTGTTCTCCAATTTATATATGTTTATAAATTATAAACATGTACTACTCTATCTTATGAACATTAGAAAACATATTAAATTGAAATTTAAAAGGATATATAAATAGAAGTTCTAATATTTTCTTCCTACACATCCCTATAAATTATCTCGTGTAGCTTCAAGAGTACTTGCACCCATTTTAGAGACCATTAAATTAGAGACCATTGAGACCAAACCCTTCACCCTATAGAAAACTGAGACCCAGAAGGGTTATAAATAACTTGAACTCCATGGTTGACAGCTAGGACTGGATCCCTGATATCTTTTATTTAAGAAATTTTTGTAATTATTGGTGTCTGTGCTATGTGCTTGGGATACCAAGATGAATAAGACATGTACTCTCCTATTCCTCTGCACTGTTTCCCACTACTTTATTAGTGTTAAAATAGAATGAAATATAGTATTAAGATCAGACACTTAGCATTTTCTTAATATGAATATTTTCAGATATTTGCCATAAGAATTCAGATTATTCTTATAGATGTAATTGAAGGGAAATTTGGGGCAAATGAAAGGACTTCTCTTATTGTAGAGATCTTCTGAATCTTTCAGGGCTCACAAGTAGCTTGAACACCAAAAGCTGAGTTTATTATACTTACCCAGTTCCAGTTTCAGTTGTTATACTGCTGTTTCCATAGATTTTGTACTTGACTTGTGTATTTCCAGATATCATTTTATATGAATAAATAAACCTTCAACCCTTCTATCTAAAGTGTGTATTGAAGAACTTTCTCTTGTTGTCTATGGCATTTTTGACTAAGTGATTCTAGCAGTGAAAATCAGAGATGGTGGGAGCAAATGGTCATAATAATTATCACAAGTAATACATTACTTTTTCTTATAGCACGAAGAAAGTTAGATCAGGTTGAGAGTGGAAGCTATGATAAAGAAGTCAGCAGCATGGGAAGTCGTTCCAGTTCATCAGGTAAAAAAAAGAATGCTTTTAGTTGTTACTTAGCAATTGACTATAAAAAGAAATAGCATTTTTTCATTTTAAAAAATTATTGATATGCTTTTCTTCCATTTTGAATTACAGAAAGTGCTGGTTGTATGTAATTGTATTGTAAAGATGTTTCAGTTATGTGTCCCAGTTCTATTCATTACCCTGGGTTTCAAGTTTCCCATCTATCTCCCTGCTTTCTTCTTCTTTTTTTTTATTTATTTTTATTTTTATTGAGATTGTTCAGATACCATTCAATTATCCAAAGATCCAAAGTGTACAATCACTTGCCCCTGGGTACCCTCATACAGCTGTGCATCCATCACACTTAATTTTTGTTCAATTTTTAGAAACTTTTCATTACTCCAGACAAGAAATAAAGTGAAAGATGAAAAAAGAAAAAAAGAAAAGGAAACTCTAATCCTCCCCTATCCCTAACCAACCCCCCTCAATTGTTGACTCATAGTATTGGTATAGTACATTTGTTGCTGTTTATGAAAAAAATGTTGAAATACTACTAACTGTAGTATATAGTTTGCAATAAGTATATATTTCTTCCCTATATGCCCCTCTATTATTAACTTCTAATTGTATTGTCATACATTTGTTCTGGTTCGTGGAAGCGATTTCTAGTATTTGTACAGTTGATCATGGACATTGCCCACCATAGAATTCAGTTTTATACATTCCATCTTTTGACCTCCAGCTTTCCTTCTAGTGACATATATGACTCTGAGCTTCCCCTTTCCACCTCATTTACACACCATTCGGCGCTGTTAGTTATTCTCACATCTTGCTACCAACACCCCTGTTCATTTCCAAACAATTAATGTTCATCCTAATTGAACATTCTGCTAATACTAAGCAACCGCTCCCCATTCTTAAGCCTCGTCCTATATCTTGGTACCTTATATTTCATGTCTATGAGTTTACATATTATAATTAGTTCCTATCAGTGAGACCCTGCAATAATTGTCCTTATGTGTCTGGCTTATTTCACTCAGTATATTGCCCTCGAGGTTTTGTCATCAACCCATTTTTTTTTTTAATATGGTTTTGTTCACTCACCATACATTCCATCCTAAGTAAATAATCGATGGTTCTCTGTATGGTCATATATTTATGTGTTCACCACCTTCACTATCTATATAAGGGCAATTACATTTCTTCCACAAGGCAGGAGGGAGAGTCAAAGAAGGTAGAGAGGCAAAAGAAAGAGGAAAAAAAAATGACAGCTAGGAAGCAGCAAAAGGAAAAATAACCTTAAATCAAAGTAGAATAAAGAATCAGACAATACCACCAATGTCAAGTGTCTAACATGCCTCCCCTATCCCCCCCTCTTATCTGCATTTACCTTGGTATATCACCTTTGTTACATTAAAGGAAGCATAATACAATGATTCTATTAGTTGCAGTCTCTAGTTTATGCTGATTGCATCCCTTCCCCAATGCCTCCCCATTTTTAACACCTTGCAAGGCTGACATTTGCTTGTTCTCCCTCATAAAAGAACATATTTGTAAATTTTATCACAATTGTTGAATACTCTAGATTTCACCAAGTTACACAGTCCCAGTCTTTATCTTTCCTCCTTTCCTGTGGTGTCTCACATGCTCCCCACCTTCCTCTCTCAACCATATTCATAGTTATCTTTGTTCAGTGTACTTACATTGTTGTGCTGCCATCTCCCAAAATTGTGTTCCAAACCACACACTCCTGTCTTCTATCGCCCTGTAGTGCTCCCTTTAGCATTTCCTGTAGGGTGGGTGTCTTGTTCACAAAGTCTCTCATTGTCTGTTTGTCAGAAAATATTTTGAGCTCTCCCTCATATTTGAAGGACAGCTTTGCTGGATATAGGATTCTTGGTTCGTGGTTTTTCTCTTTCAGTATCTTAAATATGTCACACCACTTCCTTCTTGCCTCCATGGTTTCTGCTGAGAGATCCGCACATAGTCTTATTAAGCTTCCTTTGTATGTAATGGATTGCTTTTCTCTTGCTGCTTTCAGGATTCTCTCTTTGTCTTTGACATTTGTTAATCTGATTATTAAGTGTCTTGGCGTAGGCCTATTCATATCTCTTTGTTTGGAGTACGCTGTGCTTCTTGGATCTGTAATTTTATGTCTTTCATAAGAGATGGGAAATTTTCATTAACTATTTCCTCTATTATTGCTTCTTCCCCTTTTCCCTTCTCTTCTTCTGGGACACCAATGATACATACATTATGGTACTTTGTTTCATCCTTGAGTTCCCGGAGACGTTGCTCATATTTTTTCATTCTTTTCTCCATCTTGCTCCTTCGCGTGTAGGCTTTCAGGTGTTTTGTTCTCCAGTTCCTGAGTGTTTTCTTCTGCCTCTTGAGATCTGCTGTTGTATGTTTCCATTGTGTCTTTCATCTCTTGTGTTGTGCCTTTCATTTCCATAGATTCTACTAGTTGTTTTTTTGAACTTTCGATTTCTGCCTTATATATGCCCAGTGTTTCCTTTACAGCCTCTATCTCTTTTGCAATATCTTCTCTAAACTTTTTGAATTGATTTAGCATTAGTTGTTTAAATTCCTGTATCTCAGTTGAAGTGTACGTTTGTTCCTTTGACTGGGCCATAACTTTGTTTTTCTTAGTGTAGGTTGTAATTTTCTGTTGTCTAGGCATGGTTTCCTTGGTTATCCAAATCAGGTTTTCCCAGACCAGAACAGGCGCAGGTCCCAGAGGGAAGAAATATTCAGTATCTGGTTTCCCTGAGGGTGTGTCTTAGAAAATTTCTCCACCCTGTGATGCCTCAGGTCACTGTGCTTTTCGGCCCAGCAGGTCATGCCTGTTAGCCTATAATTCTTGACTGATGTGAGGAGGTATGGCTGTGTTCCCCCAGGCTCTGGGGTCTGGTTCTGAATGGAAAGGGCCCCACCCTTTTCCTCCTAAAGAAGACAGACCCCCCAGGTGGAGGTCATTAGCATTTCAGTGGTCTCTCTCTCTGCTTGTGCTGTCTCCACCCTTCCCCGAGTCACAGCCCTGGAAACTGAAAATGACTGGGGCTTTCTCCACTGAGCCGAAAAAGAAACAGATTGTCCCCTTCAGACCCAGTCCAAGGCGACCCTCCGGCTCTCCAAGGTCAGTCGTCACCCAAAGCCTCTGTCTGTTTTTTTGGGAATGCATACCTGTAGTGAGCAGTTCACACTCACTACTTCAAACTCCAGTTGGAGCTCAGCTGAGCTATATTCGCTTGCTGGGAGAGAGCTTCTCTCTGGCACTATGAGGCTTTGCAGCTCGGGCTATGGGGGAGGGGGTCTCGCAACTTGGATCCGCAGGTTTTACTTACAGATTTTATGCTGTGATCTTGGGCATTCCTCCCAATTCAGGTTGGTGTGTGATGTGTGGATTGTCTTGTTTGTCCCCTCACAGTTATTCTGGATTATTTGCTAGTTGTTCCTGGTTTTTTGTAGTTGTTCCAGGGGGACTACTTAGCTTCCACTCTGCTCTATGCCGCCATCTTGCCCCGGACCTCCTGCTTTCTTCTTACCTGCTTCTTTATTCCTCCCAACAACTTCCTTGTCCATTTTTTAAATTTAGATTTGTGTCCATTTATATAAATTTGTTGTAGTATGCTGTCTCTCTCTTTTTCTCTTTACTTTTATAGTATTTTTTAACACCTGAGAACTAATGAAATGTCATCATTATCAAAATTTTTATATATATGTATTTTAAATCTTTTAACTTTTCCCATGAAAAATATGCTTATAGTTTAAAGTGAATTTTAAAATGAATTGAGACTATAAAATTATTGATACCATTGTGAAAATGGTTATTAGCAAAAAATTGATGTGCTTTTAAATCTGTTTTATGTCCGTTAGGATGTGATGGTATTATTTTTGGAATGCCTGGACACTTGCTCAGCACTTTATACATAACATATCATTTACTCTGCAGAATAGCCTAGTGATGTAGGTTTTATGGATGAGGAGACCGTGATTCAGAGCAGTTACAAAATCCACACAGTGACAGAACTCTCCACCTCCACAGTCATGACATGCCCCTGTATACCATACAGCTTCTCAGGCGTTGCACATTAGAAAACCAATCATCAACTGTTACAATAGGTGGAAGAATTGTGTAATAGAAAGAAGGTGGGTTTTGAAATTACAGATATGTATTTAGAACCCAGCTCCACCATTTATTCGTTGTATGACCTTGGATAAGATATATAACGTCTCTTAAATATACAAAATGGGATTGAAAAAAATATCTTTGCAGGGAAAAGAGGATGAGAAATTCTTTTCACTGATGTTGATTAAACTAATAGCTATACTTACATAGTGCTTACTGTATGCTAGGCATTGCTCTAAGCACTTCACGTATATTAACTCATTTAAATGAGGATAACAATCCTAAGTAATATTATTCCCATTTTAAGATGAAGTAGGCAAGCCACAGAGGGTTAACTAACTTTGTCCAAAAATCACACAGCAGTAAGTGAAGGAGAGGGATTTGAACCTAGGCAGGCTGGCTCCAGAGCTTAACTACTATATTCTATTACATCTTTTTTTCTTTCTCTTTTTTTCTTTTTCTGTTATTCCTTTTATGGTTTAATTTTGGGCTAACTTTAGACTTGTTATTCTTTTTCTTGAGTTTCTTCTTTCTCTATTCTCACTTCTCATACTATCCCTGAGAGACATAATAGATCCTTTTGATACCTTTGTCATCAGTGTATTCAGAAAAAAGAACTCAAGTCCTGTTTTGGGTTCTGTGCCCAACTCTGGTAGATTGCATATTTGAAAATGACACTGAAACAAATAATATTTATGAGACAAGAAGTGATTCTAGGCTAAGAATAATATCTAAACTGACTTTTTTGTCTTCAGGGTCCCTTAATGCTCGAAGCAGTGCAGAAGATCGATCTCCAGAAAATACTGGGTCCTCAGTAGCTGTGGATAACTTTCCAGAAGTAGACAAGGCTATGTTGATTGAGAGGATAGTAAGGCTGCAGAAAGCACATGCCCGGAAGAATGAAAAGATAGAATTTATGGAGGACCACATAAAACAATTGGTGGAAGAAATTAGGAAAAAAACAAAGTGTGTATCATCATGGTAGCATAATCTCTGTTCAAAATAGCATTGTCTATAAGATTATGTTCCTGTTTTCAAATTAATTATATCAAGAACCTACCTTTCAAAAAATAATTCTTAGTTATAGTCACTCAGTTCCCCATCTTTTATGGATCTAGATTTTTGGAAATAGATGAATGAAACACAGGTCTTTCCTTTAAGGCAATGTAAGGTTCAGAAGATGTTAATTCTTTTTAGGTACTAAAATAATTTTAGAGCTTAAATAAGATGATGGTCTACTTAGGTTCGTTCCGTTATATTTTTATGATTATGGCTCCAAGAAATATATGTGGTTGTGAATTTGTTGTCCTGTTTAATAGGAAATAGTGGGGCAGTTTATTGGGGGGCACCTACTAAATATAAGGCACTGTGCCTGTTGCTTTATAACAGCTCGCTGAAGCCTTAACTACTCAGTGAGAGAGTGGGTTCTGTAATTTTGCAGATGAGTTCATTGGGGCTCATATCAAATAACTAAATGTTCCAAGGTCACCACTTAGCCTGTAAGTGACCCACTTAATGCTAAAGATCCAAACCCAGACCTCACTTGCTCCAGAGTCTGTATGGTACCAAGTTCCTTTCACAAATGCCATATTCATTTAAATAAGAATTTTCTTTTTATTGGCGGACTTTACCCATGACTTTTGAATTTTTATTTTGAAATACTTTTAGATATGCAGAAGTTTACTCATGACTTTTAAAAGAAAAAGAGTAAAATGGAGTTCTAAGTTTAAAAAACAGGAAAGTAGAAAACTTTATAACTGAAATCTGAGCAATAAAGAAATTGTCCAACTATTTTGATTAAAGTAATAGGGGAAGAAATAGAAAAGCAGCATTTATATGTTTTTAGTCTAAACACCATGTTAGAACAAAAATGAAATCATTTAAGAAACCAGCCTCAGAAGGAAAATTCCTTTCATATTCAGTGTATTTCTATTAACCTAATAGATATTTATTTTATGTTAATCATCTTTATGCCTATTATTAGTTGACTCTTGAAAACTCCAGTGGTTTTAATTCTGTACTGTTAAAACTGCAGTTCACAAGTATCAGTACACAACTGATAATGTTTTGTTTTGCAGAATAATTCAGAGTTACATTTTACGGGAAGAATCAGGTACACTTTCTTCAGAGGCGTCTGATTTTAACAAAGTCCATTTAAGTCGACGGGGCGGCATCATGGCATCTTTATATACATCCCATCCAGCAGATAGTGGGTTAACACTGGAACTCTCTCTGGAGATCAACCGAAAATTACAGGCTGTTTTAGAGGATACATTACTAAAAAATATCACTTTGAAGGTATTTGTGTTGCTCATTTACTTATCGACCAGTAAACATGTTAATAATAAACATGTCACTTTCATAGTCTGATCCAGCACATAGTTGTACTGTTTCCATAACACAAGGTAGCCATTTACAGATAAAATTTGTGTTTTTCTCTTTTTAAAAAATATTATTTTTTAAACCAATGAGGAAAGATGAATAGAGAAAATTCAGTTTAGTTATTGGATAGACACTTAAGATGAGTTGTTTTCTTTGGGTATAGGTTCATTGTTTTTAAAAACAAACTGAGATTGGCAATGGGTGAACTTTGACAAATATTATAATTATAATGTAATTAATTGCTGAAACAGGATTGTTTTAAGATTGAAGCACTTATTTTCTAATGTGTTTTCGAGGTTTATTTTTTTGAAGCTATTATCTATCCCAACTATTCTATTTATGCTGTGTTTGGACCTTGATATTAAGGGATTTAAAAAATAATTTTTGAAGTCTAGTAAGTAATAATTTTATGCACTGAAAATTGCTGTAGCTTCAGGGTTGTGTGTCTTTGAAATGGACAGGACTACTTCAGTGAAAACAGTGCTGTGTGCCTAGTTTGTCTCAAATACTATTTAAAACTAATCATCCCTCTTTCTGTTTCAAATTTTTAGGCAAAAATAGTTCAAGATGAGTCTCTTTATTTATCATACTTGATAGTTCTGTTTTCTCCTCCCCCTTCTTCCATTTATAAAAGGAAAATCTACAGACACTTGGAACAGAAATAGAACGCCTTATCAAATACCAGCATGAATTGGAACAGGGGATGAAGATCTAACACAGAGTAAACAGAAGCCACCCAAGGAGCAGGTGCTGCTGACCAGTATTATTGGAAACTGTCCCCTGCTTTGTGTGTCACCCAGTAGAACATGTTTTGCTTCATCTGTACAGAAAGTATCCTTTCACAATATAAATGCATTCTTGTGTATACTGAAAGAATATAAGCTTTGATGACATTTGTTTTTGTATGGTGCAATACAGCAGCCTATTATTGAATAAAGAAAACTTAATTTAATTGCTAACAGTCATATGAAGTGCTGAATATTACTACAAGGGCTTTTAAAACCCCTTTTCCGTATTTCTTTCCCTTAAAGTATATAATGTCAAAAATGAGTCAGTATTTTAAAATTATGCATGAAAACACAAGTGTTACTCATTCAATAAGTAACATGCTATTCCTCCAACATCAAGAAATCTAAAGAAATGATAAAATTTCTAATACTTTGAAATTCAGATGATAACATTTGATAATGTTTTAGGGATGCATATGAGTACTTAAATCTCTTCATTGTAATTTTAGTTTTAAGGACAGCTAAATTCACTAGGAAAGCTAAATATTGATAACCAGCAATGATCATGAATTGTCATGCCTCTGTCCAATATCTGCTAGGTAGCTTCCTTTTTAATTTTTGTGATTTATAGTGTAAAACATATTTTCAGATTCCAATTATTTGAGTTAGTAGTTAAATTTTTAAATCTTCAATTATATAAAATAGGGTTTTAAGTAACATGTTCATTTAGAAAATTACTGTGGACTTCAGTTATATTTTCAAATCTGAAATGGATCCAATCATTAGAACAGAGAGATGAATAGTCAACTATTTGAAACTGAAATATATTAGTTTTACTAACATCAAATGTAAAGATAAATGTAATAGTGTTTTAAGATATTTATGAAGAACCAGTTCCCATGAGAAACCAGCATATGACACTGTAAACCATTTCATTTGAGCACTATTCTTTCCTATTGATATAATTGCATATTGTAGTGAAACAATCATACAGTTCCCTGAAAGAAATGTGATCTATTTTTTTATTTAGTACACAAAATAATTACATCTCCAAAACCAAAGGAATTTTGGAGCCAAATGTATGTATCTGTCAGATTTTTATAATACTTTATTTAAGATCTGCCATTAAAAGTTGTCTGCCAGACATAATATCAATATTAGTCATTGAATTTTTTTCACCACTTATGATTTCTCACATACTATGATTTCTGCATGTGATTTTTCATATTTCATTATATTCATATCATTTCTGTAATAGGATACTTGGCCTGTGTGCAGATATTGCAGCAAGCCTCATTTTATTCTTAACTTGTAATTTTGAAATAATTTCAAACTTACAGGACAGTTGCAAAAATAATATAAATCTCGTATACGGAGAACTCCAACAAACCCACCTCACTCTCCCAGATGCTCAGATCCACCAATTTTAACATTTTGCTGTCTTTGCACTATCATTCTATCTTTTTTTTGTTTCTGTCTATCTCTGTCTTCTATGCATCTATTTTCTGAACATTTAAGAGCAGGTTGCACACCTCTAACTCCTTGAACACATAATACTTTCATGTATGTTTCCTACAAGCAAGGATGTTCACTTGTGTAGTACCTTAAATGCAGCTGCCAAATAAAGAAATTTAACATCAGTAGAAAGCTTACAGTGAATAATCTAATTTTTTCTTATGTCCCAATAATATTCTTTCAAGCCTTTTGTCTTCCATTCTTAGATCCCATCTGGTATCATGTATTATATATAATTGTCATTATCTCTTTAGTTTCTCATTTTTTTTTTTAATTCTGGCAATTTATATACCACATAAATCTTCCCATCCCAATCCCTCCCAAACCTACCAACTAGTGGGATTAGTCACATTCACAGCGTTGCAGTGCCCTCACCACCATCCATTGCTAGAACTTTTTCCTTCAACCCAAAGAGGAACCCTACATTCATTTGCTTTAACTCCTCCCTGTCCCTGCTCCCACCCCCGATAATCTGTACTCTGCTTTCTGTCCCTGTAATTTTGCCCATTCTCTGGTATTTTCTTTGTGGTTACCATGGGGAACAAGCCTCATTTTTGTTTTGGACTTTTTTTTTATCCTTTTCTCCCCTTAAGGGAAGTTAGTGTTGGGGTTAAAGAATTGTATGGGCTCTAAAAGTTGGACTCATAGTGACAATGTCCCTTTAATATGTTTTAGCATTTTTAAAATCAACTTTAACACTATTTAAAAAGATAGTGTATTTACTAAAGATTAGACAATTCCATGTGGTGTCATATTTTTTCTGTATTGAGTTATATGTTATCCAAAAGCAAATATCATCTTATCACTTCAGAATGAAAGTATAGGTTCAAAGAAATTTTATTTTTAAAAGTTACAAAAGCATTAGTGATACTATAATGTGTCTTGTTCTTTTTACCAATAATTTATCAAAATAAAATAAGAGGGGAAGTGCAATCAAATCTGAATCATTTTCCCATTTGTTTCTAGACATACTATTGACACTCCTAAAGACTATTTAGAGAGCCAACATAACTAAATTTTCCCGGCTTCTTACGTGGTACGGATTCGTAAACTACAATATTTGTTTTATTCTCCAAGACAAATATGTTATAGACTACACAGTGATCAGATCCATCAGGTCTTTTGTCTATACACTTTTAAATCTATATACATATACATTTATTAAAGAAAAACATGCCAGTATTAACATTTGTGGCTCCATCCACTTGCAGATATTTAATGATGAATGAATTTTAGAAGAAAGTCATTATAAAACATATTTTGACTGTTGTAAACCTCCCCCCTCCATAAATGTAAGAAACTAAGGAAGTCTTTTGGAAAAAAAAATGCTTTATTTTCCTTTTGTTCTTCTGTATCTAATGTATCCTTTTGTATATGAGTCAGGATTGAGTGAAAACAATGTAATATATGTCAGATATCTCTGTACTGATTTACAAACAATTCCCGATATAAGGATTTAGAGGGCTTCTACCTCTTACTATATTGAATTTATGAAGAGAAAAATGGAGTGTCTGAAAAAGGAAAATGGTTGGGATAAATGTGAGATCTGGGGGAAATTTTATTATATGTGTTTATTTTCTTAACTGTATACATCAAAGACTGTCTTGATTCGATAGCAATATTTTGGTTTCTTTGAGAAGGAAATGATTTATGTGCTTGTGTATATGTGTACACTTCAGATGGTTTTTATAACTTTGACTCCCTTTGTCCCATATTACTTCCAATTTCATCCTATTAAGTTTTAAGAATTGAAAATAGTAGGTTTGGACAGAAGAATGAGATTGCACTTTTTTTTTGTTTTTTGGTTTAGTTTTGATTTTTTAACTTTGATCTTCATAACCATTTAAAATGATTAGGCTTGGAATTAAATTTTATCACACTACTAACATGTAATTTATCCATTTATTAAGTGCATCTATTGAGCACCTACTATCGCTAGGCACCATTCAGGACATTGTTATTGTACTGGTGACCAGACAGGGCAGTTCTCCCACATCTGGGGCTCATGTTCTGTAGAAAATAGCTGGGAGGCCATAGGATTAGGTCTTTGGTCCTCTGCAGCTCATGGCCAGTCCCTTGTAACCAGGCTGGAAGAGGGTTAATCCATGTGTGCAAGGAGATAGCCCAGAAATCTCTCTTGGACCTGAAGCTTTGGGGAAATGAATTCTTGCTGAAGTATGCTGAAAGCAGATTGCTGTTTTCATGGTGGTTTTGCACATTTCCTAACTTTTTCACAGTTTGAGGTTTAATTAATGCTTTAAGAAAAGGAAAAAAAAAAAAAATCCAAAGACCATAAAATGGCATTAGAATTTTGCCACTTTAGTAAATTATTAATGCCTTTGTTATGCTTATAAAGATAATCTAATCATGTTGTCATATGTGTTTCTAAACTTTGTTTTGCAATATATGAATTATTTTCTAAAAATTTTTACATGTAAATTTAGGCCTAGATTTACCAGTAGAAGAAAAACATAAGACATCGTTAATATTGCAAATGTTATATATGCCACCCTGGGTGAAAATATTTTTATAAATCACGTTGTCATTCAATATAGTTAATTTGCCTCATGAATGTTAACTCCAGTAGCCTATTTTCAATAACCTTTTTTTAAAAAAAAAATTCTTTTTTAATACTAAAATTGTTAATTTTTAACTAATACCAGTTGGTGGCACTAGAAACCTGAAATTTTTCCAGGCTGAAGAAATGAAAAAGTATCCAAACAAAGAATTTTCAGAAAAATAAGAGACATATGTGTATATTAAAGATATATTTTTCTTCTGGAATGGAATTCTTTTTAAAAATGCATGTGACTGTCCGTTTTGATTGTAGTAATGAAACTTATCTTCCAAAGTTCATATATATATATGTGCACTGTACAGATAACCTTTGATTATACTGTTCATTTTGTAAATGTTTCTGTATGAAATGAAGCTTCTCAAAAGGGTTCTATGTATATATTGTACTTATTAAATAGGTAATATCTGTTATACCAAAGTTTATTTTAATGGCATCTTTGATTATTTGTTTACATACACCACTTGCCAGACAGACTGATTCTCCAGAATATTGGCAAGGATGATTCAAATTGCTTGAATTTTATTTTTAAACCAGACTGAAAATTTTTGCTTTCCATATTTGTCTTTATTCTACCAATTATTGATTTTATGCCAATGAACAGAAATTAATTTGAATGTCAGGATGTATTTTAAATTTTTATTTAAATAATTTATGGCCAAACTTGGTCTTTTAAAAAAGGCTTTAGGCCCAAGGTTACTTTCAAACACAAACTAGCATTTAGGAGCTATTCCAGTCAGAAATAAATAAAATGTTGTGTGCTATATTGCTTTTCTCTTTAAAGAATATTTTCCTTTTGAAATGATAGGGAACCATATTTAAAAAGACAAACATCAAGGGAGGACTAGGAATGGATGCTGATTAACAGCTTTGAGTGAGGTTTAGGACAACCCTATAGGGTAGGAAACTAAGGAATTTTTAGGAATTTGTTGACCTGGAAATTGAATCCAGTTTAGAGACTTCTTTCACTATTGTATGCTGCCTCCCCAAAGTCAAAAGTTCTCATACCTCAGTAAGTTGTTTAAAGTCATATTTATATTGTTTTTCTATACACAAATACAGTTTAAACAAAAAGACCAGTAATCTATCAGTTTAAAGATGTGTTTGCCCTGGTGTACAATTTAACAGTCTCTGAGGTGAAGACTTGATGTCTTTTTTCTTCTTCTCTCTGATTGTCTTTTGACTTAGCTCTTCCTCTGACTCCAATCAGTGAAGAGGAGAAATAAAACCATTTTATCACCTCTTAAACTTAGTAAAGGTTTGCTGGGGGATCACAGTTAATTGAGAGATCATATAGTTTTCTTGACAGTCTGGGCCCCGAATAGTGGTTCCTTAAGTTTTTTAATTACCTACGGGCACATCTTTTCATGCTGCCCTGTTGATGACTTTAACCAAGACTCCCTGTCCCTCCTCCGTCTCCATCGAAGGCAGCCAGAGAATAGTGAGGGCTGGAATGCGCTCTGGACTTGGACTTGTTAGACCCTGCCATGCCCCACCACTTGTTGTGAAACCTTAGACAAGTCACTTTTCCTCCTTGAGCTCCAGTTTTCTCATTTGTAAAATGGGGAAGATAAAAGTCTTTATTGCAAAGCTGTTCTGAAGATTAAATGCATAGAGAAGGAACTTTGTAAACTGCAAAGCTCTGAGATATAAACATGTTATTTAGCTAAATCTTCAAAACTAAAGAAGTAATTTCTATTTTTAAAATACTTCTATAAAAAAGATGTTGAAGGATTGCATGTATGTGTGTATGGTAAAAATTATTGCTATAATATAACAATATTTACAGCCAAGTGAAAAAAATACTGTTCTCTATACAGCCATACGTAAAGAAAAAGTTCTGAATGTACACAAACCAAACTCAACAGTGTTTTTCCCTGAGGAGTGGTAGACTTTCATTTTTCACTTTATATTAATGTTTAAAATTTTTTTCAATGAGTATGTACTATTTTTACTATGGTTAATTTAAAAAAATTTTATTCTAAGAATCATATCCCATGCCTGGCACTATAGGACTGCATAGTAAAAGAAAAGGGGGCATGGAGATAGTGTGTATGTGTATACATTGATTTGAAAAGATCCTATTGTTCTATTTTCTCTTTACCTTGAAAGAGATTAAATTTAGAAAGAGGTAAGATAGGATGGTGTGTGCTGCTGTAAGGGAGCAGTACTCGTTTGA
Organism: Choloepus didactylus; assembly: GCF_015220235.1. Classification (NCBI taxonomy): domain Eukaryota; kingdom Metazoa; phylum Chordata; class Mammalia; order Pilosa; family Megalonychidae; genus Choloepus; species Choloepus didactylus. The sequence continues at coordinate 19,477,487 of NC_051321.1, forward strand.
GCAGCATCCCTGAGAAGACCTAGAATCCAATTCTAGTTTCAGACCTTTGTGGTTTTCTTTAATCCACCACCACCACCCGTTTCTTTAACAGCTTTATTAGATGTCACATACCTTACAACTCATCCATTTAAAGTGTACAATCCACTGGTTTTTAGTGTATTCACCGAGTTCTGAAACCATAACCACAATCAATTTTTGAACATTTTCATCATTTCAAGAGGAAACCCTATACTGTTTAGCTCTCACCCTGACAATTACCCCAAATCCCCATCCCTGAGAAATCACTATCATCTTTCTGTTTCTATATATTTGTCTATTCTGTTTCATATAAATGGAATCACATCAATATGAAGTCTTTGTGGCTGGTCTCTTTCATGTAGTATAATGTTTTCAAGGTTCATCCATGTCATAGCATTTATCAGTAATTCATTCCTTTTTATTACCAAATATTCCATTATATAGATATCCTACATTTTATTTATCCAATCATCGGTTGATGGACAGTGGGTTATTTCCACCTTTTGGCTACTACAAATAATGTTGCTATGACCATCCACAAATTTTTGTGTGGGCATGTTTTCAGTTTTTCTCAGGTATTTACTTAGGAGTAGAATTGCTGAATGATATGGTAACTCTATATTTAACTTTTTGAGGAACTGAAAATGGTTTTCCAAAGTGCCTGCACTATTTTACATTCCCAGCAGTGTATGAGGGTTCCTTTTTCTTCACATCCTCACCAACCCTTGTTATCTGACTTTGTGATTATAGCCATCCTATTGAATATGAAGTGGCATCACATTGTAGTTTTGATTTGCATTTCCTTAATCACTAATGATGTTGAGTGTCTTTATACATACTCATGGGCCATTTGTATATTTTCTTTAGCTAAATGTCTGTTTAGATCCTTGACCCATTTAAAAAAAATTTTTTTAATTACAGAAGTTGCAGCTTTACAGAAAAATCAATCCCATATATCCCCCCATCATTTTTTAACGCAATTTTGAGATATGTTTATATACCAGATAATCATCCAAAGTGTATGATCAATAGTTCACAGTATCATCACATAGTTGTGTATTCATCACCACAATCAATTTTTGAACATATTTGTTACTTAAAAAAAAATGAATAAAAATAAAAAAGGAACACCCAAAACATCCCATACCCCCATTTATTTATTTATTTATTTATTTATTTATTTATTTATTTATTTATTTATTGTCTTTGTTTTCTTACTCATCTGTCCATACATTGGATAAAGGGAATGTTAGTTGCAAGGTTTTCACACTTACACAGTCACACCTTAAAAGCTATCTAGTTAGACAATCATCTTGAAGAATCAAGGCTACTGGATCACAGTTCAACAGTTTCAGGTATTTCCTTCTAGCTATTCCAATACACTAAAAACTAAAAAGGGATATCTATATAATGCATAAGAATAACCTCCAGAATGACCATTCAACTCTATTTGAAATCTCTCAGTCACTGCAACACTATTTGTTTCATTTCTCTTCCCCATTTGGTCCAAGAAGACTTTCTCAATTCCATGATGCCAGGGCCAGGCCTATCCCCAGTAGTCATGTCCCATGTTGTCAGGGAGATTTACACCCCTGGGAGTCATGTCCCACATAGTGGGGGAGGGCAGTGAGTTTACCTGCAGAGTTGGCTTAGAGAGGCCACATCTGAGCAACAAAAGAGGTTCTCTGGGGGTGACTCTTGGGCAATAATTATAAATAGGCTTATCTTCTCCTTTGCAGGAATACATTTCCTAAGGGCAAGCCCCAAGATCGTGAGCTTGGCCTATTAAAGTGGTAGTCCCCAATGCCAACAGTGAATACATATATCCTTCTCTCCACATTTTCTCCAGCACTTGTATTTTTCTGTTTATTTTTTAAACAGTTTTACATATCATACAATCCATCCTAAGTAAACAATATATGGTTCCTGGTATAATCACATAATTATGCATTCACCACCACAATCTATATGAGGATATTTCCATTTCTTGCACAAAGAAAGATGAGGAAAAAAAAAATGAGGAATAAAAAAATAAAAAGGAGAAACAGCAACACCAAGAATCCCATACTCCTCCTTTATATCCCCTTCTTACTGACATACAGCCCTTGTGTATTGACTTTGTTATAGTTCATCTAAGTATATTACAATGTTACTGTTAACTATCATATCTAACTTGCATCAACTGTATTTTTCCCTATACCATCCCATTTTTAAAACCTTGCAATGTTGACTTTCATTTGTTCTCCCTCATGTAAAAACACTCTTAAATTTGTACATTTAATCACCATCACAGTCCACCCTAGGTTTCACTAAGTTATACATTCCCAGTCCTTATCTTCTATCTCTTCTGATGTCATACATGCCTCTAGCCTTCCTCTTCTATCCCTACACACACTCAGTTTTGTTCAGTGTACTTACAATATTTTGCTACCATCTACCATTTTGTCTTTTTACCCTTATTGATAGTTGTCATTTCTACACTCTTCTCCAAACTTCTCTCTTCTGTCTTTTCCTATCTGCCTGTAGTGCTTCCTTTAGTATTTCTTGTAGAGCAGGTCTCTTGTTCACAAACTCTCTCAGTATCTGTCTGAAAATATTTTAAACTCTCCCTCATTTTTTTTTCTACACCAATCTTTATTTCTAAATAAACAAAAACAATAAAAACACAAAAACCTCACCCATGAAAATCATGAGCGAAGCAGACTTAATGCTTGTCAACTATTGGAACATAGTAAAATTAATTTTACTAAAGTAAGTTATCTTTTATGTACTCCAAATTTACAGAAATCATGTAACCTCCCCATAATAATTAAAAATCAATAAACACAACTGAGGAAAGAGAATAAAATTATTAAAAATTTAAGTCTAAGTCTATTTAATTGGGAGTTTATTGGCAGAAATCTCTAATAAACACAATAACCAAAAATGTTTTGAGCTATAACAAGAAGCTTCTTATCAAAGTTAAATTTCAACTGATTCTACAATCACATATAATGTCTGGAAGCTTAGACAAAAGATTTAGGGAGCTCTCACTGTATAACTTTTGATTTACTGTGAAATTATCACTTTAATTCACATACATTAAGTGTTTGGCCTATAAATTGAATATGACATTTTAACAATCCACAAACTGATAATTTTGGGCAATAACTTTTAAGAAATTAAAGATCTTTAAAACTTCTACAGCCATAGAAAATCAGGCTGGATTTATTTTAGTTGTAGAGAAATAGTCTGAATTTTCAACTATCAAGTCTAAATTTTTCTCTAATAAACACAGTACATATTTAATTCTTAAAGACACTATTTTGGAGCCCATCAATAACCATAAATAAAAATATTATTCTTATCTTGGTTTATAATTTAATGAATCAATAATGTTATCTAGCCAATAACACAGGTAGCCTACATTATGTCAGATATACAAAATTGATACAGAAATAATCTAAAAGCTTTGAACCATAACTGATGGCTTTCTGCATTTGTAAACTAATGACTTTGGTGGGGAGGGGAAGAACAAGGGTACTTAAAGAAACTGTACATCTTAAAATCTGCAATGAAAGGGAAAAACTACTAGATACTAGTTTTTAACACCCACATCTTATAATTATGTAAAACAAATCTATCATTTTAAGTGAGCTGCAATATTTTTATACATGCAATATAAATTACAAATATGTATAACATTGCAACACCATCTAAAAGAAAAGAAAGTTGTGGAAAATCTTTTAAATAAAATTATTGCATTTAAAGTCATTTTCTTGAATAAAAACCAAAATCATCAAATTGCTTAGTGTTGTATCAAATATAAACAACACCTTTTCAAATTTGAGGAAATGTATGCTAACACCAGCTTCTGTCAACAAAAATAATGGAATTAGAGCCCTACAGTTTGTCTGATTTAGATCAGGTAATCATGGAAGCAAAAGGATATTTAAACTTATTTATTTTACCATTATGCCCACTGAAGAAAAGCATAATAGCAGAGTTCTTTTCCACTGTAAAATTATTTACACCCATTTATTTAGCTAGAAACACTAGCTTGAAGAGGTACTTGTATATACCATTTGTGATTATTTCTCTACAGCAATCAACTGTCTCTCATTTTGAGCATGTTGAATAAAATATTGTCTCATAAGTCTTTTTTGGTTTTTTAAGTTTCAATCATTAAGAGTTCAAAGTACTTTGGGAGAATTCTGGTGTTCTGGATGACCTGATGAATGCACTGAAATCAAGCAGCATGTTTGTATTCTGCAAATACTCTTAAATCCACACAAATGTTGCTTGGGTTGTGGAGCTCAGATTTCCCCTGCTGGCACTATGACGTCTGATGATCATTTGTTATGAAAGTTTCACCCCAACTTTGTTTTGTTCCTTCTTCATTAGCCGCTGGGCTTCCTTTTCCATTTTCTTTCTTTGTTGTTCTGCTGCTCTCTTTTCTTTGTCTGCTATTTTCTGCTGCCTCAGAACTTCTGCTTGCCAGGCTGCATCTTCTTCCTTCCACGCATTGGTATTTTCTTGCCAGGTACCTAAGTCACCTAATTCAAGAGACTGATGAATAAAAGGCATATCTTGTGTAGCTGCTAATCTACTACAGAAACCTGTGCTACCATCTGGGATGCCAAAATTTAACGGTTCTCGCTTCCTAATGATTTTCTGAGTCTTCCTTTTTGTTGGTGTCTTATCCTTAAGATAGGTTCCAGCTGTTCCAAAGCATTTTGGTGTGTTTCCACATTCCCATTCCCTTCTTCGATCTTTACACTTGTGGGTGCATCTTCATCCCATGAAGTCCACTCTTGAACATCTGTCTCCTTAGGAACTGATGAATAATCAACTGTAGTTGGCAAAGTTATTTGGTCAACACTTAATTTCCGTCCTCTGCCAGATCTCCATACTAATGTCTTTAGGAACAAGAATAGTGTTGCTAGATAAGGACAAACTTTAAATAACTGGAAATGTGTGATGGCCATGGCAGGAATCAAAGCCTGTCCCTCCCCCTACCCACCTGGTGGGCAGATTTTGAGCTACTGTGGGCCATATGCATGCACCCAAGGTGCACATGCACGGTGACAGTGGCTTCCTGGAGCTGCTGCTCCATTCATTTCAGTCCCAGCACCACTCATTCAAAGCTGGGCACACACTCCATCACAAGCTGCTGTTGCCACCTCCCAGCAGCCATGGCCTCCCCCTCCTTGGGAAACCCATTCCTGGCCCCTTCTCTCTCCCTCAGTTTTGAAGGTCAGTTTTGCCGGATTTAGAATTTTTGTCTGGCAGTTTTTCTCTTTCAGTATCTTAAATATGTCATACCACTGCCTTCTCACCTCCATGGTTTCTGCTGAGAAATCTGTACATAGTCTTATTGGAGCTTCCCTTGTATGTGATGGATTGCTTTTCTCTTGCTGCTTTTGGAATTCTGTCTTTGACGTTTGACAGTCTGATTAGTAAGTGTCAGTCTATTAGTCAGAGTCAGTCTATTCAGATCTATTCTGTTTTGGATATATGCTGAGCTTCTTGGATCTGTAATTTTATGTCTTTCAAAAGAGATGGAACGTTTTCAGTGAGCATTTCCTTTATTATTCCTTCTGCCCCCTTTCCCTTCTCTTCTCCTTCTGGGACACCCATGGCATGTATATTTGTGTGCTTCATGTTTCATTCAATCCCCTGAGACCCTGCTCGTATTTCCCCATTATTTTCCCTATTTGTTCTTTTTTTTTTATCTTCATTTTATTGAGATATATTCACATACCACGCAGTCATACAAAACAAATCGTACATACGATTGTTCACAGTACCATTACATAGTTGTACATTCATCACCTAAATCAATCCCTGACACCTTCATTAGCACACACACAAAAATAACAAGAATAATAATTAAAATGAAAACAATTAAAGTAAAAAAGAACACTGGGTACCTTTGTCTGTTTGTTTGTTTCCTTCCCCTATTTTTCTACTCATCCATCCATAAACTAGACAAAGTGGAGTGTGGTCCTTATGGCTTTCCGAATCCCATTGTCACCCCTCATAAGCTACATTTTTATACAATTGTCTTTGAGGTTCATGGGTTCTGGGTTGTAGTTTGATAGTTTCAGGTATCCACCACCAGTTACCCCAATTCTTTAGAACCTAAAAAGGGTTGTCTAAATTGTGCGTAAGAGTGCCCACCAAAGTGACCTCTTGGCTCCTTTTGGAATCTCTCTGCCACTCAAGCTTATTTCATTTCGTTTCACATCCCCCTTTTGGTCAAGAAGATGTTCCCCATCCCACGATGCCAGGTCTACATTCCTACCCGGGAGTCATATTCCACGTTGCCAGGGAGATTCACTCCCCTAGGTGTCTGATCCCACGTAGAGGGGAGGGCAGTGATTTCACCTTTCAAGTTGGCTTAGCTAGAGAGAGAGGGCCACATCTGAGCAATAAAGAGGCATTTGGGAGGAGGCTCTTAGGCACAAATATAGGGAGGCCTAGCCTCTCCTTTACAGCAACCGTCTTCCCAAGGGTAAAACCTATGGTAGAGGGCTCAACCCATTAAACCACCAGTCCCCTATGTCTGTGGTCATGTTAGCAACCATGGAGGTGGGGTAGGCGAATACCCCTGCATTCTCCACAGGCTCCTCAAGGGGGCACTACATATTTTTTTTCCCTTTTTTATTTTTTAACTTTTTTTCTTTTTTAAATCAACTGTATGAAAACAAAAAAAATACAATAAAAGAACATTTCAAAGAGACCATAACAAGGGAGTAAGAAAAAGACAACTAACCTAATGTTGGGGACAATTAAGGTAGCATATATAATATTCACCTTCAGCGATACCGGTAACATGCAACATGGCCGCCAGGGCTGATGCAAGAACAGCCTAAGCTATAATTAGCCTTCTTCAAGGAAGTAACAGTAGTTCCCGCCTAAGCAGTAGCTAGTTCGCGCCAAAAGCTAACCTTACATCTGCCTCTCACCCTAGCAACAGCAATCACCAATCCTAGACCGCCACCCGTTCTTACTAGCCACTCTCTCCACCCTTAGAGTATATATACCCTGCCTCTTCAATAAAATTTTGCAGCTTGATCAGAAACCTGTCTTGCTGTCATTCCTCGTGTCTCTTGTCCCATACCATTCTTCCTTCACAGGACTTAGAGCTTCTGTTGATCGTCCCGTGGGCCGGGATAACCTAAGATAACTGCTTTACTTCGAACCTGTTCCAATTTTACCCCAAGAAAGTTACCTAATATACACAACATTTCTGTGAACTTGTTCCTACTATATCCATCAGAAATTAACAGACCATAGTCATTCCTGGGCATCCCCAGAACGTTAAATAGCTTATCTGTTCTTCTTTGATTATTGTTCCCCCTTCCTTAATTGCTCTCTATTGCTAGTTCCCCTACATTCTACATTATAAACCATTTGTTTTACATTTTTCAAAGTTCACATTAGTGGTAGCATATAATATTTCTCTTTTTGTGCCTGGCTTATTTCGCTCAGCATTATGTCTTCAAGGTTCATCCATGTTGTCATATGTTTCACGAGATCGTTCCTTCTTACTGCCGTGTAGTATTCCATCGTGTGTATATACCACATTTTATTTATCCACTCATCTGTTGAAGGACATTTGGGTTGTTTCCATCTCTTGGCAATTGTGAATAATGCTGCTATGAACATTGGCGTGCAGATATCTGTTCGTGTCACTGCTTTCCGATCTTCCGGGTATATACCGAGAAGTGCAATCGCTGGATCGAATGGTAACTCTATATCTAGTTCCCTAAGGAACTGCCAGACTGACTTCCAGAGTGGCTGAAACATTATACAGTCCCACCAACAATGAATAAGAGTTCCAATTTCTCCACATCTTCTCCAGCATTTGTAGTTTCCTGTTTGTTTAATGGCAGCCATTCTAACCGGTGTTAGATGGTATCTCATTGTGGTCTTAATTTGCATCTCTCTAATAGCTAGTGAAGCTGAATATTTTTTCATGTGTTTCTTGGCCATTTGTATTTCCTCTTCAGAGAACTGTCTTTTCATATTTTTTGCCCATTTTATAATTGGGCTGTCTGTACTATTGTCATTGAGTTGTAGGATTTCTTTGTATATGCAAGATATCAGTCTTTTGTCAGATACATGGTTTCCAAAAATTTTTTCCCATTGAGTTGGCTGCCTCTTTACCTTTTTGAGAAATTCCTTTGAGGTGCAGAAACTTCTAAGCTTGAGGAGTTCCCATTTATCTATTTTTTCTTTTGTTGCTTGTGCTTTGGGTATAAAGTCTAGGAAGTGGCCGCCTAATACAAGGTCTTGAAGATGTTTTCCTACATTATCTTCTAGGAGTTTTATGGTACTTTCTTTTATATTGGGATCTTTCATCCATTTTGACTTAATTTTTGTGTAGGGTGTGAGGTAGGGGTCCTCTTTCATTCTTTTGGATATGGATATCCAACTCTCCCAGCCCCATTTGTTGAAAAGACCATTATGACTCAGTTCAGTGACTTTGGGGGCCTTATCAAAGATCAGTCGGCCATAGATCTGAGGGTCTATCTCTGAATTCTCAATTTGATTCCATTGATCTATATGTCTATCTTTGTGCCAGTACCATGCTGTTTTGGCAACTGTGGCTTTATAATAAGCTTCAAAGTCAGGGAGTGTAAGTCCTCCCAGTTCGTTTTTCTTTTTTAGAGTGTCTTTAGCAATTCGAGGCATCTTCCCTTTCCAAATAAATTTGATAACTAGCTTTTCCAAGTCTGCAAAGTAGGTTGTTGGAATTTTGATTGGGATTGCATTGAATCTGTAGATGAGTTTGGGTAGAATTGACATCTTAATGACATTTAGCCTTCCTATCCATGAACATGGAATATTTTTCCATCTTTTAAGGTCCCCTTCTATTTCTTTTAGTAGAGTTATGTAGTTTTCTTTGTATAGGTCTTTTACATCTTTGGTTAAGTTTATTCCTAGGTACTTATTTTTTTAGTTGCTATTGAAAATGGTATCTTTTTCTTGAGTGTCTCTTCAGTTTGTTCATTTCTAGCATATAGAAACATTACTGACTTATGTGCATTAATCTTGTATCCCGCTACATTGCTAAATTTGTTTATTAGCTCTAGTAGCTGTATCGTCGATTTCTCAGGGTTTTCCAGATATAAGATCATATCATCTGCAAACAATGACAGTTTTACTTCTTCTTTTCCAATTTGGATGCCTTTTATTTCTTTGTCTTGCCAGATTGCCCTGGCTAGCACTTCCAGCACAATGTTGAATAACAGTGGTGACAGCAGGCATCCTTGTCTTGTTCCTGATCGTAGAGGGAAGGCTTTCAGTCTCTCACCATTGAGTACTATCCTGGCTGTGGGTTTTTCATATATGCTCTTTATCATATTGAGGAAGTTTCCTTCAATTCCTACATTTTGAAGTGTTTTTATCAAAAACGGATGTTGGATTTTGTCAAATGCTTTTTCAGCATCTATTGAGATGATCATTTGATTTTTCCCTTTCGAGTTTTTAATGTGTTGTAATACATTGATTGATTTTCTTATGTTGAACCATCCTTGCATGCCTGGAATGAACCCCACTTGGTCATGGTGTATGATTTTTTTAATGTGTCTTTGGATTCAATTTGCAAGTATTTTGTTGAGGATTTTTGCATCTATATTCATTAGGGGGATTGGCCGGTAGTTTTCCTTTTTTGTAGCATCTTTGCCTGGTTTTGGTATTAGATTGATGTTAGCTTCATAAAATGAGTTAGGTAGTGTTCCATTTTCTTCAATGTTTTGAAAGAGTTTGAGTAAGATTGGTGTCAGTTCTTTCTGGAAAGTTTGGTAGAATTCCCCTGTGAAGCCATCTGGCCCTGGGCATTTATTTGTGGGAAGATTTTTGATGACTGATTGGATCTCTTTGCTTGTGATGGGTTGGTTGAGGTCTTCTATTTCTTCTCTGGTCAGTCTAGGTTGTTCATATGTTTCCAGGAAATTGTCCATTTCCTCTACATTATCCAGTTTGTTGCCATACAGTTGTTCATAGTATCCTCTTATAATTTTTTTAATTTCTTCAGGACCTGCAGTTATGTCATCTTTTTCATTCATTATTTTGTTTATATGGGTCTTCTCTCTTTTTGATTTTGTCAGTCTAGCTAGGGGCTTGTCAATCTTTTTGATCTTCTCAAAGAACCAACTTTTGGTGATATTTATCCTCTCTATTGTTTTTTTGTTCTCTATGTCATTTATTTCTGCTTTAATCCTTGTTATTTCTTTTCTTCTACTTGGTTTAGGATTGGTTTGCTGTTCATTTTCTAGCTTCTGCAGTTGATCCATTAGTTCTTTGATTTTTGCTCTTTCTTCCTTTTTAATATATGCGTTTAGTGCTATAAATTTCCCCCTCAGCACTGCTTTTGCTGCATCCCATAGGTTTTGGTATGTTGTGTTCTCATTTTCATTCGTCTCTATATATTTAGCAATTTCTCTTGCTATTTCTTCTTTAACCCACTGATTGTTTAGGAGTGTGTTGTTTAACCTCCAGGTATTTGTGAATTTTCTAAGTCTCTGATGGTTATTGACTTCTAATTGTATTCCCTTGTGGTCAGAGCATGTGCTTTGAATAATTTCAATCTTTTTAAATTTATTGAGGCTTGTTTTATGTCCCAGCATATGATCTATTCTGGAGAAAGTTCCATGAGCAGTAGAGAAGTATGTGTATCCTGGTGATTTGGGATGTAAGGTTCTGTATATGTCTGTTAAATCTAATTCATTTATCAGATTGTTTAGGTTTTCAATTTCCTTATTGGTCTTCTGTCTGGTTGATCTATCTATAGGAGAGAGCGATGTGTTGAAGTCTCCCACAATTATTGTGGAAACATCAATTGCTTCCTTTAGTTTTGCCAGTGTTTCTCTCATGTATTTTGTGGCACCTTGATTGGGTGCATAGACATTTATGATTGTTATTTCTTCTTGTTGAATTGCCCCTTTTATTAGTATGTAGTGGCCTTCTTTGTCTCTCAAAACATCCCTGCATTTAAAGTCTATTTTAGCTGAGATTAATATTGCTACACCTGCTTTCTTTTGGCTGTAGCTTGCATGAAATATTTTTTTCCATCCTTTCACTTACAATTTCTTTGTGTCCCTGTGTCTAAGATGAGTCTCTTGTATGCAACATATTGATGGTTCATTTTTTTTGATCCGTTCTGCAAGTCTATATCTTTTAATTGGGGAGTTTAATCCATTTACATTGAACGTTATAACCGTGAAGGCATTTCTTGAATCAGCCATCTTATCCTTTGGTTTATGTTTGTCATATATATTTTTCCCCTCTCTCTATTAATATCCTTTATTGTACACATACCATATCTCTTTAGTATTGAACCTTTCTCCATGTCTCTCTGTCCTTTCTTTGTTTCTCTGTCTGTAGGGCTCCCTTTAGTATCTCCAGTAGGGCAGGTCTCTTGTTAGCAAATTCTCTCAGCATTTGTTTGTCTGTGAAAAATTTAAGCTCTCCCTCAAATTTGAAGGAGAGCTTTGCTGGATAAACAATTCTTGGTTGGAAATTTTTCTCTCTCAGAATTTTAAATATATCATGCCACTGCCTTCTCGCCTCCATGGTGGCTGCTGAGTAGTCACAACTTAGTCTTATGCTGTTTCCTTTGTATGTGGTGAATTGCTTTTCTCTTGCTGCTTTCAGAACTTGCTCCTTCTCTTCCGTGTTTGACAGTCTGATCAGAATATGTCTCGGGGTGGGTTTATTTGGATTTATTCTATTTAGAGTTCGCTGAGCATTTATGATTTGTGTATTTATGTTGTTTAGAAGATTTGGGAAGTTTTCCCCAACAATTTCTTTGAATACTCTTCCTAGACCTTTACCCTTTTCTTCTCCTTCTGGAACACCAATGAGTCTTATATTCGGACGTTTTATATTATCTATCATATCCCTGAGGTCCGTTTCAATTTTTTCAAATTTTTTCCCCATTCTTTCTTTTATGCTTTCATTTTCCATTCTGTCATCTTCCAGGTCACTGATTCGTTGTTCAACTTCCTCTAGTCTTGTACTATGAGTGTCCAGAATCTTTTTAATTTGGTCAACAGTTTCTTTAATTTCCATAAGATCATCCATTTTTTTATTTAGTCTTGCAATGTCTTCTTTATGCTCTTCTAGGGTCTTCTTGATATCCTTTGTATCCCATACTATGGTCTCATTGTTCATCTTTAGTTCTTTGAGTAGCTGCTCTAGGTGCTGTGTCTCTTCTGATCTTTTGATTTGGGTGTTTGGGCTTGGGTTATCCATATCGTCTGGTTTTTTCATATGCTTTATAATTTTCTGTTGTTTTTGGCCTCTTGGCATTTGCTGAACTTGATAGGGTTCTTTTAGGATTTGCAGACCAATTGAAGTCCTTATCTCTAATTTATCAGATCTACAGCTTTGTGGAGTACACTTTCTCTAACTAACCAGCAGGTGGCGTACACGAGCCACCTATTCTCCACAAGCCAGTTCTCCCCTGCTTAGCCTTTGTGGTGAATGGGGGAGTGAGTCTTGTGTGGTCCAATTGGTGTACCAAGCTTGGGTGTGTAGTTGGTGTTGCCTGCCCTGTATATGGGGCGTGTTTCTGGGCAGTCAGGGAAGGGGGTGGCTCTAACAATCAAATCTCCCTGGTGATCCTGGAGTTTTTAAGCTGCTGCAATAGTCTAATCCTTCAGTTCAGTCCTGCCACAGTTTGTCTCTGCCACTGACCCACAAGTCCTTGGTATTGGAGTATGGCTCCTGAGACTTGCAAGTGGGTCCCTCTTCCAGGCTGTGCACCCCCTGGTCCTCTGTTGAGGGATGACTGTGCTATATCACAGGTGAGTGCCATCCCCCCAGGGCAGTTCTGGGCTGCTGGGCTGTGTAGGCAGGTTCCCAGTCTCCTGAACTGATGGCTGAATGGGGCTTTGTTAATTCACACTGCTCCACCTTCCCAACTCTGGGACAATCAGCTGAGGTTGCAGGGAAGGCTAATGTCCATGCCCAGTTTTGTGGTGTGTGCCTGTTATTTGAAGCACTTCCATCACACTGGGTTGTCCGGAGCAGCTCTGGGCTATGGGGCTGGCGATGGGCAGGAGTGTTTCCTGTCCACCAGGATGATGGCTGTGAGCAGACACCCCCCTTTTCTTGGGAAGTTGTGGTGTTTAGTGAATTTTCTCAGCCACTGGATTATTGTCTTTTGTCTCAGAGCTCCCTTAGTTCTGCTCTTGTCTTGACCTGCCAAAATTGCAAGTCTTTGAAGCTTTCTGTATTGGGCTTCTTAGAGCAATTGTTTTAGAAAAAGAAAAAAGGATTAAAAAAAAAAGGGGGGGGGCCCCCTCACAGATCTAATGGGTTATTGAAATGCTAAGAGACAAAGCAATTAGCGCCATTAAGGAAAGGTCCACAGGGCAGAGAGATCAGCTTTTCTTTGGGATTTGCATATGAGCCTCAGGGCCTGAGCTCTGTCCTTCCCCTTTCTATGTTCACCAGAACTCCAAAAATCCTCCGCTTTTATTTTGGAGTTTTTTGTGCTGTTTTTTTTCTATGCCTGTCTCCTCTCTGCTGGGCTGGCTGCTCTCAGATTCTCTGGTGTCTGGTCTCAGTCTATCTATGGTTGGAGTTTGGATCAGTAGAATGAGTTTCCGATAAGAGCTGCCACTGCAGTTCTCCCTTCTCCTTCCCGGAGCTGACAGCCCCTCCTCCCACGGGACTGAGCCTGGCAGGGAGGGGTGTGGGTCCCCTGGCCACAAAAACTTACAGATTTCACTGATCTCAGCAGTTCCACATTTTCATGAGTGTTGTATGAAGTATGCCCAAAGTCAGATTGCTCTGTGGTGTCCAGTCCACGCAGTTCCTGGCTTTCTACCTACTTTACTGGAGGAGTAACTAAAACATACAGCTCACAAGTCCGCCATCTTGCCCCACCTCCCTATTTGTTCTTTGTGCAGGATTTCAGATGCCTTGTCCTCTAGTTCACTAATTCTTTCTTTTGCCTCTTCAGATCTGCTGTTGTACGTCTCCATTGTGTTTTACATCTCTTCTATTGTGCCTTTCATTCCCATAACTTCTGCCAATTGTTTTGTCAAACTTTCAAGTTCTTCCTTACATCTGCCCAATATCTTCTTTATATCCTTCATCATTTTTGCCATATCTTCCCTCACCTCACTGATTTGATTTTTGAACTGATTTAACATGTTTGTTTGAACATCTTTTATTAGTTGTTTCACTTCTTTTATCTTATTTGAAGTGTAAGTTCCTTTGACTGGGCCATATCTTCATTTTTCCTAGTGTGACTTGTAATTTTTTGTTGGTGTGTAGGCATCTGGTTTCCTCAATTATGTTATTTTAGAGGTCATTTCCACTCTTTTATGTAAGGTTTTCTTGCTGGTTGGCTTTGTTCTCTACCTCTTCTTTGGTGTTCAGTTCAACTTATTCTAGACCTTTAGCATAGCTTCTGTTTCACTGATCAGAATTTTGAGGTCTTGTTTTTCTGGTTCTTCTCCTGCCTATATGGATTTCTTTTGAGGAGGGTCTACCCAGATATGATCGACCCTGAATAGATTTTCCCAGATCAGATAGGCTCAGGTCTCAGGTGGAAGGTATAATCAATATCAGGTTTTCTTGAGGACGAGACCCAGAAGGTTGTCAGAATTTCCTGTGAGAACTCTGGTCTCCATGCTTTTCCTATCCTTCCCAGCATGTGGTGCTTGTCCATGTAGCTCCCCACCAGCATAAAGAGATGCAGTGCTTTTAACTCTCAGCAGACCTTGTTCCTGCCAGGAGTATGTTTAAGGCAAGCTTAGGCTGTTTCTGTTTCTTTTTTTTGTTTGTTTCTCCAGCCCCTGGAGTCTGAATTCTCTGAAGGAGGGCTACCATTTGAGGTGGACCCTGTTCCCCACTTTTCTTGGGGAAGACAAACCTTTTAGGAAATTATCTTCACTTGATTCCTAACTGTCAGAACTATCTTAACTGCACCCTTACCTGGGTCAGCACTGACAATTGAAAATGCCTGAGGCTTTCTCTAATGAGCTACTTAGAGTAGTTTAAAAAAAGAGAAAGAGAAAAAGAAATCCCCTTTTCAGAGCCAGTCCCCAGCACCCAGTGTCACCAGTCAAGAGCTGGATTTCATACCCAGCTCTATGTGCCCCTTTTCTTGGATCACAGCCCTTTCCCAGCATTCTGAACTCAGCCAACTCCAAAAGTCAGTTATGTATGTATGTATGTATATAAATAGACAAGTTTGTTTGTTTGTTTATCCATCAGCCTCACTTCCTCTCTGCCAAGAGAGACCTCAGGGTTCCTTTCCTGCTTGCTCTGGGTTTATCTGTGTTTGTAGCTTGTATTCAGTAGTCCAAATTCATTAATTAAAACCATGATTGGAGCTTGGTTGTGCTATCTTCCCTTGAGCCTACTAGAGACTGCTGCTTTTTCCAACAAGGAATTGTTCCAACTCTGCCTGCCATGCCGGTGGGGGAGGGGCACCAGCCTTTGCCATCTGGTGGGGCTTTACTTACCATTCAATGCTGTGATCTCAGCCCTTTCACCCATTCCAGACTGGTGTACGATGTGTGTCCAGTCACCAATGTCACCCAAACAGTTGTTTCAGACTATTCACTAGTTGTTCTTTGCTGTTTACTAGTTGCTCTAGAGAACTAACTAAATTCCACATCTCCTGATGCTGCCATCTTGCCCCACCTTCCCCCACCCCTTTATTAACTCTTTGCTTTAGTTTGGTACCTTTGTTACAATTCAGGAAAAAAATAATTTTACTATTTACTATTGTCAATAGTTTACATTAGGATGTATTTTTCCCTATATACCACCTTATTATTGACACTTTGCATTAGTGTGGTACACTTGTTTTAATTCATGAAAGAACATTTTAATAATTCTACTGTTAACTATATTCCATCATTTATGATAGGGTTCACTGTGTTGTAGAGACCTAAGTTTTATCTTTTAATTTTTATTCTAGCAACATATATACTACCTAAAATTTCCCCTCTTAACCACATTCACATATATAATTCATTATGTGAATTATATATGTGAGCCATTAATTACTCTCACAATGTTGTGCTACCATCACCACAGTGCATTTTCAAACTTTACAATCAACCTACATAGAAATTCTGTACAAATTAAGCATTAACACCCACCAGATTCCCTCCCACCAACCCAGCCCCTGGTCACCAATATTCTAGAGTCTATGAGTTTGCTTATTCTAATTATTCCTTATAGGTAAGATCATACAGTATTTGTACTTTTGTGTCTGGCATTTTTCACTCAACAAGGTTTATCCATGTTGTCACATGAACCAGAACTTCTTTCCTTTTTAATGCTGAAAAATATTCCATTGTATCTATAAACCACATCTTGTTTATCCATTTATTGGTTCAGGGATGCTTGGGTTACTCCCATCTTTTGGGAATCATGAATAATGCCACTCCGAACATCAGTATGCAAATATCTATTTTAGTCCCTGCTTTCAATTCTTTTGGGTATATTCCTAGTAGATGGATATTTGATTAAAAGAACTGGTCTTGTAAATGGAATTTTTTTTCTTGATTTCCTCCTCAGATTGTTCTTTGCTATTGCATAGAAACACTACTGATTTTTATGTGTTGATCTTGGACCCTGCCACTTTGCTGAATTTGTTAGTTCTAGTAGTTTTGTTGTAGATTTTTCACAGCTTTCTATATATAGGCACATGTCATCTGCCAATAGCGAATGTTTTACTTCTTTTACAATTTGGGTATCTTTTATTTTTAATTTTTTTCCTAATTTCTCTAGCTAGAAATTCTAGCACAATGCTGAATAACAGTGGTGACAGTGGGCATCCTTGTCTTGTTCCAGAACTTATTGGGAAAGCTTTGAGTCTTTCACCATTGAGTATGATGTTAGCTGTGGTTTTTCACATATCCCTTTATTATGTTAAGGAAGTTTCTTTCTATTCCTATTTTTATAAGTGTTTTTATCAATAAAGGATGCTGGATTTTGTCAAATGCAGGGCAAACTCTGTTAGATTTCAAAGTCTGAGAATCATTTATATAATGGTGTTTTATCCTTGGGGCTCGAGAGGGAGCAGCAGTCCCACCCTTTCCAAAGGCTTATGCAGTGGCTTTGCTTTCTCCAAACCATGGGGTAATTGCTCTGACATATCCAAATATTGGGCAGACCACCTTGTTCTCAGCTCCACCCTCCTCAAACATCTGGGTGGCACCTGGACTCTACCATTTCTGAATCACATGCTCCAGAGACTTGTTTTCTTACTCAACTGCTCTTTCCTGGGGTATGATCCATGTGGACTTCTGAACGTATATCCTGCTGTTTGGGGGTGCACAGTTCTGTATATGTCTACTAGGTCTAATTCATTTATATTATTATTCAAGTTCTCTGTTTTCTTATTGATCTTCCTTCTAGATTTGCTATCTATTGATGAGAGCGGTATAGTGAAGTCTCCAACTATTTTTGTAGAGGTGTCTATTTCTCCCTTCAGTTTTGCCAGTGTTTGCCTTGTGTATTTTGAGGCACCATAGTTAGGTGCATAAATATTCATGATTGTTATTTCTTCTTGGTGGGTTGACCCTTTTATTAATATATAGTGTCCTTCTCTGTCTCTTGTAACAGCTTTTGACTTAAAGTCTATTTTGTCCAATATCAGTATAGCTGCCCTAGTTCTTTTTTGGTTACTATTTGCAAGGAATATCTTTTTCCATCCTTTCACTTTCAAACTAATTGTGTCTTTGGGAAAAAATGAGTCTCTTATAAACAATGTATAGTTGGATCATGCTTTTTATCCATTTGACAGTCTGTGTCTTTCAACTAGGGAGTTTAATCTATTAATAATCAGTGTCATTACTGTAAGGCAGTACTTCAGCCATTTTGTCCTTTTATATGTTATTATTATTATTATTATTATTTTGGTGTCTCTTTTCCTTAATTGTAACACTTTCTGTATATTTGAACTTGTGATGTGTCTGATTGATCCCTTTCTCATTTCTGTTTCTATATATTTGTAAAATACTTTCTTTGCAGTTATCCTGGGGTTTGTATTACACAACCTACATCTATAACTTACTAATTTGAAAAGATACCAACTTAGCTTCAATAGCATACATATTCTCTCCTCTCATATCCCTCTTTATGTTGCTTTTGTCCCACATTACCTCTTTATATTTTGCATGTCCATTTCAGGAAATAGGACTTTTTCTTGTTCAATTGTATTCTGACTCTTATAGGAATTAAAGAGTACAGTTATATTTTGAGGATACAGTACTATTGGGTTTTGCATTTACCTTTTTAGTTACCTTTACTGAAGATCTTCATTTCTTTGCACTACTCCAAGCCAATCTCTCTTGTCTTCTCCTTTCAACTTGCAGAACTCTCTTTAGTAATTATTGTAGGGCAGGTCTCTTGGTGGTGAGCTCCCTCAGTTTTGGTGGTGAGCTCCCTCTGTTTCCGTTTATCTGTGAATATTTTAAACTCTCTTTCATTTTTGAAGGATAGTTTTGCTAGACAAAGAATTTGGGACTGGCAGTTTTTTTCTCTTTCAGTATCTTAAATGTATCATACCACTGCCTTCTCACCTATGTGGTTTCTGATGAGAAATTGGCACTTATTCTTATTGAGGATCCCTTGTATGTGAAGAATCACTTTTCTTGCTGCTTTCAGAATTCTCTCTCTTTGAGATTTGACACTCTGATTAGTATGTATCCAGTGAACTAATCAAGGCCCATGCTGAATGGACAGGGCCATGCCTTCATGGAAATTATCTAATCAGAGTTTTCACTTACAGTTGGGTGGGTCACATCACCGTGGAAACACTCAAAGACTTACAATCTAATCAGCACTAATAATGTCTGCCCCCACAAGATTACATCAAAGAACATGGCACTTTGGGGGACACAATACATCCAAACCAGCACAGTTGTCTAGTTTATTAGCATATAGTTGCTCATAGTATCTTCTCATTATCTCCTTTATTTCTGCAGGGTCAGTAGTTATGTTTCCTTTCCCATTTCTGATTGCATTTATTTGCATCCACTTTCTCTCTCTCTCTCTGTCTCTGTCTCTCTCTCTCTCTCTCTATGTCTCTCTCTCTCTCTCTCTGTTTTCATTAGCCTAGCTAGGGGTGCATCAATTTTGTTGATTTTCTTGAAGAACCAGCTTCTAGTTTTGTTGATTCTATTGTTTTCCTGTTCTCAGTTTCATTTATTTCTGCTCTAATCTTTGTTATTTCTTTCCTTCTGTTTGCTTGGGATTAGTTTGCTATTCTTTCTCTAGTTTCTCCAGGTGGACAGTTAATTCCTCAATTTTTACTCTCTCTTCTCTTTTAATATAGGTGTTTAGGGCAATAAATTTCCCTCTCAGAACTGCCTTTGCTGCATCCCATAAGTTTTGATATGTTGTATTTTCATTGTCATTTGCCTTGGGGTATTTACTAATTTCTCTTTTAATTTCTTCCTTTCTCCACCAGTTTTCTAAGAGTGTGTTGTTTAGTCTTCATATATTTCTGAATTTTACAATCTTCTGCCTGTTATTTATTTCCTACTTCATTCCATTATGATCTGAGACAGTGTTTTTAATAATATCAAAATCTTAAAATTTGTTGAGACTTGCTTTGTGACCCAACATATGGTCTATCCTAGAGAATGTTCCATGAGCACTTGAGAAAAATGTGTATCCTGCTGTTGTGGGGTGTAGTGTTCTATAAATGTCTTTCAAGTCTAGTTCATTTATCATATAATTCAATGTCTCTGTTTCCTTATTGATCCTCTGTCTAGATGTTCTATCCATTGATGAGAATGGTGTATTGAAGTCTCCAACTATTATTGTGGAGTTATCTACTTCTCCTTTCAGTTTTCTCAGTGTTTGCCTCATGAATTTTGGGGCACTCTGACTTGGTGCATAACTACTTATGATTGTTATGTTTTCTCGATGAATTGACCCTTTTATTAATCTATAGTGTCCTTCTTTGTCTCTTTTAATTGTTTTACTTTTGAAGTCTACTTTGTCTGATATTAATATAGCTACTTTCACCTTTTTCTGGTTGCTGTTTGCATGAAATATCTTTCTCCAACCTTTCACTTTCAGGCTATGTTTGTCCTTATGTCTAAAGTGAGTTTCTTGTAGACAGCATATAGATGGGTCCTGTTTTTTAATCCATTCTGCCAGTCTGTGTCTTTTTATTGGAGAGTTTAATCCACTAACATTTAGTGTTATTACTGTAAGGGCAGTACTTGCTTCTACCATTCTGTCATTTGGATTTTATATGTCATGTCTTATTTTTTCCTCTATCTCTTTTTACCCTTCCTGATAATCTTCATTTGTACACTCTTCTCCAAACCTCTTTCTCCTGTCTTTTTCTTTCAGTCTTAGTATTTCTTGTAGCACTGGCCTTTTATTCATAAACTCTCTCAGTGTCTGTTTGTCTGAAAATATTTTAACCTTTCCCTCATTTTTGAAGGGCATTTTTGCCAGATATAGAATTCTTGTTTGGCAGTTCTTCTCTTTCAGTATCTTAAATATATCATACCACTGTCTTCTTGCCTCCATGGTTTCTGCAGAGAAATCTGTACATGGTCTTATTGAGTGTCCCTTGTATGTGATGGATTGCTTTTCTCTGGCTGCTTTCAGAATTCTCTCTTTGTCTTTGACATTGCACAATCTATTCAGTAAGTGTCTTGGAGTAGGTCTATTGGGGTCTATTCTGTTTGGGGTGTGCTGTACCTCTTGAATCTGTAATTTTCTGTCTTTCATAAGAGTTGGGAAATTTTCAGTGGTTATTTCTTCTATTATTCTTTCTGCCCCCTTTCCCCTCTCTTCTCCATCTGGGACACCCATAACACATATATTTGTGCACTTCATGTTGTCACTCAACTCCCTAACACCCTGCTCATATTTTTCCATTCTTTTCATCATCTGTTCTCTTGTGTGTATGATTTCAAAGGTCTGGTCTTCCAATGCACTGATTCTTTCTTCTGTCTGTTCAAATCTACTGTTCATCATTCTATTGTCTTTTTCTTCTCCTCCTTTGTGCCCTTCATTCCCATAAGTTCTGCCATTTGTTTTTTCAAGTTTATGACTTCTTCTTTATGGTCATCCAGTGTCTTCCTTATATCCTTCATCTCTTTTGCTATATCTTCCCTCAGTTCATTTGAATTCATTTAGGAGATTTGTATGAACTTCTTTCATTAGTTCTTCCTTCAGTTCATTGAATTGATTTAGCATTAGTTGTCTCAACTCCTGTATCTCAGTTGAACTATTAGTTTATTTCTTTGGCTGGTCCATATTTTTGTGTTTCCTAGTATGGCTTATTATCTTGAGCTGTCTAGGCATCTGACTTTCTGGATTAGTTTATTCTGGAACTTGTTTTGGCTCTTTTACTTAGGGTTTTCTTGTTGGTTGGCTTTGTTCTCTAACCTCTGGTGTTTAGTTCAGCTTATTCTAGGCCTCTAACTTAGGTTCTATGTATTTGATTGGAGTTTTTTCACCTCTTGTTTTTCTGTTTCTTGCCATCCCTCTATGTAGCCTTTTTATGTGAGGGTCTCCTCAGATATGGTCAAGCCCAGTCAGGTTTTCCCAGTCTCAGGAGGAGGGTATGGAGTTTTCTTGAGAATGAGGTCAACCTGTGAAGCCTCTAGACTAGGTGTTTTTCCTAAGCTCTCCAGCAGATGGAGTTTGCCAGCCCACAGCTACCCCACCAGTGTAAGGAGGCAGGGAACCTTAAGTTCTCCCAGTGACCCTGGGTGTGTGGCTGGCTGAAGTTGGTTTCTGAATTCCAGCCCCTGGGGTCTGAATTCCCCAGAGGACCACTGCCACTGGAGCTGGGTCACATCCCCCTTTTCTTAGGAAGTTATGGTCTTTAGCGAATTTTCTCCCCCACTAGACTTATTCCTGTGTCTTTCAGAGCTACCTTAGCTCTGCTCTCGCCTGGGCCCAAATTGCAAGTCTCTGAGGCTTTCTGTAATGGGCTTCTTAGAATAGTAATTAAAAAAAAAAAAAAAGAAAGAAAAAGAAGGGCCCAGTATAGACTATTTACTGGCCTTGCAGTTCAGATGAGCTGTTTAAATGCTAAAAGACAAGGAGTTGAGGGTGATTAAGGAGCAATCAGAAAGCAGAGAAACCAGCTTTTTAGAGAAGGGATTTGGATTTGCATATGCACCTGATTCTGTTTGAGCCAAGCCCTTCTTTGTATTATGTTCACTCCAGCTCCAAAAGTCTCTGTTTTTATTCTATTTTAGGTGGTTTTTTTTGTTTGTTTGTTTGTTTTTTTTGGCTGTTTTTGCACCAGGCTGACTACTCCCAGATTCTCCAGTGTCTGGTCTCAGTTTATCTATGGTTGGAGTTTTTGTTCAGCAGTCTGAGTTTGCAATCAGAGCTGCAATTGCAGTTCTCCCTCCTGGTTCTGAGCACCGATGGCCCCTCCTCCCTTGGGATTGTGCCTGGCAGGGAGGGGCACAGGTCCCCTGGCCATAAGGACTTACAGATTTCACTGATATCAGTTGTTCCACGTGCTCATGAATGTTGTATGAAGTATGCCCAAAGTCAAATTGCTCTGTGGTGTTTGGTCCACACAGTTCCTGGCTTTCTACCAACTGCCCCAGAGGAATAACTAAAATCCACATCTCACTACTCCACCATCTTGCCCCGCTTCCCCACAGAATTACTTTTTAAAGAGGACACTGAAAATGTTGGACTGGTCAGAGGGGTGACCTGGAGTGATAACTCTAGAAACCATATTCTTAAGGAATAATTTAAAAAAACAAGTATGGGGGCAGGGCTGGTGGTGGATATGAATACTATCCCCAGAGCTAAAGAGTTGCCACATAAAGGGGGACTAGATTGGTTCTTTGGGACCCAGCTGGCAGCAGAAGTCCCGCAGGTGAAGATAGTGCCAGGGCTTGATTCCAGGTTGGCCTATTTTCAACACAACAGGCTCCAGAAGTCTGGGGGAGGTATCAAACACCAAATATGTTCTTTAGCTAATTAAACTTTGAAATGGAAAAATAAGTCTGGAAATCATCATCAATTATTTTGGTGCAACCTGTGGTATTAGGGAGGCAGTATAACATCCCTATTAAGAGCAAGGATCCTGGAATTCATTCATTTATTCGCTCATTGAACAAATATTTCTCAAGCACCTACCACAGGCCTAGCACTGAGTTAGGCACAGGGATACCTACGGTGAAAGGACAGGCTTTATCTGCTTATGTTCTATTGGGAGTGGGGGTGAGGAAGAAGGAGGGCAGAAAGTGAATAAGGTAACAGGCAAGGTGACTTCCAAATATGCAAAGAAATGAACTCAGATCTGGGTTCTAATTCTGGTTCTGCCCTGTCTTAACATTGTGACTTTGGACCTATATCTATTCTGTCTGAGCCTCAGTTTCCCTATGTTTGTTGTGAGGATGAAAGGGGTTTATTATATGAAGCATATAGCATGGGGCCTGTTAATATGAGTAAGCCTGCAATAGGTTACTATTATGAAATAAATAATCAGTTACAAATTCCTTCTAGCTTGTCCATAGAAATCTATGCTCCTCTTGTTTTTGAAACTTCAATTACTAAGATCTGATTATTCAGCCCAATGGAGAAGAAATATTAACTAAACGAATTACTATACATAAATCACTTAATATAGTGCTTGGCAAATATGAAGTGCTATATGTGTTTATGAAATAAATAAATGTATGAATGACTAAACAAACTCTACTCTGGATATAGTTCACTGAATCCTTTGCATATCATAAGACTCCTGTAATTTTCCATCTCTCTTCCAAACACCTTATATTTATAATCATGGTCATTATACTTAAATTCATTTGTTCATGCATTCATTCAACAAACATTTATTGAGCACATGTCCCACACTGTTCCAGGTGCTAGAAAACTAACAGTGAACATTTTTAGTAAAGATTAAAATATTAATATGAAGCAAGTAACTTCAGGTTAAGGGTAACTTCAAAACAGTTTGAGAAATTATTTTGAAATGTTTTCCCCCAAACAGAGGAATTTGACTCTCCTAAATTTAGTTAGCAAACTAATTGGAACCCTATGTCAAGTGGAATTCTGAGCTGCTTTCAGTTACTAATGGATGTATTAAGAAATTGCTAGCAATTGCAGCATCATGTTTCTCCACACCCAAGTGGCTTATAAAATCAGGAAACTCAAGCCCAGGTTGCAGGGACTTACTGTGCAGGAAGAGACTCCACAGGGCCTGGTCAGCAAATCTAAACTCTTCTGATAATCTGCCTCAGAGAATGCTCCAGTCCCATAGTTTTCTGAAGGATCATGAGGAAAAATGATCAGAGTTCAGATAATTCCAGAAACCAAGAGAGTTGAATGGAGACTTGTTGCTGGAAATGATGGTAGGTTGGCAATTGTCTCAAAGAAATGGCATAAAGTGGTGTAAGATAGAACAAGGAGCATCACCTGCCATTTTGAGGAGACATCTACTATCAGCAGGTAGTATAATATGGCCAATTAATGGATGAATTACAGCAGAGCTCACGGGCTACTGTGAGAGACTCGTGTAAACAAAGTATCAGTGGTACTGACTATGGCCTTGAAAAGGCAAACTTTTTTAAAAAATCAGTAAATATAACAACACTAGCAAACAAAAGCGCCTCTGATAATAGACTAGCAGCAATTTCACACAAACCTCCCTCTGCTGACTTATTAAGGGCAGAGGCAGTATCTTTTCTCCAGCCCTGTTTATCCATTGCTGTAATAATGAAAATGGTATATGGTTGCTATAGGTCATATACTGTTTTAGATTACACTGTGTGTGTGTGTGTGTGTGTGTGTGTGTGTGTGTGTGTGCGTGTGTGTTTTAACTCAGTTGGTTCTCAAAAAAATTTTTAAAGGTGAACAAGCTAAGTAAGTTTAAGCAATGTGCTTGAGGTCACCTAGCTACTAAGCAACAGAGACAGAATTTGAACCCAGTCCATCTGGGTCTAAAATTTCTGCTCTCATCCAGGACACCAAATTCCTACTTACTGAAGTCCTCAGCCTCAATACTGTATCAGGCATAAGGAGAATGCACAATAGCCACTTACCAAATAAGCAGATGAGTCATTATAAATTATTCAGTGTTCTCTTAATCACTATGTGTCTAAGCATTGCAGGGCCAAATTACACAGTGCCAAAGAAAAATTAACACAAGCATATAAACAATATCATAATAGATCTCTGTATTGAACACATTTTCCCAGGGTAGTTCAGATTAATTTGCTTGGCCCAAGATGCAATTTACTCTGCAGGTCATCAAGAAAGAATACGCCATGTCTGGATTACTGTAATATACAAAAATGAAATGTATTTCTCACCCATGTGTTAGAGTATCTAGGAAAGTTTTTTCGCTGTTGGACAATTTTTTAGCTAGCAGGATATGGGAGTAGACGTTGGCTGCAGCAAAGACAGAAAGCTGACCTGGCAGTGGACTGACCTTGACATTTGGCCACATTTTAGCTGAAAGGAAGTGGAGCTTTGTTTGTCATCACGTGCTAATATGCAATGGAAAAATACACTGTCTTAATGACTGGTTGAAATTGAAGTTTTAAAAATAATATCTCCTGTACTGAAAAGCTCTGTTGGCAGAAATTTTGCTCAAAGTTCAATTATATATAACATATTTTTGCATCAACCACTTTGATTGATTTGCTGAAAGCCTATATAAAAGCCCTCCAAGAGGCAGAGCAAGATGGTGGCACAGGGAGGTATGGAATTTAGTTAGTCCCCTAGAACAACAAACAAATAGCCAGGAACAACTAGTAAATAATCTGGAACAAATGTTAGGGGGACTTCTGTGATCGAACAATATCTTACACCAATCTGGAATGGGTGGAATGGCTGAGATCACAGCATAAGAACTGCAAGTAAAGCTCCCCAAACTGTGGAGCTGGCACCCCTCTCCCCTGGCACAGCAGGCTGATCTGGATTGTGGGAAAAAGAAGGAGTGCCTACTGGGAGAACAGGAAGGTAGATCAACCAAACTCCATTTGTGGTTTTAATTAACAAATTTGGACAATTGAATATAACCTATGAGCACAGAAAAACCCAGAGCAAGCAGGAAAGTTACCCAGAGGTTTCTCCTGGCAGAGAGGAGGCGGGGCTGATAAAAAACAAACAAACATAAATAAATAAAAGCAGATGCTTTGGGGGTTGGCTGAACTGAGAATACTGGAAAAGGGCTGCATCCCAAGAAAAGGGGCACACAACTGGGTACCATCTCTGGTTCTTGCCTGGTGAACTGGAGAGCTGGGGAATGGCTCTGAAAAGGAGAATTCTTTCTTTTTCCCTTTTTTCCCCCCATTCTAAGTAGCTCATTAGAGAAAGCTTCAGGCATTTTCAATTGACAGCACTGACCCAAGCAAGGGTGGAGTTAAGATAGCCAGAAAGTTACAGGAAAAATTCAAGTATAGGAGATAATTCCCTAAAGGCATTATTTTCCCTAATAAAAGGGGGGGGGCAGTTCAAGTGGCAGCCATCCCTCAGAGGGCCTGTCTGTGTGAGGGGGAGAACAGAAACCATTTAAGCTTGGATTCTAACACCCTTGGCCCCTGGTTGGGACAGGATCCACTGAAAATTTAAGGCACTGCATTTCTTTATGCTGGTGGGGAGCTGTGGGCTGACAAGCACCACCTGCTGGTCAGGATAGGAAAAGACCAGCATCTAGAGGCCTCACAGGAAAGTCTGACAACTTTCAGGGTCTCATCTTCAGGAAAACCTGATTCAGATTACACCTTACTGTGACCAGGGCCTGTCTGGTCTGAGAAAATCTGATTGGGGTAATCAAGGAAACTAGATGTCTAGACAACAAAAAATTGTGAATCACACTAGAAAAACAATGATATGGCCCAGTCAAAGGAACAAACTTACACTTCAAATGAGATACAGGAGTTGAAACAACTAATTAAAGATCTCCAAACAAATATGCTAAATTAATTCAAAAATCAAATCAACGAGTTGAGGGAAGATACAGCAAAAGAGATGAAAGATATAAAGAAGACATTGAGCAAACATAAGAAAGAACTCAAAACTTTGAAAAAACAATTGGCAGAACTTATGGGAATGAAAAGCACAATAGAAGAGATGTAAAACACAATGGAGACATACAACAGTAAATTTGAAGAGGCAGAAGAAAGGAGTCATGAACTGGAGGACAGGACATCTGAAATCCTACACACTAAAAGAACAGATAGGAAAAAAATGGAAAAATATGAGCAGGGTCTCAGGAATTGAATGACAACATGAAGTGCATGAATATATGTGTCATAGGTGTCCCAGAAGGAGAAGAGAAGGGGAAAGGGGCAGAAAGGATAATGGAGGAAATAATCACTGAAAACCTCCCATCTCTTATGAAAGACACAAAATTACAGATCCAAGATGTGCAGTGTACCCCAAACAGAATAGCTCTGAATAGACCTATGCCAAGACACTTAATGATCAGATTATCAAATGTCAAAGACAAAGAGAGAATTCTGAAAGCAGCAAGAGAAAAGTGATCCTCAATAATCTTATGTGTGCATTTCTCAGTAGAAACCACGGAGGTGAGAAGGCAGTGGTATGATATATTTAAGATACTGAAGGAAAAACTGCCAACCAAGAATTCTATATCCAACAAAACTGTCCTTCAAAAATGAGGGAGAATTTAAAATATTTTCAGACAAATAGACACTGAGAGAATTTGTGAATAAGATACCTGCTCTACAAGAAATGCTAAAGGAACACTACAGCATACAGGAAAAGCTAGAAGAGAGAGGTTTGGAGGACAGTGTAGAAATGAAGAATATCAGTAAGGGTAAAAAGAGAGAGAGAGAGAAAAAAAAGATATATATATATATACATATACACAAAATCCAAAAGACAGAATGGTAGACAGTAGACATTACTACTGTCTTCTGGTGTCATACATGCCCCTAGCCTTCCTCTTTCAACTACACTCACACACATCTTTGTTCAGAGTACTTATGATATTGTGCTCCTTCTCGTACACACATGACACATGTATTCATCCACTTCATGTTGTCATTCAATTCCCTGAGACCCTGCTTACAGTTTTCCATTTTTTTCCCATATGTTCTTTTATTGTGTAGGATTTCAGACATTACATTTCATTCACTGAGTGAAATTAGCTAGAAACAAAAAGTTGGATACTGTATGGTATCACTAATATGAACTAATATTGATTGGTGAAATTTGAGAGTTGGGATCACAGGTTATCAGGGGATAGAAAGAGATTAGAGATAGGACATTTGATGCTGAAGGAGTACAGAAGGTTCAACAGTATAGACCCAGAAATGGAATGGATAACATAATAGTTTGTGATGGTAGTACAATATTGTAAGCACTCTGAACAAAGATGTGTGTGAGTGTGGTTGAAAGAGGAAGGCTAGGGGCATGTATGACACCAGAAGGAAAGCTAGAGGATAAAGACTGGGATTGTATAACTTAGTGAAATCTAGAGTGGTCAATGATGGTGATTAAATGAACAAATATAAGAATGTTTTTAAATGAGGGAGAACACATGAATGTCACCATTGCAATGTTTTGAAAATTGGATGGTATAGGGGAATAATACAATCAATGCAAACTGGAGTCTATAGTCAATTTTAACATTGTAAGATGCTTCCATTAATTGTAACAAAGACAATATACCAAAGCTAAATGTCTATAAGAGGCGGATATAAGGGAGTGACATGGGATTTTTGGTGGTGGTTGTGTCTGACCTTTTCATTCTATTTTATTATGCTTTCATTTTTCTTCCATCTTTTATTTTTTATTCTTCATTTTGTTTTCTCCTTTTCCTCTTTCTTTGTGGAAGAAATGGAAATGTCCTCATATAGATTGTGGTGATGAATGCATAATTATGTGATTATACCAGAAATCATTGATTATTTACTTAGGATGGATTGTGCAGCATGTGAATAAAACTGTTTAAAAAAATAAACATAGAAGCGAGGCGGGGCAAGAAGGCAGACTGGTGAGCTGTATGTTTTAGTTACTCCTCCAGGAAAGTAGGTAGAAAGCCAGGAACTGCGTGGACTGGACACCACAGAGCAATCTGACTTTGGGCATACTTCATACAACACTCATGAAAACGTGGAACTGCTGAGATCAGCGAAATCTGTAAGTTTTTGCGGCCAGGGGACCCGCGCCCCTCCCTGCCAGGCTCAGTCCCGGGGGAGGAGGGGCTGTCAGCTCCGGGAAGGAGAAGGGAGAACTGCAGTGGCTGCTCTTATCAGAAACTCATTCTACTGATACAGACTCCAACCATAGATAGACTGAGACCAGACACCAGAGAATCTGAGAGCAGCCAGCCCAGCAGAGAGGAGACAGGCATAGAAAAAAAACAACACGAAAAACTCCAAAATAAAAGCGGAGGATTTTTGGAGTTCTGGTGAACATAGAAAGGGGAAGGGCCCTGAGGCACATATGCAAATCCCAAAGAAAAGCTGATCTCTCTGCCCTGTGGACCTTTCCTTAATGGCCCTGGTTGCTTTGTCTCTTAGCATTTCAATAACCCATTAGATCTCCGAGGAGGGCCCGTTTTTTTTTTTTTTTTTTTTTAATCCTTTTTTCTTTTTCTAAAACAATTACTCTAAGAAGCCCAATACAGAAAGCTTCAAAGACTTACTATTTGGGCATGTCAAGTCAAGAGCAGAACTAGGAGAGCTCTGAGACAAAACACAAGAATCCAGTGGCTGAGAAAATTCACTAAACACCACAACTTCCCAAGAAAAGGGGGGTGTCCGCCCACAGCCATCATCCTGGTGGACAGGAAACACTCCTGCCCATTGCCAGCCCCATAGCCCAGAACTGCCCCAGACAACCCAGTGTGACGGAAGTGCTTCAAATAACAGGCACACACCACAAAACTGGGTGTGGACATTAGCCTTCCCTGCAACCTCAGCTGATAGTCCCAGAGTTGGGAAGGTAGAGCAGTGTGAATTAACAAAGCCCTATTCAGCCATCATTTCAGCAGACTGGGAGCCTCCCTACACAGCCCAGCAGCCCAGAACTGCCCTGGGGGGACGGCACTCACCTGTGACATAGCACAGTCATCCCTCAACAGAGGACCCGGGGTGCACAGCCTGGAAGAGGGGCCCACTTGCAAGTCTCAGGAGCCAAACGCCAATACCAAGGACTTGTGGGTCAGTGGCAGAGACAAACTGTGGCAGGACTGAACTGAAGGATTAGACTATTGCAGCAGCTTTAAAACTCTAGGATCACCAGGGAGATTTGATTGTTAGAGCCACCCCCCCCTCCCTGACTGCCCAGAAACACGCCCCATATACAGGGCAGGCAACACCAACTACACACGCAAGCTTGGTACACCAATTGGACCCCACAAGACTCACTCCCCCACTCACCACAAAGGCTAAGCAGGGGAGAACTGGCTTGTGGAGAACAGGTGGCTCGTGGACGCCACCTGCTGGTTAGTTAGAGAAAGTGTACTCCACGAAGCTGTAGATCTGATAAATTAGAGATAAGGACTTCAATTGGTCTACAAATCCTAAAAGAACCGTATCAAGTTCAGCAAATGCCACGAGGCCAAAAACAACAGAAAATTGTAAAGCATATGAAAAAACCAGACGATATGGATAACCCAAGCCCAAGCACCCAAACCAAAAGACCAGAAGAGACACAGCACCTAGAGCAGCTACTCAAAGAACTAAAGATGAACAATGAGACCATAGTACAGGAGATAAAGGAAATCAAGAAGACCCTAGAAGAGCATAAAGAAGACATTGCAAGACTAAATAAAAAAATGGATGATCTTATGGAAATTAAAGAAACTGTTGACCAAATTAAAAAGATTCTGGACACTCATAGTACAAGACTAGAGGAAGTTGAACAACGAATCAGTGACCTCGAAGATGACAGAATGGAAAATGAAAACATAAAAGAAAGAATGGGGAAAAAAATTGAAAAAATCGAAATGGACCTCAGGGATATGATAGATAATATGAAACATCCAAATATAAGACTCATTGGTGTCCCAGAAGGGGAAGAAAAGGGTAAAGGTCTAGGAAGAGTATTCAAAGAAATTGTTGGGGAAAACTTCCCAAATCTTCTAAACAACATAAATACACAAATCATAAATGCTCAGCGAACTCCAAATAGAATAAATCCAAATAAACCCACTCTGAGACATATACTGATCACACTATCAAACACAGAAGAGAAGGAGCAAGTTCTGAAAGCAGCAACAGAAAAGCAACTCACCACATACAAAGGAAACAGCATAAGACTAAGTAGTGACTACTCAGCAGCCACCATGGAGGCAAGAAGGCAGTGGCACGATATATTTAAAATTCTGAGTGAGAAAAATTTCCAGCCAAGAATACTTTATCCAGCAAAGCTCTCCTTCAAATTTGAGGGAGAGCTTAAATTTTTCACAGACAAACAAATTCTGAGAGAATTTGCTAACAAGAGACCTGCCCTACTGGAGATACTCAAGGGAGCCCTACAGACAGAGAAACAAAGAAAGGACAGAGAGACTTGGAGAAAGGTTCAGTACTAAAGAGATTCGGTATGGGTACAATAAAGGATATTAATAGACAGAGGGGAAAAATTATGACAAACATAAACCAAAGGATAAGATGGCTGATTCAAGAAATGCCTTCACGGTTATAACGTTCAATGTAAATGGATTAAACTCCCCAATTAAAAGATATTGATTCGCAGAATGGATCAAAAAAAATGAACCATCAATATGTTGCATACAAGAGACTCATCTTAGACACAGGGACACAAAGAAACTGAAAGTGAAAGGATGGAAAAAAATATTTCATGCAAGCTACAGCCAAAAGAAAGCAGGTGTAGCAATATTAATCTCAGATAAAATTGACTTCAAATGCAGGGATGTTTTGAGAGACAAAGAAGGCCACTACGTACTAATAAAAGGGGCAATTCAGCAAGAAGAAATAACAATCGTAAATGTCTATGCACCCAATCAAGGTGCCACAAAATACATGAGAGAAACACTGGCAAAACTAAAGGAAGCAATTGATGTTTCCACAATAATTGTGGGAGACTTCAACACATCACGCTCTCCTATAGATAGATCAACCAGACAGAAGACCAATAAGGAAATTGAAAACCTAAACAATCTGATAAATGAATTAGATTTAACAGACATATACAGGACATTACATCCCAAATCACCAGGATACACATACTTTTCTAGTGCTCATGGAACTTTCTCCAGAATAGATCATATGCTGGGACATAAAACAAGCCTCAATAAATTTAAAAAGATTGAAATTATTCAAAGCACATTCTCTGACCACAATGGAATACAATTAGAAGTCAATAACCATCAGAGACTTAGAAAATTCACAAATACCTGGAGGTTAAACAACACACTCCTAAACAATCAGTGGGTTAAAGAAGAAATAGCAAGAGAAATTGCTAAATATATAGAGACGAATGAAAATGAGAACACAACATACCAAAACCTATGGGATGCAGCAAAAGCAGTGCTAAGGGGGGAAATTTATAGCACTAAACGCATATATTAAAAAGGAAGAAAGAGCCAAAATCAAAGAACTAATGGATCAACTGCAGAAGCTAGAAAATGAACAGCAAACCAATCCTAAACCAAGTAGAAGAAAAGAAATAACAAGGATTAAAGCAGAAATAAATGACATAGAGAACAAAAAAACAATAGAGAGGATAAATATCACCAAAAGTTGGTTCTTTGAGAAGATCAACAAGATTGACAAGCCCCTAGCTACACTGACAAAATCAAAAAGAGAGAAGACCCATATAAACAAAATAATGAATGAAAAAGGTGACATAACTGCAGATCCTGAAGAAATTAAAACAATTATAAGAGGATACTATGAACAACTGTATGGCAACAAACTGGATAATGTAGAGGAAATGGACAATTTCCTGGAAACATATGAACAACCTAGACTGACCAGAGAAGAAATAGAAGACCTCAACCAACCCATCACAAGCAAAGAGATCCAATCAGTCATCAAAAATCTTCCCACAAATAAATGCCCAGGGCCAGATGGCTTCACAGGGGAATTCTACGAAAATTTCCAGAAAGAACTGACACCAATCTTACTTAAACTCTTTCAAAACATTGAAGAAAATGGAACACTACCTAACTCATTTTATGAAGCTAACATCAATCTAATACCAAAACCAGGCAAAGATGTTACAAAAAAGGAAAACTACCGGCCAATCTCCCTAATGAATATAGATGCAAAAATCCTCAACAAAATACTTGCAAATCGAATCCAAAGACACATTAAAAAAATCATACACCATGACCAAGTGGGGTTCATTCCAGGCATGCAAGGATGGTTCAACATAAGAAAAACAATCAATGTATTACAACACATTAACAAGTGAAAAGGGAATAATCAATTGATCATCTCAATAGATGCTGAAAAAGCATTTGACAAAATCCAACATCCGTTTTTGATAAAAACACTTCAAAAGGTAGGAATTGAAGGAAACTTCCTCAACATGATAAAGAGCATATATGAAAAACCCACAGCCAGCATAGTACTCAATGGTGAGAGACTGAAAGCCTTCCCTCTAAGATCAGGAACAAGACAAGGATGCCCGCTGTCACCACTGTTATTCAACATTGTGCTGGAAGTGCTAGCCAGGGCAATCCGGCAAGACAAAGAAATAAAAGGCATCCAAATTGGAAAAGAAGAAGTAAAACTGTCATTGTTTGCAGATGATATGATCTTATATCTGGAAAACCCTGAGAAATCGACGATACAGCTACTAGAGCTAATAAACAAATTTAGCAAAGTAGCAGGATACAAGGTTAATGCACATAAGTCCGTAATGTTTCTATATGCTAGAAATGAACAAACTGAAGAGACACTCAAGAAAAAGATACCATTTTCAATAGCAACTAAAAAAATCAAGTACCTAGGAATAAACTTAACCAAAGATGTAAAAGACCTATACAAAGAAAACTACATAACTCTACTAAAAGAAGTAGAAGGGGACCTGAAAAGATGGAAAAATATTCCATGTTCATGGATAGGAAGACTAAATGTCATTAAGATGTCAATTCTACCCAAACTCATCTACAGATTCAATGCAATCCCAATCAAAATTCCAACAACCTACTTTGCAGACTTGGAAAAGCTAGTTATCAAATTTATTTGGAAAGGGAAGATGCCTCGAATTGCTAAAGACACTCTAAAAAAGAAAAACGAACTGGGAGGACTTACACTCCCTGACTTTGAAGCTTATTATAAAGCCACAGTTGCCAAAACAGCATGGTACTGGCACAAAGATAGACATATAGATCAATGGAATCGAATTGAGAATTCAGAGATAGACCCTCAGATCTATGGCCGACTGATCTTTGATAAGGCCCCCAAAGTCACTGAACTGAGTCATAATGGTCTTTTCAACAAATGGGGCTGGGAGAGTTGGATATCCATATCCAAAAGAATGAAAGAGGACCCCTACCTCACCCCCTACACAAAAATTAACTCAAAATGGACCAAAGATCTCAATATAAAAGAAAGTACCATAAAACTCCTAGAAGATAATGTAGGAAAACATCTTCAAGACCTTGTATTAGGCGGCCACTTCCTAGAATTTACACCCAAAGCACAAGCAACAAAAGAGAAAATAGATAAATGGGAACTCCTCAAGCTTAGAAGTTTCTGCACCTCAAAGGAATTTCTCAAAAAGGTAAAGAGGCAGCCAACTCAATGGGAAAAAATTTTTGGAAGCCATGTATCTGACAAAGGCTGATATCTTGCATATATAAAGAAATCCTACAACTCAATGACAATAGTACAGTCGGCCCAATTATAAAATGGGCAAAAGATATGAAAAGACAGTTCTCTGAAGAGGAAATACAAATGGCCAAGAAACACATGAAAAAATGTTCAGCTTCACTAGCTATTAGAGAGATGCAAATTAAGACCACAATGAGATACCATCTAACACCGGTTAGAATGGCTGCCATTAAACAAACAGGAAACTACAAATGTTGGAGGGGATGTGGAGAAATTGGGACTCTTATTCACTGTTGGTGGGACTGTATAATGGTTCAGCCACTCTGGAAGTCAGTCTGGCAGTTCCTTAGAAAACTAGATATAGAGTTACCATTCGATCCAGCGATTGCACTTCTCGGTATATACCCGGAAGCTCGGAAAGCAGTGACACGAACAGATATCTGCACGCCAATGTTCATAGCAGCATTATTCACAATTGCCAAAAGATGGAAACAACCCAAATGTCCTTCAACAGATGAGTGGATAAATAAAATGTGGTATATACACACGATGGAATACTACGCAGCAGTAAGAAGGAACGATCTCGTGAAACATATGACAACATGGATGAACCTTGAAGACATAATGCTAAGCGAAATAAGCCAGACACAAAAAGAGAAATATTATATGCTACCACTAATGTGAACTTTGAAAAATGTAAAACAAATGGCTTATAGTGTAGAATGTAGGGGAACTAGCAATAGAGAGCAATTAAGGAAGGGGGAACAATAATCCAAGAAGAACAGATAAGCTATTTAACGTTCTGGGGATGCCCAGGAATGACTATGGTCTGTTAATTTCTGATGGATATAGTAGGAGCAAGTTCACAGAAATGTTGCTATATTAGGTAACTTTCTTGGGGTAAAGTAGGAACATGTTGGAAGTTAAGCAGTTATCTTAGGTTAGTTGTCTTTTTCTTACTCCCTTGTTATGGTCTCTTTGAAATGTTCTTTTATTGTATGTTTATTTTCTTTTTAACTTTTTTTCATACAGTTGATTTAAAAAAGAAGGGAAAGTTAAAAAAAAAAAAAAAAACAAGGAAAAAAAAAAAGATGTAGTGCCCCCTTGAGGAGCCTGTGGAGAATGCAGGGGTATTCGCCTACCCCACCTCCATGGTTGCTAACATGACCACAGACATAGGGGACTGGTGGTTTGATGGGTTCAGCCCTCTACCACAGATTTTACCATTGGGAAGACGGTTGCTGCAAAGGAGAGGCTAGGCCTCCCTATGGTTGTGCCTAAGAGCCTCCTCCCGAATGCCTCTTTGTTGCTCAGATGTGGCCCTGTCTCTCTAGCTAAGCCAACTTGAAAGGTGAAATCACTGCCCTCCCCCCCCACGTGGGATCAGACACCCAGGGAAGTGAATCTCCCTGGCAACGTGGAATATGACTCCCGGGGAGGAATGTAGACCCGGCATCGTGGGACGGAGAACATCTTCTTGACCAAAAGGGGGATGTGAAAGGAAATGAAATAAGCTTCAGTGGCAGAGAGAATCCAAAAGGAGCCGAGAGGTCACTCTGGTGGGCACTCTTACGCACACTTTAGACAACCCTTTTTAGGTTCTAAAGTATTGGGGTAGCTGGTGGTGGATACCTGAAACTATCAAACTACAACCCAGAACCCATGAATCTCGAAGACAGTTGTATAAAAATGTAGCTTATGAGGGGTGACAAGGGGATTGGGAAAGCCATAAGGACCACACTCCACTTTGTCTAGTTTATGGATGGATGAGTAGAAAAATAGGGGAAGGAAACAAACAGACAAAGGTACCCAGTGTTCTTTTTTACTTCAATTGCTCTTTTTCACTCTAATTATTATTCTTGTTATTCTTGTGTGTGTGCTAATGAAGGTGTCAGGGATTGATTTGGGTGATGAATGTACAACTGTGTAATGGTACTGTGAACAATCGAAAGTACGATTTGTTTTGTATGACTGCGTGGTATATGAATATATCTCAATAAAATGAAGATTTAAAAAAAAAAAAAAGATCAAGTTCAAATAATGTTGCAAACTGGAGTCAGATCATAGCTTTCAAGTGACTTATCCTTCTAAGTTCTCCTTTCTGGTTCAGGAATAAAATTTCTTTGTACTGTCCTTGCAAAAAAAAAAAAAAAATAAACATAATGATAAAAGTGCTGGAGAAAATGTGGAGAGAAGAATATACCTATTCCCTGCTGGTAGGGAAGTAGAATGGTGCAGCCCAGCTGGAGGGCAGTGTGGTGGTTCCACAGGAAGCTAACTGAGGGATTGCCATACGGTCCTGCAACCCAGCTATTGGGTATATACTTGGAAGAACTAAGAGCAGAGACATGAATGGACATTGCACCCTGGTGTTTACGGCAGCAGAATTCATGATTCACCATGGATGGAGGTGGCCTAAGGGATCATCAACTGATAAACAGAATGGTGAACTATGATGTATACACACAACAGAATACTGAGTGGTGGCAAGAAGAAATGAAGTTGTGAAGTATGCATCTAGGTGAATGGACTTGGGGGACAGTATGTTGAGTGAAATAAGCCAGAATCGAAAAGACAAACATTATAATGCCTCACTAATATGGATAACTATAATGTGCGAATTCTGAGAATTGAATCTGAGAGCACAGGTTATCAGGGGAAGGTTTATGGTAAAGTTTCCTAGATTGTAAGCCCTTACAGCAGTCATATTTTTTCATGAGTTGTAATGGTTACCTCTGAATTCTGAGATGTTGAACTGTTTGTGTGTAATCTGGTCAGTCCCTGGAACTTCAGGTATCTCTGTGGCACCTGAGACTCAGAGCCAGAGTTTGGCAGCTATGAATGTCGGTATTACCCCATACATCAAATGTTAAAGAGGGTGAAAAAGAGATCAGACTTCAATTAGAGCTATGAATGAAATGGACTTGATTAGAACTAAGGTAAACCAGACTAAAGGGAAAAGGATGATATTGACAGTGTTTTAAGACCTCATCTTCTGTGTGAGAGCAAAGGAAGAGATGTTTCTTTGGTGCAAAATCTATATTTTCTGAAGCAAACTATATCATTTAAATTGTATGGTCAGTTTATTCAAATACCATAATTACATGGAACCTTGAATAAGGGGTGAGATCTGATAGGTTTGTACAGGTTAGTGTGAAACCCCAATACATCCCAGAGCAATTTTAGCAGAGAATAAAAATATAATCACAAAGCCTCCTTGAGGGACTAGGGGAAAACGTGGAAACATTAAACTTCCCCACCTGGGGAATTCCTGATATTCTCTCAAGCTTTAGGTGCTACCACTGTAGTAGGCCAAGCCTTCGACCCTGGAACTTGCCCTTATGAAGCTTGTTACCACAAAGGAGAGGCTAAGATGACTTATAATTGTGCCTATGATTCTCCCCCAGAGAACCTCTTTTGTTGCTGAGATGAGGCTTGTCTCTCTCTAAGCCAGCTCTGCAGGTAAACTCACTGCCCTCCCCACTATGTGGCACTTGACTCCCAGGACTATAAATCTCCCTGGCAATGTGGGACATGACTTCCAGGAATGAGCCTGGACCTGGCTTTGTGGGATTGAGAAAGCCTTCCTGACCAAAGGGAAGAGAAATTAAACAATATAAAATTTCAGTGGCTGAGAGATTTCAAATGGAGCTGAGAGGTCATTCTGGAGGGTATTCTTATGCGTTATATAGATATACCTTTTTAGTTTTTAGGGTAATAGAATAGCTAGAAGAAAATACCTGAAATGTTGAACTGCAATCCAGTATCCTTGATTCTTGAAGATGACTGTATAACTATATAGCTTATATGGTGTGACTGTGTGATTGTGAAAACCTTGTGGCTCACATTCCCTTTATCCAGTGTATGGACAGATGAGTAGAAAAAAGGGGGACAAAAAGTAAATGAATAATAGGTGGGGAAAGGAGTATGAGATGTTTGGGTGTCCCTTTTTGCTTTTATTTTTATTCTTATTCTTATTTTTTGGAGTAATGAAAATGTTCAAAAAATTGATTATGGTTATGAATGCGCAGCTATATAATGATACTGTGAACAATTAATTGTACACTTTGGATGGTTGTATGGTATGTGAATATATCTCAATTAAATTGCATTTAAAAAAAAGCTTTCCAAGATTCAGTATTCTTTAGGTGTGAAAGGATTATGGTTTCTCAGTTTTTAAATTCTATTATGTAATGCAAATAAAGGTGTTGCCCAGATAGACCAAAGATTTTGAGGCAATTTCAGTTGCTGACTTATTGACATTTCTTATTTTAATCCAATTAACTGATATGGATGAAATGTCTATTGTGAAAAGTGCATAAAAGGTGCAAAGAAATATTCAGGTAGGGATCTACAGAATTAATCATTCTGGGTGCAACCAATTACTCCCTTGTACATAATCATTAAAAAGAAAAGTTGAAAAAAACTTTAAACAAACTCAGATGACATGAGTACAAGTTTTTCTGGTGTATGTTCTCAATGTTATTAATTTGGGCAATTCTCCTTACTTTATCTACAGTAGAGTGTGCTTTCTCTAATGAAAACTCATTTTAAATGATTTACAGAGCACCCTGGGATGGCAATAGCATCTAACAAAGTTAGCCACACTTAGCATTATAACCTCAAGAGGCTTAAAAAATGGAAGCCACAAAACTTGATGGTTTTGTTCATGTCGAACTCTAAAAAGACCGTTCTATGCTTGAACATTTTTAACTTGAAGTATTATTTTTAGGCTGTCATATGTTGCTTAAGATTTTAAGCTTCAAAGTTTATTTCTATTTTTTCTGCTTTATCAGAAGAATGATTTTTAGTTACTAATAAAGCTAGGTTCTTAATTCATTTGATTGTATAAAAGAGGCTCAGCATTTTACTTTGGATCTGGGCTTGTTTTCACTTTGTTACACTGTCTACCACCCCTGGAATGGATCTGAGAAAACTTAACCAAGATTTGCTTGTCTGAAATGTGCTACAGGCCTTTCACATGTGTAAGGCAATTTCCAGGTCTCTGCTTTTAAGTCCTTGACATAACATAGCAGGCGATGCAAATGTGACAACCACCTTCTAGATGGGTTTCTATGGTGAGAGATCTTATAGACGGGTTTCTATGGTGAGAGATCTTATATTTATGCGTGGTGATGAGCTTGGACTATTAATCAAGAAATTTGATCAGACTGAAAAATTAGATAAAAGAAGATTCATAGCATCAAAAAATGCCAGCAGTAGGGTACAATATGAACTTGGGTGAAATTGCCAAAGACTGTAAATTCTGGAATTAGACTGCCTGGGTTTGAATCCTTGGGCAAATGGCTTGACCTTTTGGTGCCTCAATTTCCTCAGATGCAAAATGATGGTGATAGTAGAACCTTCCACCTATTCAAATGAAATGGTGAGCACAAAGCGCTTTCCGTACCCTCTCATACTGTGAGCACTGAATAAACATCGCTGTCGTAATGTCAGCTCGTCCAGAACCTCCGCATTGAACACTGTTCTCCACTTGAGAACAATGCAAGCTCTTGAGCACTAGGCAAAAGACTCCAGTTGCAAAGGTAATTAAAGGCTTGGCCTTATCAGTAAAAAGAATTCTGAAAGCAGACCATGATTAGTTCAAAGAGTACAGACACAGCCGTGGGGGGATTCTGGAACTCCTCGTTCCCAGTGATGAAGACAGCAAGGTTTTAGTTTTGCTTTGTTTTACCTCTGTGTATATGTGTGGTTTTTGTGCTGTGGATCGCAATGAATTTGGGTGAAAAAAAAAAGATAATTCAAAAACTCCTGTAGAGGAATTAACCTGGGAATTAACTTTGGGTTCTAAAGGCCACTAGGTGGCAGAGGAATGTTATTAAACCACCCCAATCAACACACAGGTAAGACCATAGGCATTTCTCCCTGTCTGTGGGCTCCTGAAAGATTTTTCTTGTAACTGGAGGTTCTAGTCCTTGTCTTTTCAGCGTGTCGGGTGAAAGGCACGTGACTCAGCCCCAGAAGTCTACGACCCTAGAAGGCAGGCACTAGTTGGGCTTTACCATAATCTAGCATATAGTGAGTGTGATTTTGCTGTTGTCCAAACTCATAACACAGAAAGTAACCAAAGCATCCCAAACTTTGAAAATTTTATTTCCATGTCTCCCAGAGCTGTACCTTTGGAAGAAAAGGTGGCATTCTTGCAGGTATATTGCAGGTACATTGCAAAGTTTTTGTGAAGAGAGGATGATGTCATTTTTCCCAACCCACCTACTCCAAAGAGGGCCAAACAACTTTGTTGCTTTTAAAAAACTTTAACATCTCAAGCTCAGAAATAATTCCTTTTAGATATTGGACTACAGGCATAGCTTCTAGCACTCCAAATTTTAGGAGACGAATTTGGACTAGTTTTGAGTGATCTAACCAATGGGTCTTATTTTTTATTTTTTAAAAGAGAAGGTTCTGAATCTGAGCTGGAAGTCACTCTCTATTTCTGAGCTCTGGCGTGGCTATATCCTATCTGGAGATAGTTCAGGGTGGGATTGATCAAGCAGCCTTGTTAGCAGCAAGGAAATGTTCACTCTGCTTTCATGTCGTCACCAGCACGTGAAGCAGGGAGGCACATAAACCCAGCAAGTTCTGCTTTATGGCTTAGAATTATATTATATTCAACAGAATTTGCTAAGAATGACAACTGCCCCCACCGTCATTTATAACCATTCAACGAATTGTTCTATTTTCTAGAGAAAAACCAAAGTAGCTCATGGCAGGCCTTGTTTGAGAACCAAATCCTCCTCCTTCCATTCCCACATGACAGATGCTGACTGAAGACTGGAGCAGGGCCAGCTGAGATGAGAGCAGGCCTGAGAAGGATTCCCAGACAGAGACCAGAAGAAGCTCCAACAGTCTGAAAGGACACGTTGTGGAGGGGTCCTAGCCGTGTTTGAGGGTGGAGAGTGTGTCCTGCGGCGGGAGCCCTTCCCCTCGCTGTGTCCTGAGCTGCTGTCAATTATTTGCCTTCTATGGGGCAGAGGCTCAGGGCCTCCTCTCTGAAACAGGCATAATTCTCCCCTTGATGAGCCACTGGCCTTCGGCGAAAATCTTGAGATGTTGGCTAAGCGCTTTCTCTCCATCGGGCCCCTCTGAGGTGATTGCCACGGTGGCCGTCGGCTCTGCCTCAAAGTAGGACTTTCTGGCAAGGATCTATTTCTGGGCTTTGGGAAGAAAATGGGGAAGAAAACCAAGCTTTTCTCTGACTTGAGAGTTTCCAAATTAAATGATCACAATCTTTTCTTTCTTTAAAGAACCCTGCCTCCCCCCGCAAGCCAGGAGCCGCCTGCTTAGCTACTCTTGCTTCCTCTAAAGGCTTATTGGAGAAGGAGTCATCTCCCAAATCAAAGGAAGCGGAGCTACCTGTCCACCTTCAGGGGAGGCGCGGAGGAGGAGAGCGAAGGCTTTGGAGAGCTAAAAGGCAGGTGAGGAGCCACACCCTCATTCCTGAGCCGTCTCATCTCTTTATCCAAGTGTCTAGGCAGGGCTTTGGACGGTGGAGAGCGAGCTGGGAACGATTGCCCTTTGGAGCTTCCAGCCCCTTGATTCCGCGTGCGCTGCGAGTCCCCCCTTTACTACCCAGAGCGTTGCTTGCTAAGATTCCTCGAGGCTTGAACCACCGCCCGGCCTTACTTTTTCCTTCTGAAGCCCAAACTTCACCTCTCATTCAAAACTTTCGCGGGGCCGACGCAGCCCTCTGCGCCCCTAACTTGACCCG
The DNA here is from genome assembly GCF_015220235.1 of Choloepus didactylus. NCBI lineage: Eukaryota > Metazoa > Chordata > Mammalia > Pilosa > Megalonychidae > Choloepus > Choloepus didactylus. The sequence goes on from NC_051321.1 coordinate 19,519,940, forward strand.
GCTCGCTGTGCGCGGAGCTGCGTCTCCGGGCTTGGCCGGGGGATCCCTCGCTGCCCGCACGGATGCTGAGCGAGCCAGGCTTCCTTCCTGCCCCTGGGAGCGCTCACCTCTTCTCAGTGGGTTTCTCTCTAGCAAAGAAAACCGGGCTCATTTCTTCTCTCCCGTTCTACACGGATTTCTGGCCTGATGTTCAAGGACTTTTCCTCACAGAGCCATTTCTATTCGATGTAGGATAATTTTTGCTTTTGTAGCTGGGTACATTTCTGGACCTTTGATAATTCTGGGGCGTATCTAGAAATTTGCAGCTTTGCTTTTTATGGTGAGTGAAAATTATGACTTTTCCTATTAAGGAGTCTGTTGTGCTGCATTGGGAACCACGGACAACTGCATCCTTCTTTCGGGACTGTTTGCAAAATGGGCATTCATCCTGCAGCCCCGGGCACCACGTCTCAAAGTCCCTGGGAGGGACGGAGGGCTCCCTGCTCACCGCCTGGCGTCTCCCAAGGCCGCATCACACGCTACGTGCCAGACTCTCCACTTGACGTGAAGGTCATAGGATCGAAGTTGGGCTTGATTAGCATGATTGGAATGTTGCCAATTGTGCATAAATTAATGAGGATCTAATGGTTGCCCTGCTCATTATACCTGAAAACACAAAGATGATAATGTAGACACAAAGGCATATTTTTTAAAGAGTCCAGTTAATATATGTCACTTAAAATAATAAGTTAGCTCCTGAATTCCCTGTAAGCCCTTAGGTTTGGGGCCTGGAGCAGGGCTGGCTGTGGTCATCATCCAGGTCGGTCCTTCACCTGAGTGTGGCCCCAGAACCCAGAAGGTGACCACCAAGCCACGGTGTGTATGGATTGTGTCACTGTCACTTGCAGCAGTTGCTATTTTAACTAGGTAGTGCCAGATCTCTGCCTGCTGGAAAAGCCAGCCAGCTCCTTGGCTCCCCTGCAGCGTCAAACACATTTTCTAGCCCTTTCAGCAGGGGCGTGTTCTGCCCAGAATAGAGCAGGAGTCCTTGGCCACCCCATCCGGAGCATCTTGGTGACTGAGGGACTCTTGTTCCCTCTGCTTTGGGAAACTTTCCCCAGAGGTCAGGTCGGTGTGGACCCTGTGGGCCTCCTTTGGAGACAGGGAGGAAAGGGGGAAATGGGCTGATAATGCAAAACATTGCTCATGCCCAAGTTTCAGTTCCTTTTCAGAATGCAAAGCCAAACAGCTCTGCTCCGGCCTCAGGCTCTCAGAGAGTGAATGGGAGGCAGGGAAAAGAAAAGAGCAAATAACAGAAGTAAAAAGTCGACCTCCTTTGGGAGAACAGTCACTTCTGGATTGGTGAGGGGGAGAGGGTTAAAGAGCTTTTTTAATAGAAATTGGGTCTACCTGAAGAAGTCTGATTTTTCTCGGAGTCTTTGCCATTTTCTGTGTGTCTCTCGAATAGAACACAGGGATTTTAAACAAATAAGGACAAAGGAGGGATGTCTTAGCTTTCCAGAGGGTGCCAGGTGGTAGGGAGAAGGAACAGGGAAGCCTGAATTATCTTTCAGTGCTGTCTAGAATCAAAGGAATATCTTGCTATAAATGCTAATGTTTCTTTAATGTCAGGTGACCAAAAGTCACCTGACATTAAAGAAACATAATTTGTATCTGTTTGTATTTGATCCCTTGGGCAATTGAACAGTGTGGAAGTAAGTTAATCAGAGACCCACTCTGTATTAGCAGCTATGAGCCAAGTTTTTTGCTCCTTAAGTAAATTGTTTATTTGACAACAGATTTTTGAATTGTGCTAAATTTCACTCTACCTCTTAATTCAGTCAGGTAGGTTATAGGTTACTTAACTTCTTTGAGCCCCAGTTTCCTTATTAATAAAACTGGAAGAAAACTTGCCCTACTTTCTTGTTTTGAGACTCAAATGAGATACAACAATAAAAAGTACTTTGGAGTACTAGACAGCGCTATCCAAAGGCAAGTTGTTTTCTTGCAGGGGTGAGACAGACAGCTTAGAACAATTGTTGTGAGTCTGTGTGAAAGTCATAGTCTCTGTATAACATACCCAAGGTTTGGACGCCAAGTTCCCCATGAAAAGATGATTTTGTAAAGGCACTACTAAATGTCATGCCTTCTTTGGTATTTGAGCTTAGGGCAATATTGCAAATCTTTTGCTCTTTCATATATCCATCACCATTGATTGCAAGCCTACTATGTGCCAGGCACTGGGTCAGTGTGAGCCATTATCTAAACATGATGTAAAATGTCATGGCGGCTGATGGATTCAGTAGGAAATTTCACTGGGCAGGGAAAGGACTCCTAGTTTATCTTCCTATAAAGCTTAGAGGGAACTTCACTGAAAATATCTCTTACTTTCAACAACTTCCCCCATTTCTTCCTTCCTCAATCACAGAAGGCTCAAAATCAAGAAGTTCAGAAGAACTCAGAGGTCACCCTGGTGCTGGGACTGGGGCAATATGGGCCAAACTCAGGCTGGGACAAAATTCATATTCCATCACTATTTGAGACTGGATGTTTGATACCGTGAGATAAACCTGGTTTCTGTAAAAAACAAGGGCCAATTGTAAATACACACACACAACACATAAACATACACTGCTCACAGAGCCCAGAGAAGTTTGTACCTATCTTTGAGTAGAGAAAGCAGTCTTAGTAGTTTTCACTATTAGGAATTTCCAACAGGTGCTAAAATGAAAAGCGTCCTTAGTTCACAGAGGACAAAATTATACCATCACACCTTTTTGACCTTTCTTTCTTGCATTTTGAAACGTCAGAGCTGAATGAGGAGCATAATATCCAAATCTCCCATCTCCAGCTATGGGAACCTCGTCTCTGTTGGACTTGACTTTATATGACAGGGTGTGGAGAGGATGAGGAATTTAACTATAGGCTCCTTGGGTGACACCTTGATTTCTTCCTTATGCCAAGTTCTGAGTTTGAAGTCTCATTGTATGTGATGAATGCCAAGAAGAAATAAGTCTACAGCCATGAAACAAATCCTGTGGTAAATTGAGGCAGATACCAGCTGAATCCACATTGGAAAGGGAGTAGCAAAACTATCTCTACTCATAGATGACATAATCCTATATATAGAAAATCCCAAGGAATTCACAAGAAATCTACTAGAGCTAATAAATGAATTTAGCAAATTAGCAAGGTCAAAGATCAACACACAAAAATCAGTTGTGTTTCTGTACACTAATAATGAACAATCTGAGGAGGAAATTAAGAAAACAATTCTGTTTACAACAGCATGAAAAAGAATAAAATATCTAGGAATAAATTTAATCAAAGTGGTAAAAAATGTGTATACTAAAAACTACAAAATACTGCTGAAGGAAATTCTAAATAAATGGCAAGATATCCCATGTTCATATAGTGGAAGACTTAATATTGTTAAGATGTCAGTACTACCCAAAGCAATCTAAGATTCAACACAATCCCTATAGAAATTCCAGCATTCGTTTTTGCAGAAATGGAAGAGCCGATCCTCAAATTCATGTGGGATTGCAAGGGGCCCCGAGTAGCCAAAACAGTTTCGAGAAAGAACAATGTTGGAGATTCACTCTCTCCAATTGCAAAACTTGTTGCAAAGCTACAGTAATCAAAATAGTGTGGTAATTCACAAAAATAGACATACAGACCAATGGAATAGAATTGAGAATCTGTAAAGAGACCCACATATCTATAGGTGTTTGACTTTCAGTAGGGGTGCCAAGTACATGCAGTGCAGAAAGAATGGTCTCTTTGACAAACGGTGCTGGGAAAACTGGATTTCCACATGCAAAAAAATGAAGTTGGACCCTTAACCTCAAACCACGAACAAAAATTAACTCAAAATGGATCAAGGATCTAAATATAAGAGCTAAAACAATAAAACTCAGAAAAAATCATAGGGTGAAATCTTCAGGAACTTGGATTTGGCACTGGATGCTTAGATATGATACCAAAAGCATAAGCAACAACAGAAAAAAGTAGATAAATTGGACTTCACCAAAATAAAAAACTTTTGTACATCACAGGACATTACCAAGAAAGTGAAAAAACAATCTACGGAATTGGAGAAAATATTGGCAAATCATATATCTGATAAGGGATTTGTATCCAGAATATGTAAAACACTCCTATAACGCTACAACAGCAAAAAAATCAAACAACCAAATTAAAAAATGGGCAAAGGTCTTGAACAGACCTTTTCCCAAAGATATATAAATGGCCAATGAGCACATGAAAAGATATCAACATCATTGGCCATTAGGGAAAGGCAAATCAAAACCACAAGATACCACTTCACACCTACAAGAATGGCTATTCTTTTAAAAATGGAAAATAACAAGCGTTGAAGATGTGGAGAAATTGAAACCCTTGTGTATTGCTGGCGAGAATCTTAAATGGTGTATAGCCACTGTGGTAAGCTGTTTGCAGTTCCTCAAAAATTTAAATATAAAACTACCATATGACTCTGCAATTCCACTCCTAAGTATAACCCAGAGAAATTGAGAAGAGGGACTCAACAGATATTTGTACCCCAATATTTATAGCACTGTTATTCACAATAGCCAAAAGGTGGAAACAACCCACATGTCTATCAACAAATGAGTGGATAAACAAAAAGGGGTAAATTCACACAATGGAATATTATCCAGCCATAAAAAGCAATAAAGTTTTGAAAATATTATGCTGAGTGAAATAAGCAAAGCATGTAAGAACAAATACTATGTGATACCCATTTTTATGAAATATCTAGAAGTAGCAAATTCATAGAGACAGAAAGTAGATTGAAGGTTACCAGGAGTTGGTGGAAAGGAGAACTGTTGCTTAGTGGGTACAGAGTTTTTGAAAATTAAAAAGGAAGGAAGGGAGGGAGGGAGGGAGGGAAGGAGGAAGAATCACTGAGACAGAAGAAGTATGTATAGGAAGAATCGATAGAACTGTACACTGAAAGAAAAGAGTCAGTTTTACCGGTGATAATAAAAAAAAATAAAATTATTTAAAAGGAAAAAAAATAATAAATTAGCCAATAGTACTAAGGCAGGGAGGAAAAAACAAAAGAAATAGAAAAGCATAGCTGTTCCAATTTGCTAAAGCTGCCGTTATGCAAAATGCCAGAAATGGATTGGCTTTTATAAAGGGGATTTATTAGGTTACAAATTTACAGTTCTAAGGTCATAAAAGTGTCCAAACTAAGGCATCAACAAGAGGATACCTTCACTGAAGAAAGGCAGTGGCATTTGGAATACCTCTGTCAGCTGGGAAGGCACGTGACTGATGTCTGCTTGCCCTTTGCTCCTGGGTTGCATTTCAAAATTGGTTTCTCCAAAATGTCTCTGGGCTTCTGTCTCTCTTAGCTTCTCTCAGCTCTCTGCTTGATTCTCCTGGGGCATTTCTCTCTAAGCAACTGGGAGCTCTCTCTTAGCTTCTCCGGGGCGAACTCTGGGCTTCATCTCTTAGCTTATCACCTCCAAACGTCCTTCTGTCTGCATCTCCAAGCATCTCCAAGCATCTGGGTCTGTGTCGGCTCTTAGCTTCTCCCAGGGGCATTCTCCAGATTACATATCTTAGCTTCTCTCCAAAATGTCTCTCTCAGCTTCTCTGAGCTCCTTCTCTCCATGAGCTCTCTTAAAGGACTCCAGTGAACTAATCAAGACCCACCTTGGATAGACAGGGTCACACCTCCAAGGAAATGATCTAATCAAAAGCTCTCACCTACAGTTGGGAGAGTCACATCTCCATGGACACAACCTAATCACACGTCCCACCCTAATCAAAAGACTAATAAGTCTGCCCCTGCAAGATTGCATTAAGGAACATAGTTTTTGTGGGGGGCAAAATAGATTCAAACCAGCACAATAGCTTTCTACATAAAAAAATCAAATTCAAAAGAAGGGGAGGAAGAGGAACTTCAGGAATTTAACTTTTTACTTTGGACCCCCAGATTCTTTTGTAGCTCAGAAACTCTTTCTTTGGGCTTCAGTCTTACTTTATTTCCCAAACAAGACTGGAAGTCGGAATTATGGAGCCCCAAACATCAAACAGCTGCAGATTATTGGTTAAAAATATTAGCAGCAACACACAAGAGAACTCACCTCCCCCATTCTAACATTTCATTCTAAGAGGAAAACCACAAGCTGAACCTGGTGAAGGCTGTTATAATTAACCTCTAAGCCCTCATGTGCTTACTAGTGGTTTTTAGGTCTCTTAGGCTCAGAAGTAATGTAAGATGGGGTTATTTAATGTGTGTTATGGAAGGAGGAAGCAAATGCATTTTTATGCTCTTTTGCTAAACAGTACCCTCATTCCATTATATCCATTTAATTCACTGTTTCTAGGCTCCAGGGAATCACTTCCATGAGACATTTATCTATGTCGATTTGGGATTAAAGATGTTAACATGTGTCAATCAGGATTCTCAGTGGCAGATAACAGAGATGAAATCTGGCCTGTTTTAGAAGAAAAGGAACTTAGTAAATTGTATTAGGTGACTCCTAGAATCTAAGGAGGGCTAAAGAATGAGGCTTAGAGGCTGTGCAGCCAGCACCAATTCCCCAAATCAATTCTAGAACTGCTGTGGTGGGTACCCAATGGCACCGACTCTGAGCAAAGACTCTGCATCCTGTCTGGAACCTCTATAAACAGGCTGTAGTGACCAAACCCTCAATCTCTTTGGGAAACCCCAACTTTATTCAATGGAAGGGGGCTCAAGCTCTGAAACCCCTGTTCCCCCCACTGCACCCCAGTTGCTCTTGCCAGGTTGGGGTCATTCTGTCTGGTGTGGTGCCTGGATCTTCAGCTTGACAGTCAATGATATTTGGAGATGTCCAAATCCTATAGAATCCTCCAGGCTGGACCCCCAATTTTGTGATGGCTGTGGCAGGCAATCCCGATTCTTAACCTGTGAGAGCAAGCTCACGCATGTCTGCAAAGGAGGGGCATGCATTGAGCCTTGGGGGAGAGTATGGCCTAAACTCATGGGAAGAAAGTTCTCACATATATTTCAGGGTTCTTTTCCTGCAGGGACAGTGAGCCTTATCTTCCTGCAGAGTGGTCAGCTTGGAGCTTGCCAAAATAGTAAATACCCACACTCCCCTCTAATGGCTACTCCCATTGGGACCCCTGGCCAGGGCTCCTGGCTGACCATTTGTGGTAGGGATTCTTTCATCCTTTAGTTCTTCTTCACTTCTGTCTTGGGGGTGGTGGGCAGTGCAGGACCTGGTGCCGATTCTTCCATTACTGAACCATGTGTCACCCTTCACGTATGGGTATTTCAAGGCCATAAATGAGCATTTAATGTGGTAGAAGAACCAGATTGACAATTAGCTTTGCATATTTTTTCTCAGCTGTAGGCTCATCAGGACAGAATGAGAAGTATTTTTTCCTTCTTTCAGGAGAGGAGCCGGTTCTGTGTCCTGGGTGTCTGGACCTCCCTTGTTTCGGGCCAATGATGGATGCTTTTGTTCTCAATAGTCTAGGGTCTTGCAGGAGATGGTGGAATGATGAGGACCCTGCGGGTTCAAAGGGAGGATGAAGGGGTGTGGAGCGCCAAGGCTGGCCAGATGGAAGGAGGTGAGGCTCCAGAATGGTGAAGACCTGTCCTAGCCTGCAAGCACTACCTCAGGGATGGTGATACCTTGGGTAAAGGCAGTTACCTGGAGGTTACTAGAGGATCAGATGCTTAAGTGCAGGGTTCTGAGATAAAGGCAACCATCCGCTGATACTGAGCCTGGTAGGCAAGGACTGGTGCACTCCGCGTTAACTGCCAGCCACCACTTGGAACAGGCTGGCCTGGACTCACAGAGCAAGTGAGACTTGCTTCAGTTGGATCCACAGCCCTGGACAGATGGCAGTGGATCAAACCCCCAGCTGCATAAGGTGACATAAGGTGAACCAGCTGAGCACTGATCCAAGACCTAGAGAATTGTTTAGGGCACCTCTAAGTTCTCAGGGTTCTTGTACAACCCAAGAGTGAGGGTGGGAGCCCAAAGAATAAAACAGATATTGGACTTCTCCCTGACTCCTTTTATTTTATATACATACACACACACACACACACACACACACACACACACACACACACACACACACACAATTCTTATTTTGGAATAATTCCAAATTTACAAAAATGTTACAAAGATAGTACAAAGAGTTCCCAGCTACCAGTTACCCTCACTGAATCTGCCTTATTGTTAACATTGTTACATTTCCACAGTACACTTGTCAAAATTCAGAAACATTCATTGATACATTATACTAACTAAATTCCAAACTTTTTTTGGATGTCACCAGTTTTTCCATTATGTCCTCTTTCTGTTCCAGGAGCCAATCCAGGGTACCATATTGCATTTAGCCATCGTGTCTCCTGGGTCTCCTCTGGTCTGTGAATTTCTTAGTCTTCCCTAGTTTTTCGTGACCTTAATTAAAAGTCTTGAGGTGTACTGACCAGGTGTCCTGTAAAATGTCTCCCACACTGGGTCTGCCTGGTATTTTTCTCCCAATTAGACAGGAGTTATGGGCTTGGGGGAAGACTATCACAGGCATGAAGTACCCTTCTCGTCACATCATATCAGAGAGTACATGATATTCACATGACCTCACGGACGATGTCAGCCTTCACCATTTGCAGGTGGCGTTTACCAGCTTTCTCCAGTGTAAAGGCATGATTTCCCCTTACCCTATTCTACTCTTTAGAAGTGATTCCTGACACTTTCTTTAAATTTGCTATATAAAAGTAAAGAAATGTGATGCTACTTGTGACAGTGTCATGGAGAAATTCCTGCCTGTTATATTTGCATTTTAACAAGGGTTTTCTGGAAGGCCTCTGCCTTGAACAAAAGTAGTAACACTAATGGTAGGAATTTTGGGCTCCGTGACAGTTGGGTGTGGGCGTGTGGGCTTGGGGTATAAATGTAAAGCAGCGTTCTCAAATCCTACCACTCAGGCAGTGCCCTGCTTTGCCTATAAATAGGGCCAGAGAATGAGGTAACCTGTTCACAAAATCTTGATACAGATTTGAAAACTTAAAACACCTACACATACAGGAGGATCATCTCACCACTGACTTTCTAGCCCAGGGTATGAGTGAAGGCTTAGAAGAGATGATGATTTTTTTACCCAGGCCAAATTATGCATCTTCAGCTGAGTACATAATAGGAGAAATGTCCTGACTCCCTTTCTGTTTCAAGTACAGAGTGTTCCTAACGAGGCAGTCGCTTGACTTCAAGAGCAAGACTTTCCCACACCTTTGAAAATGAAAGCTACATAGTGATAGGTATGAAAACAGGTATACAACCCCCACCTCTGTGCTTGTGCTCAAAAAAATAGAAAGATACTGCCTAGAAAAGTCCTGTTGCAGCCAGTTTCAGCTCCAGTGTCACTTCAAGCATCTCTTATTTTCCCAACTGCATCCAATGACCCTGAGAGTTATGGATTTTCAGGTTTAATGCTTAAGGCAGAAAGTATGTTTCTGGGTGGAGTTAGCTGGAAGACTATATGAATCATTCAGAATATCTGAAATGACAGAGTAGTTATTGGAATATCACAGACATTGTTCACTGGGCTTCTGACTCCTCAAGAAGAAGTGAATTTAGCAACAGATTTACGGCAATAAAGCATGGTGAGGTTTATTCACACTTGGTGCTGTCAAAATGAAAATTCAGTTCCATACGTCTCTGCTTGGATCCTTAACAAACCTCATCTCATAAAATTCCTTTAACATGGGGTGTGTTACAGTAGATCTGCAGAGTGAGGCACAGATCTGATGGAAGTCTTCTGAAGAGACTGCAGACAGTGGGGAGGGCTTAGAGGGTTCTGAGTTCAGCAAGGCCCAGCTATGCACCCTAGGCCAAGACTCTGACATCGAGATCAAGGCCAAAGCTCCCCTGCCTCAGCTGCCTCCACTTTGCTCCGATCAACCTTTTCATTTATTCAACACTTCATGCTGGACATTGCGCTGTGGAGAGAAGTTAAGAACGAGATTCCACCTCTGCCTCTGACAGGCTCACGATCTACAGGGGGTGGAGGCAGGGGACGTGATCGTGTGCGAGGCAGATGGCACCCAGGTGATTAAAACCTGGGGTTGGGGTTTCCCAGGCGACAGGTTGGATGGGAAAGGACACTCCAGGTAATGCTGAAAGGCCCAGAGGCAGGTTTGGGGAACTACAAGGATCAACTTGACAACCTCCATGGAAATTTATGAGATTTTTCTTCTCTTAAAAAAAAAAAAGGTAGTGAGCGTAATCAACAGCACTGAAATATATAGCTGTGGTTAAAAGGGGAAATGTGAGATTGTATATATGGTAGAAAAAAATAGCAAAACAATTTTAAACTTCATTTGGAAAAGTGTATATGAAAGCAGAGCTAAAAAAGTTCTGGAAAGGGTAGTGGGGAGAGGGAGAAGCTTTAGATAGTAAATGAGGTCAGAAAGCTACTTTTAAAACATTATGCTATGAATATAAAAATTGATAAAAGAAACCCAAGAAAATATAAGTACTTGATAGATATAAAGAAACCAATGGGAGAATACTCAGATTATTTTAAAAGAGGTGTAAAAGTTGGTTATTTGTAAAAGATTGAAATTAGTTTCACCTTCTATGCTATGGATTAACATAAAAGTAAGTCTTTAAAAAGCAAAAGAAAATGTCAAGATTGAGCACCTTCTAAGTGTCAAATTATGAAAAAGAAAGAGATTTTTCAATAAAATGAGAGTAAAAAATTCTTCTGTATCTAAAGAAATCATAGACAATAAGAAGGCAAATGGCAAACTGGCAAAAATATTTTAACACTATGATCAAGCGTTATTATCTTCATTTTATAAGGAAAACTTGCAAACATTAAGAAAAAAGTGAAACTGAAAAATAGACAAAGGAAATGAAAAGAAGTAAAGATGCCACCAAAACATAAAGGAATGATCAACTTTAGAGAAAAGAAAGAATTCACAATAAACTATAAGATACAAATGTCACCTGTCAAAATGGCAAAGATTCTAAAAGAAGGGACTTTGGTGATATGTACCATAAGCCTTGAAAAATGTTCATAATCTATCACCCCAAATTCCACCTTCAGGAATCTATTTGAAGCCTAGAATTTTGAAAATAACAACCCCAGTTTTTTTTAAGTAAATGTCTCTTTCTAAGGATGTATGCTAATGATGACCAAAAAACATAAAATTTTAACTGATGACCTGGCCCTTATTATATCATTTTACAACATCACAAAGAGAACGGATTTGCGGACTGATCATTCTGTCACTGACACTGTGGCATCAAGCAAGTTAATTAACCTCTCTGAACTTCAGTTTCCCAATCTTTACAATGGGATATTGCTGTTAGATTAATTTCTTCAAGTTTTGGAGGGCAGAAAATAATTGCTCAATAAACAATGGATGGTCTCCACCTCCTTGTCAACGTATACTTGCTTCATCATCATGTATTTGCTGATTTGATTTGAATTAACAAGTGAACGTGTTTTCACATTTCAAAGCATGATGAAGTTAGGGTACAGAATAGGAATCTGGCAGAAGAGGAGAGAAGGAAATGATTTGGAAAGTTCTAAGGGTCTTGATGGTTTCGGTGATTGTTGAAGAAAAATAGGCAGGCACCATGTAGAACAAACTGGTCCAAATGCTCCCACGGGAGAAGGGAGCAGAGGCTGGTGGGAAGTGGGCAGAAGCCCTGAATACCCCGAAGTTGATCACTGACTGGCCTAGACCACCATCAACAAAAAAGCACATGGCCACAGAAGTTTTCAGGACATCTATCTACCTATCTATCTTCAAGGAAGCCACCAAAAATGTCACTTCACTTGAGACTGAAAAAAACTGTCTGAGGCTCTCCAGTGTGATGGTCAGCGATGCCTACCTTCCTGCTGGGGACACTGGTCATTTGTGTTAACATAAGTCTCCACTGGTGTCTCTGCCTGGTGGAGGAGACTCAAAACCCTCATCAAAGCATTGGTTCATAAGAGAATTTCTGGGTGGGGTGATTTGTAGCTCCTCCCAGATTCCCACTTAAAAAAAAAATAAGAATAGCCAGCTGGAAATTAGGGAAGACTAGTTGTCATGTGCCAGGAACATGGAGGAATTCTGTCGTCTACAGCACAGACCCAGCCAGAGTAAAGGAAGAGTTAGTGGGATCTGTGCCTTACCCTGTAATTCAGGCATCAGGCAAACTCCTTGCTCCTGGAGACCACAGCCCGCAAAACTCCAAAGCCCTACCACAGTATCTGCAGATTTCTGGGGCTTGAAATCTCACGATCCTTTCTGTCTTTGGCCCCTTTGGCCACTCATGCTGCCTCCTCTTGGCTCCCATATCATCCTGGCCTGAAACTCAAATCCTTCAACACTTCTCACAAAGAATTCACTCATAGCAAGCACTTCACGAGTTGAACTCCTTAGGTCAGTGGTTCTCGTCTAGGGATGATTTTGCCCCTCAGGGGACATCTGACAATGTCTGGAAACATTTTCACTTATCATGATTAGCAAGTATTTGGTAGAGGATGGGAACACTACAATGCACAGGACAGTCCCCCGTGACAAAAGAATTATCTGGCCCTTAATGTCAGTAGTGCTGAGGTTGAGAAACCCCACCTTATATGAAGGTGTGAAGGTCAAGGGACATCTCTATGACTTGTCTCTCTCTATATCTCCTTCTTCTATCAAGTCCCTCTCCTGTCTCATGCCGTGTAGTTCAGCAATCACCTTTAGTAATAACAGCATGGCGTTGGAAGTCTCATCCACTCAACCAAGCAATTTGTCAAATTAGTCCTTCCAAACACAGAGTTCTCCCTAAGAGGAATTGCAGTGACTACAAATTTCCCCCCATCTTGCTACACACACATGTGATGGAGCTACTTCTCCAGGAAATGGAAGAGCCCTTAGACCCTCACCAATACCCGCCAAATTTGTGGGTCAAGGGCTGGAAAGGAGTGTCCCTGTGGGGCAGTGTGGGATAGGCAAGGGAGGGAGAGCAACATCAGGAGTCCTAAAGTGCTCTAGAATCTTTGGGGGACAATTATTTCCAGCTCACACTTGGCATGGACAGTTATAGCAGGCAGAGTTGGGGTGCTGGGGGGCTGCTTGCTTGGAGGAGAACTGCATCAGGCAAAGCAAGTGTGTTGCTGGAAACCCCAGCGGGGACCTCTGGTATGGAGGTGAAGCTCCCTGCCCAGCTGGTGCTGGCTCCCTCCCTCCCTTCTCTCTCACTAACCCCCACCAAACCCTCTGCTGAAGCTGCTGGACCTCCAACCCAGCAAAGTGCAACTAGAATGAATCTCTTTACTTGGGTAAAAATTTCAAACAGGCAGCCTGGTCTAGTCTAGAGATTTCCCCTCAACTCCCAATAACAGTGGTAGGATGTTCACCCATCAGGGACAGGATGCAAGAGGCACAGAAGGCTCGGCAGTCCTGAAGAAGGAATGTGTCTGAGAAATCGGAGAAAATATCTCCCTCTAAGGTAAACTCTGAGCAAAAACAGGAGAAGCATGAGAACCGTTCTAACCTGTGTTCTCAATAAAATCCAAGAGGACATCATAGCTGGAGAAACAAAGCAATCTCGAAGAGGAGAACAACTTAGAGCAGGAAAGACACATTTGAAAATGTGATTGCCAAATTGCCAACCCCAATGGAGGCGCTGTATGCTGCGAGAGACCCAGAGGGAAAATAAAAGAGAGATTTTAATAGCTAAATATTACTTGAAAAAGAGATTGGCAAGTAGAAGAATGTGGAATGAAAGCAAAAAGGAGTGGGGAAAAGATACTCCAAACTCTTGTAGCTAAAAAAAAAAAAAAAAAAAAAAAAGAGGGATGAAGCTCTTCCTAGAAAGGGTAAATTCAGACCATAGGAGGAAGTACAATGTGTCCTGTGAGCAGGCAGATAAATACTCCTTATTAAAGCAAGATTCAGCCCAGAGTGAGGCTGACAGGGCCTTGCCTGCTCTGGCCATCAAGATCTCAACAGCAATATTTGGAAAGTATTTGCATAGTCCACACATTTTCCTCTAATGATACCTGAAGGAGTTCTCTAATCTGGGGCTTTTAGGAAGGCAATAAAAAGGATCTGATGCGAATTACTGAAAGCAGTTATTAAATGAGAATTGCAGTTTGCAATCGTTGCTTTAAGAATAATTTATATTGTGCATATATATTTCACTGACGCATATAACCTGCACTTCTGATGTAGATGGTTGTTATATTACTTTCCTGAGCTCGGGGCAGTGGCGAAAGCCCTGTGATTAGTGTGGCTGAGAAAGCAGTGTCTGCTGTGCTCTGGTCTGGGTTCCTCTTTCAACTGGGTCCAGGCGTGGCTGCCCCTCTTCTGCTGGCCCCAGGCTGTCCTGGGAGGACACTGCTTCCTTGAATCAGAGTGGTCATTTCTATTCTGAGTTTCTACCACTGCGATTGTCCACAGTTCACGTTAACTCTTTACACCCGAGGCAGATGCTGTGTCTCCCTGCCTGCCCCTGCTGCTCACCACTGCATCTGTGTCCCCGATGCCCTGTCCTTTGTCTGCCTGCTTGCTCCTGAGTGCAACATTTAGCTCTTTACATTGTGCACATACTGTGCCAATGGAATGGGCTAACTCGACTTTATTTGGTGGGAAAAATACATTCCTAATTGGAATCTGAGATGAGAATGCATCCCTGGGTGGCAGAAACCTGGATTCCATGAGGCGCCCCATGTGACACCTTAAAACCCCCTCCTGGCTGCTGCCGCTCAGGGGTTTCCCAGTCAGAAACTTACTGCCTGCTGACCTGGGGGCCACAGAAGTGTTGTCCAGGGCTGCCCAGTTACGGGCACCAGCACTCACAGGGCAGCTTTTCTGCAGCCCCTGAGAATAAGCTCTGGTGTGATGTGGCTGACGCCCTGCTGATGAGTTCTGAAGTGAACAAACGTGGACTGAGCAGCCTGTCGGGAGGGGGTGAGCCAGGAGACTGCCGACCATCCACGGGGGCTGAACGAGCCCACTCGGGCCCTGCCTGCTCAGGCAGACCCTCAGAAGAATTCCTGGTGCTTTGAAGCCCTGAGCAGAAAATGAGGAGGACTGAGCAACATTAATTTTACAGGAGGAAGATCTAGAAGTAAAGAATTGATTATGTAGATGGGGCTGAAGAACTTTTACTTTTAATTGTTTACCTTTATGTAATATTCAGATTTTTTTCCAGGTATGTATTTCATTTTTCTATATTTCTAAGCTGGTTAAAATAGGACAAAACAAAAACAAACAAGAATGAATAAAAATGGGTTGTTGGCCACAAACAAAGTGAGTGCTAGGCTCAGAGACTAGGAGACTAGGAATGTCAGTCACTGGTTTTCTGAGAACCCAAGCTTGATGTGAGGGGCTCATTATTCAGGGAGGCGGGAGGGTGAGGAGGCATAAGGAGTCCCGAGAAGCCTAGGTGACCCGTTCTCTGGTTTTGATTTTACTGTGTATAGCCTAGCTCCTTATGAGACCACCTGTGACAGGTTGTCACAGGAAGTGCCCCCAGCGAACTCCACCCCCTTCTACCCATGCCCTAGGCAGACCCCTCCCATGGTGACACTGAGATTGCCCATGTGACTGCTTTGTCCAATGAGACATCCACAAACATGATATAAGGAGAGGCTTGAAAGGCACTTGTGCACTGGGGCTTGCCCTTACAGAGCACTGCTTTCATGTGAAGAAACCCAGGCTGGCCTGCTGCAGACACATGCCCAGCTGACAGCTGGCACCAACTCTAGACATGTGAGTGAGACCATATTAGAACACCTGGCCCCAGAAAGACGCCCAGATAGATGAAGCCAACATGTGGGACTCCAGGCAAGACTGGCAGAAGAACCACTCGCTGAGCACAGCCCAAACTGCTGAACCACAGAGTCCCAAGCAAATAAAATGATGCTTGTCTGAAGCCACTATGTTTCGGAGTCATTTATTATGCAGCAATATACAACTGATACACCATGTCAAATGTTTCAGGTTACGTTTGTATCTAGCACCTTGCCCCACACATAATATGTGATCAATAAATGAATCTTCCTATAGCTTTTTTTTTTATTTTTTATTTTTTTTTATTTTGAAATAAATTCAAAGTTATAGGAACAGTTGCAAAAACAATACTAACCCCATACACAGAATTCCATCATACCCTGACTTCCCTCCCCTGATAGCTCAATCCACCAACTTTAATCTGCTGTCACATCGCTATTTCTTTCCCCCCTCCCTCCCTCCCTCCCTGCATATCTATCATCCATCATCTATTGCTCTGTCTTCTGAACATATGAGAGCTAGCTGCACACATCCTTGAACATACACTATAATTCACGTATACACTTCCCATGAACAAGAACATTCTTTTATGCAATCCCATTAAGCACAGCTAAGAAGTACAAGAGATTCAACAATGATACGAAGCTTACATTCTATATTTCCTTTTCCTTATGTCTCAACTGTGTCTCTTTGAGCCACCTGTCCTCTATCCTCCAATCCCAAGTTCATCCTTGGCATTCAATTGTCATCTATTTAGACTGTCTTTTTTTTTTTTTTTTTTTCCAATTGTGGAAATAAAATTGCCTAAATTTTACAGCCTAAATATATATACAGCCTAACTCTTCCTATCCCACCCCCTCCCTAGCCTTCCATTAGTGGGATTAATCACATTTAGAATGTTGTAATGCTCTTTCCTACCATCCATTACTAGAAATTTCCCTTCACCTCAAACAGCAACCCTACACTCATTTCTTAACTCCCCATTGCCCCTTCCGCCATTTCTCTTAACCCAAACTCTACTTTTCATCTCTATGGTTATATTCTCTGGTAATATCTGTGTGTTTACTGTGGGGCTTAAAATTAACCTCTTAAATCCATATCAATCTTGTTTTTCTTTGATACCACTTTCACTTCAATAGGACACTTAAACTATGTTCCTATACTCCTCCATTCCCCCACCTTTATATAGTTGTCTAAAATTACATATTTTACGTTGAGTTCAAAACCTCTGATTTGCCATTAGAGTTTGTATTTTATATCATGTAGGAAGTAAATAGTGGAGTTACAGTTCAAAAATTATTGACTTCTATTTGTATTCCATTGTGGTTGGAGAATGTGCTTTGACTATATTCAATTTTTTTTTTTATTAATTTCTTGAGGCTTGTTTTATGTCCCAGCTTATGGTCCTTTCTGGAGAAAGATCCATGATCACTGGAGAAAAATGAGTGTCCCGGTGATTTGGGATGTAAGGTACTATATATGTCAGTTAAAATTCTCTATATCTCTTTCTCCTTTCTTTGTTTTTCTGTTGGTAGGGCTCCCTCTAGTATCCGAAGTAGGGCAGGTCTTTTATTGGCAAACTCTCTCAGCATTTGTTTGTCTGTGAAAAATTTAAGCTCTCCCTCAAATTTGAAGGAGAGTTTTGCTGGATAAAGTATTCTGTTGGAAATTTTTCTCTCTCAGAGTTTTAAATATGTCATGCCACTGCCTTCTCACCTCCATGGTGGCCGCTGAGTAGTCACAACTTAGGCTTATGTTGTTTCCTTTGTATGTGGTGAATTGCTTTTCTCTTGCTGCTTTCAGAACTTCCTCCTTCTCTTCAGTATTTGACAGTCTGATCAGAATATGTCTTGGAGTGGGTTTATTTGGATTTATTCTATTTGGAGTTCACTGGGCATTTATGCTTTGTGTATTTATATTGTGTAGAAGGTTTGGGAAGTTTTCCCCAACAATTTCTTTGAATACTCTTTCTAGACCTTTACCCTTCTCTTCCCCTTCTGGGACACCAATGAGTCTTAAGTTTGGACGTTTCATTTTATCTATCGTATCCCTGAGATCCATTTTGATTTTCTCGATTTTTTTTCTCCATTCTTTCTTTTGTTCTTTCATTTTCTGTTCTGTGGACTTCTATGAACTGAGATGTTGTTCAGCTTCCTCTAGTCTTGTATTGTGAATATCCAGAGTCTTTTTAGTTTGGCCCACAGTTTCTTTTATTTCCATAAGATCTTCTATTTTTTTATTTACTCTTGCAATATCTTCTTTATGCTCTTCTAGGGTCTTCTTTATGTCGCTTATATCCTGGGCTATGGTCTTCTTGATGTCCTTTAAATCCTTTGCCATGTTTTCGTTCCTCAATTGTAGTTCTTTGATTAATTGTGCGAGGTATAGTGTTTCTTCTGATATCTTGATTTGTGTGTTTGGAGTTGGAGTCTCCATATCATCTGGTTTTATCATATGCATTAAGATTTTCTGTTGTTTTTGGCCTCTTGGCATTTGCTTTGCCAAATACCTATCTAATTTTTCAGAAACACAGTTCAGTGGTGTACACTTTCTCTAACTAACCAGTAGATGGCATCTGTGAGTCACCTATACCCCTCAAGTCAGTTCTCCACCTTGTCCCCACAGTGTGTGGGGAAATGATTCTTGTGGGGTTTAGTTGGAGAACTCAGTTTGGGTGTGTTGCTGGAGCCATCCGCCCTGAATGTGGGGTGTGTGTCCGGGTGGCCAGGGAGGAAGGGCAGTTTTAACATTCAAATCTCCCAGGTTCCCGGAGATTCAAGGCTGCTGCAAGAGTCTAAGCCTTCATTTCATTTCAGCCCCAGAGCCTCTCTCTCACTGTCCCACAAACCACCAGACTTGGTGTAGTGTCCCTGGGTTCTCCGAGTGGGTCCCCCAGCCGAGCCGTGATCCTCCAGGACCTCTGCCAAGGGAATGCCGTGCTACATCACCAGTGCGCACCGTCCCTCTAGGGAAACCCTGGGCCGCCAGGCTGTACAGGGGCGCTCTCAGCCTGATGCAAAGATGGCCGAACGGGGCGTCTCCTCAGTCCCCTCCTCGCACAGTTCCTCCTTCCCAGCGCCGGGACAACTGGCGGGCTCTGGGCTGTGGGCATGCCCCGGGCAGGAGTTTATCCAGCCCTACCGGGAGTGAGCTGCTAGCCGCGGGGTTTCTTTCGGTTTCCGTCTCTCCCCTCCATTCCCCCAGCCCCAGGGGTATCTGCAGCGGGCTATCTTCCAGGCCAGTCACCGAGAAGCCGGACCAGCCCCCTCTTGCTGTGTTTTACTGCGTGGTTCCCACTATCACTGCTGCTGCTGCTCTGGGGTTTTCCCCTTTTCTTTTTCAAAAGAGCCCGTCAGTCTCCAAATGCCAAACCCCGGCTTCCCCAGACTGCCACGTGGCTGCGGGTCTTCCAGCCAGCTCAGTCACTCATTTCAGAATGCAGACTCCCGGTTTCACCAAGTGTACGGCCCCTTTGGAACTAGAAGATCTCATCCAGCTGGCGTATCGCTGTAACCGGTATTCTGGATCACTTTCTGGTTTTTATCTAGTGTTTTTCACGGAGGTGTTTTTTTGTCCTGTCTCACCTAACCGCCATCTTAGTTTTCTCCCCCCTATAGCTTTTATTGAAGGAGGTACAGAATAAGAGAATGAAAATTAGATCTAGTCCTCATGCAGTGATTTGAGGTTAGGCATGTAATCTCCTTGTGACTCAAGTTCATCTCTAAATTGGAGATCTTGTTTTGTATCACTGGGTTTAGGTAAAAATGAGGTTTATGAGTTCTGTTTTCCCCTCCAATTGTACCAGGAGGATAGAAATGTTTTCCTACATTCAAAAGAGAGAAGGGTAAGAGAAGTTTACCCATTTCCCCACCTATATACCTTTCTCCAGAGAGACAGTTTGAGGGCTTTGGGGAAAATCCTGCATTCCAGCCAGCTACCAAAAGGTTCACAGTGCAGTAGCTCCTGTTCTCCCAGCTAAGCTCCTTCCTTAGGATCCATCCCTGATGGCAGAACAACCGCCACGTGGTGCTGCAATGAGGCACTCGACAAAGCACATTCTGTGACGCCACCAATGAACTTGCATGTGTTTCTTCCAGTTCCCTTCTCTGGGGAAGGGAGAAAAAAAATCATGCTGAACATATGGACCTGCACCTGAATTCCTTAGGGAAAACAAAAAAAACTTTGCAATTTCAAGATATTGTCCTTGGTAATCCTCAAAAAAATTTGTGTCTTTTAGCTCTGGGTTTGCATGTTGCAGTCATTTATTTAAATAATTTGTTAATGATTGTCTTTTAAAGATAATCATTGATAAATACATCATTGATACATTATGATTGATAAATATAATTTGAAAATATAATTAAAAAATAATTTTAGCAGGAAACCATGCTGGGCGGCAGTGACTCTGTATTAACCAGGTTTCTTTTTCTCAGAATGATTTGTTTAATGAATCCTATCTTTTCTTATCACTTTGCCATGGAGAGGCCAACTTGGCTGCATTTCAGTTGCCAGGTTTCTCAAAAGTGGGTGCTCTATTTTCTTCAGAAATGCAGCATGTATCTCTGTCCTGATCTCTAAGGGAGGTTAACCTTTTCTTCTTTCCTGCAGCCTTATCCACAGCAGAAGGAACATAGCTGTGCTGAGTTCTCCAAAGAAATAGAACGTGTATATAAAGAGAATTATTATAGGACTTGGCTCACTTGACTGTGGGGCTTGGTAAGTCTGAATTCCAAAGGGCAGGCTGCAAGTGGGAAGGTGATGCTGAATTCCCCAGGAGAAGCAGGGACTGGCTGAAGTAGAGGCAGGGATTCTTCTTGCTGACTTCTGAAATCCTCATTTCTAGCTTTAAGCCTGCCAACTGATTGGTTGAGGAGACTCCCTTCATTGCTGAGGACAGTCTCTTTTGTTGATTGTAGATGCAATCAGCTGAGATGCGATCAATTGACTATAGATGTTAATCAATCTATGAAATAACCTTTCAATATCAACCATGCCAGTGCCTGCTTGACTAAACAACTGGCACCATAACCTAATCAAGTAGACACATGAAATTAACCTTCACAGCAGCCACCTGAAGTGCTTTATTTTATTGTGCAGGGGCTGCTTCTAAAAATCTTTCAACAGCTGTAACTACATCAGGGACAAAGCCCCTGGATAGGATTCCCAGGGTACCTTCCTTTGGGCATCTGAGGGCTGCCACCCAGTTGTAAATCCTTGGTTAACTTGATGATTACTGGGCACATCAGACTGTTTCGTGACAGGACATCAAAGGAATGAACTTACAGACCTCTGGAGGGTCAATGTGACATCCCTTCCAACAGTAGGGAATTATTTTTTCAGTAATTATCTTTTCAGTAATTAATCAATCAGCAAACCATGACTACTGAGTATTATGAACCATCTAGTTTGCCAGATGTAGTAGGCTACCAAAGAAGCGTAAGTTAAAGTCTCTGGATAAGTGTGTGAATGTTCTACATATTTAAAAAAATAAAGTTAAATCACTAAAGACTTGGAAGAAAACTTAAAACTGAATGTAAATAGAAACAACTGTATTTCAAAGAAATAACATAACCATGCTGAACGGGGGAGTGGAAAGGAGAACAAATCCAAATAATTTTTGAACATAATATTTTTACTATATAACCTCAGTGTAGGATTAAAAAGAATTGCAAACTAAAAGAATGTTCTTGTTCATGGGAATTGTATATGTGAATAATAGTGTTTGTTCAAGGATGTGTGCAGCTAGCTCTCATACGTTCAGAAGAGAGCAATAGATGATGGATGATAGATAGGGAGGGAGAGAAAGAAATAGCGGTGTGACAACATGTTAAAGTCAGTGGATCGGAGTATCGGGGGAGGGGGTAAGGGAATGCTGGAGTTCTATGTATGGGGTTTGTATTGTTTTTGCAACTGTTCCTATAACTTGGAATTTATTTCAAAATAAAATTAAAAAAAAAAAGAGGGGCAAAGAAAAAAAATAAATAAAAAGAACTGCAAACAAATCTTTATTTTTTAATTAGAGAAGTTGTGGGCTTCCAGAAAAATCATACATAAAATACAGAGTTCCCTTATTATTAGCAACTTGCATTATTATTAGCAACTTGCATTAGTGTGGTACACTTGTTACAATTCATGAAAGAACAACTTTAT
This sequence comes from Choloepus didactylus, assembly GCF_015220235.1. Taxonomy (NCBI): domain Eukaryota; kingdom Metazoa; phylum Chordata; class Mammalia; order Pilosa; family Megalonychidae; genus Choloepus; species Choloepus didactylus. Next base: position 19,541,838 of record NC_051321.1, read on the forward strand.
AATTGCACTATTAACTATAGTCCATAGTTTACAATGGGGTTCATTGTTTGTATTGTACAGTCCAATGCTTTTTAAAAATTTTTATTGTAGTAGCAAATATACAACCTAAAACTTCCCCTTTGCAAACACATCTTGAACTCTTATTAGTAAGTTTGTATTGTGTAGTGGCATGAGTGTAGCAATGGGTATTTTAATTGAGCAAATGAGTAAATGTGTCAGTATTTTGGAAGCCAGAGTTCTCACTTGTGGAAGAAGAGATGTGTGAAGAAGGAAGCAAGGAAGAACCCTATAAGACTGGATTGGAATCGGAGACAGCAGTGAAAACTCGTGTGTGTGTGGGTGTGTGTGTATGTCCCCCCACCTCCAGTTCTGTCCACAGCAAGGGGGTCACAGTATTGCCTAAATCCTCTAGAACCAGATTCTGAGACTGAAATTAGCAGACAGGAGGTTAACTTGGGAGCACTTGTGTGGAAGGGAAGAGAAGGAAGCAGAGGTTGAGCTGTGGTGCAGTCTCCACAGAGACCAAGCCAAGCCTGCAGTGAACCCTAAAGATGGGACGGACCTTCAAGTTGTCCTGAGTTGGGGTAAGGGTCTGGTTCTTTACATGCCTGTACTGAACAGTCATTGGATGCAGGCTGCCCTGGAAAGGGGCTATGATGTTGGGCAAGGTGGTCTCCAGCTGAGTCAGCGCAGCACAAAGGGGCTCACAGCCGAGGCCTGCCTGCTGATGGGACTCCCGGCCTCTGAGGGAACAGGCCCTTCATTTCTGAAGAGGAATCTGAGCTGTGAATCATAGTGTCCGCCACAAATGACCTATAGGACTGGTTCTCAACTGGGGGTGGTTTTGTGTGCCCCTTGGGACATTCGGCAATATCTGGAGACATTTTTGGTTGTGGGGAGTGGGGCTTACTACTGGCTTCTAGTGGACAGAAGCCAGCAATTCTGCTGAAACATTCTACAAAGCACAGGATAGGCCCCTACAACAAAGATTTACCAATAGTGCTGAGATTGAGAAACCCTGGCCTTATTAACAATAAGCACACCTAGCACCCTCATCACGGTTTCTAAGTGCCATATGCTCCCCCCCAAAGGAACTCTTTAGGAAATGACTGATTCTGGGCTGGGTCAAGGAGGGTACAGAATGAGTCTGGAACATCTTATTATTTCAGAAAATAAGGAAGTGCTCAAATTAAAGAAAAATCATGGCCTGTTTCAAAAGGACACAGGAGCCAGCTTGAAGAGGTTCCCATGGGCTAAATCTAGGACAATGGGAAATTTGAGCAACAAAATAAATAGGGACAGAAATGGATGATAACTCATTGAACAAAACAGAAATTCCTGAGTCCAGACTGATAGTAGATGATGGAAGGATAAATAGATGAAAAATAGATAGATGTTAAGTAGGAAAATGGGAGAGAAGGAAGGTTGTTCCATACAATAGAATGCCCGGAGATAAATGTTGAGGAACTGATGAAGTTGGAAAATCACCATTTTGCAATCACTGAAGTAAAGATGGGTTGGGCCATGAAGTACTGATAGATATCTCAGGGGAAAAATTTGATGAGGAATAGGATATTTTCATGGTGTCTGTGATGGTCTTTTGATGTGTCAGTCCTCTGGGCTACAGTCCCCAATTATTCAATCAAACACTATAATCTAGATGCTGCTGCGAAGGTATTTTATAGGTGTGATCAAGGGCCATTATCAGTTGACTTTAATGAAGGGAGAGCATCCTGGTGGAGCTGCATGGACCTGAATCAATCAGTTGAGACATCCCTGAAGATTTTCCACCTGCAATGGCAGTTTCAGCCCATGCCAGAGAGTTCCTGCCTGCCCTTCCCAATAGCCAACCCTGCAGATTTTGGACTTGCCTAGCCAGACCCCACTGTTGTGTAGGCTTATTCCTTATAATAAATGTCTTAAGATATAACTCCTACTGGTTCTGCTTCTCTGACTGAACCCTGACAGATACAGTCTCAGAGTCTCCCTACGGATTGCTTATTAATCGCAAGGGGGAGATAATATCGAAATTCAGTGGAGAAACAGGACCACCTTGACAAACACCAAATGCCTCTGGATGTGATACCCTGAGAAGGACCCATCACAGAGGCAGTCTTCCGGCTGGGAATGCATAATCTGAACCTAATCACAAAGAAACACCAGACAAGTCTAAATTAAGGAACATTTTATACAATAACTGGCTGAATAAATGACTAAGATTCCTTCTGCTTACAAGGCTCTGATTCTTTGAGGTATATTATTGGCTGCCATTGTAGATTCATGAGCAAAAGAGGGATGGGAGTGGAGTATTTTAGGAAGATAAATTGAATATACAGGGTAGATTGAAGTCAGCAGAGAGAGAAGGTGAGAAGAACAGCTGAGGGACAATTCCAGAAACTGTTTCTCCAAATAGTATCATTCAACTTTAATACTGTTTACTCAGAGTTTTATATCAAAGTGTCAGGAAGCACAAAATTTGGTCCCTCTCTGTGACAACTTAGTTTCTAGGTCAAATTAATTTCCTGTCTTCTTGAGTAATTGAAAAACCACAAAGCAGATACGATCAGTAAAAACATTGTATCGGTGATGAAGTCTGACGACTATTTCTTCTTCATATTCTTTCATAAAAACAGTTTAAATAATGGCTCACTTAGCAGAGTGTTTCTGTTGTTACCTATCCTGCAAAATATTCAGCACCACCCACAAACGTATTGAGACAGAGAGAAGAGCTTTCACACGTCGTTTCCTTTCAGCAGTTCGACAGAGATAACCTTATCCGAGCCTGGCTGGCCATAACGTTGAGTTAAGAATGCTGACCTCTTATTCCTGTCCTTTTTCAGCAAGCACTTTGTTTTGTGATGAAGTTCCATCCTAGGTTGTGGAAGAGTTATTACAATGACAGTTTGCTCTGGTTCTTAAAATAAAATGCTTTCTGCAGAATGCCGGAGGCTGCCAGCGGGAGGCGACGTCTCCTCTCTCGGTCCCTGGTTTGCAATTGGCCACAGACTGACGGGGAAGGAAAGCCACTGCTCCCACATGGTGACTGGAGCCAGCCGGGGCTGCGAGTGAGGTGGGGAGGGAGGAGGGAAGTGTTTAATTGCCGTCAACTGGACGCTTCAGCGAGCTGGGAACATCAATTAGAGAACCATTCTGTTGGAGGTCAGGGGCTGGACTCTTTTCAGAATTTACTGCCCGGTGACTAATCAGGAAGAGTGAGAACCTACAGCCTAAAAATCCCAGCTAACAGAGGGTGAACAAAGCTCAGGAAATGAATGGACGCAAGGTGGCCTCAAAGAACTTCCAGGTGGGAGAGCCATGGTGGGCTGCGGAGAACACTTCTTTGTAAATGTACCCTGAATGGACGTGGGCCACCCCAGACTCCCACTTCTGCCTTTCTTTTTAGTTCCTTTTCCCTCATCCAATGTCTGAGAAGAAAACAGATTTGGGAGGAGTCACAGAAGCAAAGTCAAAGGTGGGTTTGCTGGTGGTTAGTCGTTCGATTCTCTTCAATTTCTTACTTCATCAAGCCCCAGGTTTACTGGGTGAAATCACTGTGAATTAGGGGTGAACACATCCCTGGTCGCTTTAGCCACATGGGCTCTCTTCTCTCTTTTCCTCTTTCTATCAAAGTGTGGTCTGCTGACCAATCTGTAGAGTACTTTTTTACTAGTCCACAATGAGATAACTACGGAAATTAAGATAAAGCATTTATAAAACTTGTACAATTTGGCATTGTTGTGACATCTGAGCTCATTTTTATTGTATTTTACCAATGTATCAGAATTCAATAGGCTAGAAATTTTAAAAGTGGTTCTTTGTCATAGTTTGATAGCTTGAGTACACTTAGCCCTTCATTCCTTGGTCAGCTCTATGTGCAGCTGTCAGATCTAGGGACACAGACCATCAAGGAGTGAAGCTCTGGGCTTTGTATGGCTATCTAATGATTTGGGGGTGATTGACTAGTCATTCCCTGTATCAAGGCAGATTCCCGAAGGAAAAGGGCCATGTCTCAACCTTCTTTGGTGTCAGCCAAAGACTCTGGCACAGTGCTGAGAGCACAGCAGACATGTAATAAGTACTTGTTGAATAAGGTTATTCCTTAAGCTTAGTGGCAAGAAAAATGAGATTCAAATTTCAGAGCAGTATTTGGCTACAGAAAGTAGGTGGTAACTTGACTTTCTGCTTCCCTGCTCTTTCTCTACTGATTTTGAAGATAAACTTCTGAGGTCACAACATGAACTAGAAACAGGACCACTTCTGAACCTGAGCAAAAATCCAAATCTAAAAATGACCAGAATCTATAAGGAGCCTTCAAAGGAAGCCAAACTCTTCCTAGGCAAGTCATGGAATCTTATTTATCTGTTAATTATCTTTCAAATTTTCTTTTTAGGGGAGATTGGGAGCAAGGGTTCCCAAATAAACATATACCTTTGGTGCCAACAAATGGCACACGAAATATTTCATTGTGTTACTGGATAGCAGTAGCACCCAATATCCTCTGCAGGAATCAAAGCAAATGAGAGCTCAAAGGTACCTCAGTGGATCAGATGCTCCCAGGGTTCTCTTATTTCGTGGAGGAAGAATTGAGACGCTAGACTTTTTGGTAAAAAATTGTAATCATTTTTAAGGCTTATGATTCAAACATAAAAACTTACTTTAGGCCAAATATTAATAAGACAAAGTCTCCTAAAATGAACTCATTCGAAAGAAAAACCTCAACAATTAGACAATTATTCAGGTCAGAGGAGGGCCAAATACTGAAGTTGGCAACGATGTGTGTCTAAATCTGAGAAAGAACTCATCCTGGAAGTGGCAAGTTGAGGGCCATGAATCTATAAATCCTAGGACATTCAGGCAGTTAAACCAAAGTTTAAGCTCAATTGGGAAATTGTCTTTTATAGTCGATTTTTAGTTAGTATAAATATAGTATAAATAAGTCCCATAATCTTCAGGATGTTTGACTATGTGTGGCCTATGCTTCAGACATTCCCAAATGTCCCCTGGGAGGCAAAAATCACCACCGGATAAAAATCACTGCTGTAGCGAAATGGTTACTTATAGATGTGGTAGAACTAAACACTTACCTGTGAGTTGAAAAGATGCTCTACATTGTTAGCCCTTAGGGAAATGCAAATTAAAATTATAATAAGATCTTGCCCCACGTTTGTTAGAATGGCTAAACTAAAAATAAAATGACAATCCCAAGCACTGGTGAGGATGTTAAGCAATAGGAAGTGCCAAATGCTTCTGGTGGGAATGCAAAATAATATGGCCATTTTAGAAAACAATTTGGCAGTTTCTTCTAAAACCAAACACACACAGTTTATTATATGGCCCAGCAATCACGGTCCCAAGTATGTACTCAACTGAAATGAAAACTTAGGTTCACAAAAAAACCTGTACTTGAAGAGCAGCTTTGTTAGTAACTGCCCCAAACTGGAAACAGCCCCAAAGCCCATCAACTTACATGTGAATAAATAGAAGTTGGGATATCTATACAATGGAATACTACTCAGCAACAAAAAACAATGAACTGATTCATTCAACAACATGGATGAATCTTTAGTGCATCATGCTAAGTGGAGGAAGCCAGACTCAATGGCTACATGATGTCTGATTCCATTTATATGAAATTCTGGAAAAGGCAAAATTATAGGGACAGAAAATAGATCAGAGGTGAGGGGGATGGGTTGAGCACAATGGGAACAGAGGGATTTGAGGCATGATGGAGCTGTTCAGTGTCTTGATAGTGGTTGCGGCTACATGACCGTATGCTTGTCAAAGCTCGCAGAACTGTACACTGAAAAGAGTGAGTTTTCTCGTATGTAATACATACATAATACTCTATGGATCAATTTTAAAACATGAGGAAAATTTACCAGTGCTACCAGAATTAAGTAAACTAAAATAAATACTGTTCTCAATGTTTTCCAAGCTAAAAACTCCCTCTGGTCTTAGTAAACTAGGCTGAAAACACAAGGTAGGATTTGGTTTCCTTAGCCAATCCCTGGATGTTATTATTTAATATTCCCTAGGTACCCAAATGGTCTGGACATTATATAGCCATATAGAAAGACAGTCTTTGCTCAGTAGGTAACATAAACTTTGGTGTCAAGCTCTGCCCCATTAACTGGCCTCAGACACATTGGGCTCCTTTCATCCTTCATGTCTTTGGTCACGCACCACCTCTGGGAAGGATCGAACACCCTTTCCACTCTGCATGTTGGCCCCACCGTTCCCTCAAAGGACAGCCCCAGTCCCACCCGTTTGATGAGTTCATTTTTGCCTAACCCAGGCCACAGTCTTCTCTCCCAGTCCTGAGCTCCTGCAGTGTTTATGGCCTCTGTCATTGAGCAATCACTATATCTTTCTCCTTAAGGGTACCTGTTATTTCACTTTATGCAAATATTTGCATTTCCTGTCGCCACAGCTCTTTCAGAGACACCTTTGAGGCAGGGACTGCATCTTAACACTTCTTTGTATTGTAGGGGTCCTGTAAAGAGCAGGCATTTAATAAATGTCTCATGATGGTGATGGTGATGATGATGATGATGTTGATGATGATGATTATGATGATGATGATGATAGAGGTCCCAATGCCCTGGGTGATCTGCTCCTTTTCTCATTTAATGGTATACTTTTTCCTAAAGTGGGTTTTTCAAAGAAAAGTGGATCTAAAGGGACAAAAGAATATTCAGCGTTGGTCTCAATGATGTCAGTATGAGAAAGTTATGCATATGAGAAACCAAGAATTTTAATTGGCAAGTTTACTCATCTTGAGATAAGAGAGTATGTCTCAGGCCCTCCTAAGTCATTTCGGGGGTTGGGATTACAGCTCCCCAGAGGGATTATTTTAGCCTGTATCCCCACGGAGCTGCCAAGAATAACAATTTTAGGTGTGAGCCTAAAATCTTCTCCCAGGGAGCTGTCTTCAGGGTCAAGGGGTCCATCAAGAACTGAAATGAGACATCTACAGAGAGACAGGGAAGGGCTGTGCATAGTGGAGCTCGCTGGGGACAAAATGGCGGTGGAGCCCCTTGTTTAAAGCCCTTCCCCTTCCCCCAGCACTGATTATTCCCTATCTTTTTTTAAAGATGAAAAAAGCAGATAAAACATAAGTAAAATAAACTGTGAATAGATAAGCTACAATAAAAAGTAACAAAAATAAATAATGAAATAATTTCAACAAAGTAGAAAATGAAAGTCCACCAAGAGTCAAGAAAAGATGCTTCTGTCAAATTGGAAAGCCTAAAAGATATCAAAAAATGACCTAGGCAGTTGAAGCCAAAAATCAAAAAGGACCCAAAGCTGGAAACAACTCAAGGCCCATCAGTGGATGAATGGATAAACAAATTGTGGTGTAGCCATAAAAAGGATACAAGCCACATTGTGGATGAACCTTGAAAATATTATGTTAAGTGAAAGAAGCTAGTTATAAAAGGCTAGGTATTGTATGATTCCATTAATATGATGTATCCAGAATAGGCAAATCCATGGAGACAGAAAGTAGATTAGTGGTTGCCAGTGGCCATGGGTAGGGGACTAGGAGGTGTGACTGCTTAATGGGCCCAGGGTTTCCATGGGGGGTGATGAAAATGTTTTGGAACTAGATAGAGGTGGTTGCACAACATTCTGAAATGTATTACACATCACTTAATTTTATGCTTTAAAATGGCTAATTTTATGTTATGTGAATGCCACCTCAATTTTTAAAAAAAATATTCTTCTTTGGAGAATATGTATCGAGGGCCAGGTAAGATGGCCTATCAAAGTCTACACAGAGGGCTTACTTTAAAGGGTGTCTGCGTATCCTTGTTCTTTGGTTTCTGCCACAGATGGGCATCTAGGCTAGAAATACTCAGAAAGGTGTTCAGCTGCTTTCCCAGGTAAATAAACCCTGAGCAAGCAAACTGTTGTCAGCCCTCTCCCTCTCTCACTAAGCTCCTCTTTCCCAAAGACCTCACAAGCCAGGGCAGGTAAAGCCCACTAGAAACCCCTAAAACACGGGAAGTAGCATTGATATTTCCAGTAAGCTGTGTATGCTGTCTTGGTTGATTTCCACTGAAACACCCAAGGCCTTGGTCAGAAGTTAGGGGGCAAAACAAAAAGTGGGTCATAGAGGAATTGTAGAGTGCTACCTAGAAGGACAAAGTTTAAAGTTAAATGCCCACAAACATTTATTTCACTACAGTTCCCTCTGGTATAATTCCCCAGAGGTCAAGTTTACCAAAACTCAGGAGTCTTTTTCCAAAGTGAACGACATGCCTAAGATGTCACCTTGGAGCAAGATGGGGTAAGTCTGTGCTCTGAGGTCTAACTTTCACAAAAATTTGAAAATGATAAAATGACATTTTGGAATTCAAGCTTTTTGCAGAGCCCACATTTACATACATAAAGCTGGAAGGATTGTGGCTTCAAAGTACCTGTTTTGGAAATTATGTAAATATGTATATTTATATAATGGATTATGAAAGTCTTTTAAAAACAAACTTGGGTATTTACATTACAGACCTTGAGACTCCAAAAAAGTTATTGTGCTCTATTATGTCAACTTCCGTTCACCAGCAGGAGGTCTTTTAAAAGTAATATTGCCATGCAATGAAATAATGAGATGAAACCACAGGAAAAATAAGGTTAATGAACCCTGCTTCCAGACCACTACTGTGCATGATTTAAGGATGGAAAAAGAATATTTCTTAATGTAGGGTAATTACAAACTGGGACAAGAAATAAGGATAGACAAGCCGAATATCCCTAAAAAGAGAAGAACATAAGTGGTTACTTTTTTCTACATTAATGAACTTTTGGGAAAAGGGATGAAATGATTTATTTTTAGGAGGAAAATAATGTACTTTGCATCTTCAAAGCACTTTCATTTGAATAAAATGACCCCGTGAAATAAAAACAAAAGCATCTAGGCTGATTAGTACTCATTACAATTTTTTAAATGTTGTGTTTTTTAATTTGATAGATTAGACAGCCTCATGTAAAATACAGTTGAGTGCTTTTAATTCTTTCTTTTTCCATAATAATCATCATCTCATTCTTTCTTTATCTAATAGGAATGTTTGCCCCAAATGGGAATCATCTGTTTTAAAAGTAGTTCTCCTAACCAGTGGTCTCTGAGACTGTAAGACGTAGAATGCCATATCTCAAAACAGAATGTCTGAAAAAAAGCAAGTTGCAGATTGATATCTACAATATGATGCCATTTGTGTAACATTTAAAAAGTAATAAGACAATATTCTATGACGTTTCTTTGTGCTTAACTGTACTAAGTGTATAAAACCATGGGAACGGAGGTGACTTCTGGGGAGGGGGGAAGAAGAATGGAACTGGGCAGGAAACCAGGGGCTTCAACTTGATTGTTTTTATTTTAAAGGAATATGTAGCAAATAGGGCCAAATGTTAATAGTAGTCAGTTCTAGTAGGTGACAGGTATATAGATGTCTGTTCATTATCTTTACTTTTTTATTCTCTTTACCTTCCTGTTTAAAACAATGTAAAATGTTAAGGAAAATGAAAACCCAATTGATCTCAACAGAACTAAATGATGGATATTCAATCTGTCTTAGTTTCCCAGTTACTAAAACAAATACTATACAATGGGCTGGCTTAAATAATGGAAATTTATTGGCTCATGGTTTTGAGGCTAGGAGAAGTCTCAAATAGCTATGTCAGCGAAGTGATGCTTTCTCCCTGGAGACTGTGGCATTCTGGGGCTGGCTGCCAGTGATCCTGGGTCCTTGGCTTTCCTGTCATATGACAATGCATACAACTATGTCTTTTTCTGTGTCTTCCAAGTTCCTCTGACTTTCAGCTTCCCCTTTTCTGCATAGCGTTCTCTTCATAAAGTTCAAAGTAATATGATTAAAGCCCAACCTCATTCAGTTGGGCCACACCTTAACTAAAAATTACATCTGAAAGAAGGTTCTATGTACCCTGGGTTCACACTCATAGGAATGGATTAAGATTAAGAACATGTTTTCCTTGGGTTCATAATTCAACCTACCACAGCAACCATGAATGAGGTAGCCGCTGTTGGAGAGCAACAAATACAAACTCCAAAGATAAAAATAAAATCTGACCTTTTGTATAAGTTTCTTCTGCTGAATTCTTGGATGGAAATGAATCAGACTTCCCCAATAGAAAACCCCTGGTGCTGCCATTGGAGCTTTGGTTGCCACCACCCATGGACTTGGTTTTCCCTTTCATTGCTGTTACACTCCCTTTCCCTTCCCTGGAATTCCAAATCCACAGTGTTTTTCCCATAGTTTGCCTAGTAGTTCATAGTAGAACATTATTTTATTGCACTGTGTGTAAGATTTGTGTATGTGGACTAAATATAGGGAGGTAATTATAAGGCAGATCCTAATATAATTAGTTAATTCAACTTGATTCAGCTAAACTTGTTGATCAGGCCTTTATTCTACTATTAGATTTCTCTTCCTTCTCCTGTCTCCAGTCTAAGCCAGAACTCTCTTAATTACCAGGTCACTGAATTAAGAGCTCTTCTTTCTGGCAAGAACTTACACCAAGCACTTATTAGGTCACCCCAAGATTTCATCCTTTCCTGGTCTCCTAATCACAGCAATCTACTAGATTTCGCTCCCCCTCTCCCCCCATTTTTGGAGTACTTGTCTATTGGAACAAATTCTCTCAGACTCTCAGCTACTGCTTGCTCCCAGTTTTGAAGCCTTTTCAACCAATTTTGCCCTTGCCAGATCATGTTATTTATTCTCCTCTGTACGGTTTTCCAGGCTTGCGATTTGAAACTACTCATCCTATTTCATGGGTGGCTGGCAGAAGGATTTCTCAAATCTGCATATGTTTAGGGGAAGATTTACAATAAAACAACAAACACACTGGAATTTTCAGAAGTATAGACTTTTCTATAGAGAAAAGAAAAATAGAAATAGAAGAATAAATGCTCTAGCTATCAGGTGACCAAAAATACCAGTTTCAAGTTCTACATTTTATTCCATTTTAACCACTTTTCAAAAGTGTTTTTTTTTTTTTTCAGTTTTCATTTTTTCTTGGGTTCATCCAAACATTCTAGCAGTGTCATATGGTAGAAAGAGTGTGGGCTTTGGAACTCGACTGGCCTTATTCAAGCTCTGGAGTCTCAGTCTCCTCATATGGAATATGGAAGTAATAATCTTGGTATATTCTTTCAATTTAGGAAATTTTTTAAAAAAGAAAGTCTCTACTCCTCAACAAGCTACCTACTTATCACTTGTAATCTATCCACAGTGCCCAACAAGGATTGGCACTGGTGTGACAATGCTCGTATTAACAGAACAGGCAAAATCCTCCTCTGGGACCTCGGCGTAGCTCTGGAAAACAGATGTCTTTTGAGATGAACAATTCAAGAACGAAGCTGCTGTTTAGACTGGATGACTGCTAAGGCCCTTTCCAGCCCAGGATTCCATAATTCTATGAATATAAATTGTTTTCTAGAAAGAAATTAACATGTCAAGTTAAATTTGCACCCATTTACACAGAGTCACCAGACTTGACAGAAGTTCCAGTTAGTTTACTGACTTGTTTAAAAAAAAAAAAGAGCAGGTCTTGAGGCAACAGGGGTTGGACTGCTTCATGGAAAATCTTATCTGCACCACAACAAACTGAAAAAGGAATTCTGAAGACCTTGGTGCATGGTCCTCACCCAGCTGCACTTGTCTTTTCTTCAAAGCCTGATACTGGCTGTAGAGTTTGTGAAATTCTAGGGGTTCTTGGGAACTGTTTTGGTGGCATCAGGGTTCGCAGCAAATGAATTTCAGGGGAAGAAGGGAATGTGGTTGTCGTTATTTGGATTCCAAGAGTAAAATCCAAAGAATAGTGTCATCCTGGGCAATTCATTTTTGACATAACATCTAAGGGGCAGCAAATAGGTCATAGTGAAACTTTTTTATTTGCAACAAAATGTACTATTTGTGACCATAATGACTACATTTATTATTAAATATATTTTTAAATATGTTAAAATGAGGTTAAAAAATATAAAATCTAAATACCAGGAAAAAAAAAATCTGATGATGTCTTTAACCTTATGTCATCACTTCCTTTGGAAAATTATGGACTTTTGTTTGAATTTTACCCAAGAAAATAGTAGCTCACTCTGTATCATAGATGTGTAACTGAAGCATGACCACAAACATTGATCAATTGAATCACATTCTGCCCATTTTAACTCTTGATTACATATCATATCATATTTCCCTTTAACATTCTTTTGAATGCAATCAGACTGTAAGTTCTTCGAAAACAGTTTTGTGGTTTAGTATTAAGCATAGGCATATAGATAGGCTTCAACAAATACTTAACTAGAATTTCAGAGATGTTTTCTACTGATTTCTGAGTGGTTGTCAATTAGCAGAACTCCATCCCCTGCTCTCGGGCTGTGAATAATGATGTGTGCCAGGGGCTGCTATTTAAAGGTCTTCTGCTCAATTAAGTTCAGTAATCTACCATATCCTAGTGCTCCATGGATGTGAAGGTTTTAATTTCCCTAAGTAGGGAAAATGGTGGAAAAATACTGTGGATGTAGACCATGGGAATGAGTTACACAGATGATAGCTCAGAAAGAGTTACACATAGTCTGTCATGCATGAGAACAGAAAAAAAGTCAGGAGCCTGAAAAGAAAACGGGCTGAATACAGAAGAATCGCTGTTACTAATGTTAAAAATATATTAAACACATGATTTTTAATAAATATATGCAGAAGTATCCTTGCATTTTTTACTTTTGTGCATCTTGAGTATCTACATTTACCCAGGGCATCAAGGCACAGTCTGAGTGAGGGAGAAGGGGGACATTTAATAAATTACAACTGGTGCTCCCCAACTTGCAGGTGCTAGGGAGATTTCCTCTCTTGATCAAAACCCAAGCTGCCATTGCCCACCTGACAAATTATGGCATGACTCAGAGGCCCTGGCAATGGGGTGAGGTGGTGATGTTCCTACTTCGGTTTCCATAGAAAGGATATTTTAGTATTCTGGGTCAAAGACAGTCTGGAGTACGATGAGAGAGAGGTTAGGATGTAGGTCCCCAGAGCCCTACAAAGCCATTCCCCAGCTCTGTAATCTTGGGTAAGTTATTTAACCTCACTAAGCCTTGGTTTCCTCATCCATAAAAGGTGATAATATGGTACTTGTCTCACAGTGTTCATCACAGATCAAGTGAAATAATCCATAAGAGCATTTAGCATAGTGCTAAGTAAAAAAAAGAAAAACTGAAAACAGGGTAGCTGACATTTCAAAGCATTCTCCTGAGGTATACATCATTCCTGAGATATTACCCTGTTTTTCCAATTCTACTCTAGGACACGTGCAAAGGAAAAGAATATTGCATTAATATGAACAGTGTGTCCAAAGGGGTGTATTTCCATATGGGTCTGTAGAGCTTCTCCTGTTAGGGGGGGACCCTCCATTTCTTCATAATTTGCCCTTTCCTCCTAAGTTGCGGGTTACAAGTAAAGTCAGATGTAATTTACATCTCCTGCTGTTGCTTGTGGTTTTCTGTTGCTTGTGGTTTTCTGTTGTAGAATGACTACATGTCTGGATCTCCTATTTTTAACAAACATTTAAAACCTGTACGATGACAGCTCTTGGGTCATAATTGTTCATTAAAAACAGGATTCTCAACAGGTAACTGTCAAAAACAGAGGGGAGGCTGACATTAGAGAAGGTCACCTGATAACAGCGATTATTTTGACACAGCTGGAAAATGATATAAGGGAGAGGAACAGAAAATGCCAGGTCAACAGCAGAGCTTCAGTCCAGGGAACTAGGAGCCGTACGTTATGCAACAGGCAGGCAGAGCCGCGGCAGTGCCAAGAATCCGCTTCAGTCCGCCTGCACCCTGTTCGGAAACAGAGTGACCTTCTTGGAAGTGGGTGAAATTTACCCTGCTATTTCTGGCAGCAGTTCCGGTTCTCAGGCTCTTTATTTTACCAGTTGCACTTCTAAAGTAAAAAATATTTGTCCGCCTGATACCGAGTTCTTGGTGCCAACAACATTCTTTCAATGAAATGGGGGAAAGTCCTGCATAAATTGGGCAAAGGATGTCAACAAACTAAAACTATAAAGAATGAAAACATAACCTTCTCCTAACTCTTGTAGGGAAACCCACCTGGCCTGAGGCTGACACACCATCTTTTCCTAGAATGAGGAAGGACACACACACGCATATTACACATATTACACATATACATATTTAATAATACTGGGATCTATAATTTTCCTACCTGCCATTATATAATGTCTGAATTAGCTATAAAGAAGAGATGCTTATACTTAGAGATACAACAAAGATTGCCATTTTGAAAAACAGCCTAAGGGAAAGTGCAGAAATGACTGTTCTAAATTCTTTCTCCTGTCCCCATCATTATTTTCTTAACCTCTTCTGTTGTGCTCTTGTAAGAGGTATTAGAAAGTTTTCTCCTTTAATCTCTCTTTCAAGGTGGGCCAATAGTCCCTCCTCTCTATCTCTAGCCCTACCTTGAGCCACAAATCTGTTTTGCTACCTACTTGAAGGACATTTCCCCCTGTATGTCCACAGAAAACTCAAGAACCTCAAACCACAGTTTACTGTGAACGTCCCCTAACGAAACCTGCTCCTATGCCCATCTCCCTTCTCACAGGTTACGTCCTTCTCGCATCATCTTTACTCACTTAACCCCCTCCCCCCAATTCTTTTTCCTTTTGTCCATCCTCTTCTGTGAAGTACATGTGATGAAACTCAAATCTGACTTTTTTTTTTTTTTTTTTTTTTTTTTTTTTTACTTAAAACTTCCAATGGCTCTCCTTTCCCTACAGGATAAAGTCCAAAATTCTTGGTAAGATGTATAAACTCCTTCCCAATCTGGCCCTTGCCTATTTACAGGAATCCTTTCTCACTGCTCTAGCCTGGCAATCTTATTCTCCAGCCGGGCACAATTTCTTGCTGTCTTCTGTACACATTCTGCTCTTTCCTGTGTCCTTACTCTGAAAGGTTCTCCCCTCTGCTTGAATGCCCATTCGATCTTGGCAAAAACTACTCAGCATCCAAGTCCCAGCTCCCTTGATACCTTGTGGGTGATGCTGTCTCAGACAGTTTAGGAACCACTTCTCTCTTTGGAGGGCTTGCAGTAAACCCTGCATAATTCAATTAGAGACTGAAATTGGCTGCTTCCTCCTCCAGACTTCAAGTTCCTGGGGTGGGATATTCAACAGTGTGTGCTTCCATTACCTAACATAGAACTTGGCATTTAGTTGAAACTAGATAAATGTTTCTTGATAGTAAAAATATAAATTAATCAATTAACTTTGATTTTTAAAAAAATCACTTAGACAGCTATTGGGTTTGTCTTTAAGGAGAGCCTGAACTTCCAGAAATACATTAATGGTTAAAACTAGGATAGATCCAGTTAATGCAAGCCAGGAAAGACCTCATCAGTTACCCAGTTCAACTGGCAGCCTGCACAAATTCAACATTGTGGTTAAAAAATATAAAATTACTTCTGCACATTTTTCTGGGGCAGACAGCACTAGAATCCATCAGGTTCCAATCTCTAGATCAGGGACCTTTTCTGATGCTTCCATTTGAACTGTCTAGAGCCAAAATCATTCCCCAAACTCTCATGTCATGGACATATCTGCCATATGGATGTGGATGTAGATAATTTTACAGGCCAAACTGCTAGCTTATACAAATAAATTGAAACAAAAACTGTTATGCTTGACTCCTAGGCCATTTATCAGGTTGAAAGGGAGCAGATAAAAATGTCAACAGCTCTGCCCAAGCAGGGTGTGGGAAGTCACCGTAGAGAAGAAGGTGGGCAGTAGGAGAATTTAGGTTGATCAACTTCGTCTCATCAAACTAAACTTTGGGCTGCCCATTTAAACAATGTGAAGCTTTTTGATCTGAAAATCTGTCCTGGTCCCTCAAGACCAGCCCCTTCCATTGGATTCCCTCCTCTTCTTCAGGTCAGGCTCAGGAATCCACAGGAAATGCTGCTTTCTCAGCATCCTGAGAGCTACACCCCAGGTACACACACAAGATAAGGATAAGTGAAAACAAATGGGAACAAAACAAAAAATATTATCTATGTCCATGGTTAAAAAAATTTTTTTTACTTACAATATGGGAGAACAAATTTATTTACTTAATTTTAAAAATTAGCTAAGTATGTCTTGAGTGCTAAGAAGCATCTTCCTCATTTTATCGATGAGGAAGTGAACCTTGAAGAGGTGAATAAGTGGACTATGGTCACAGATCAAGTGACAGGGAGGCTAGGACTCGGGTCTGTCGGCATCACAGCCGCTCAGCTATGCTGCTTCTTTATTCAGAGCAGGGAAAAGACATCAGGCTTTTTATTGCAGCTGAATTAATTTGCTTGTGCCAGAAGAGGTGGAACCGAATCCAATGGTAGGATGGTGGAAAGGGTTCTGGGATGCCAGGCAGAACATTTGGTTCTGTTTCCAGCTGTGCTTCATGATCTAGGAGCAAGTTTTTAGTAGGAATGGTGCTGAAACTTTGGTAGAAAAAGAAGGATTTCTTGGGAGCCTGAGATGTGCCGCTATTGTGCTAGCATTTGACGTATGACACCTCTGGGAACTGTGATCAACTGTATCCAACATGATGGAATTCTTAAGACCTGGAACTGAGACCACCTGTGTCAATGTGACTTAGCTGTTTGTTCCAGGAACGCTTTCTCCAGGAAACATAAGCCTAAAAACCAATAAAGAACTGCACAGTTGGCTTCAGGGAATTCCTGCAACTCTATTTATGTAAGGCAACAGGCAAAGAGTTTGCTTTTCAAACAACAGTTTACTTGTCAAACTTGCTTCAAGACCCTTTGCCTTGCTATGCCCGTAAATCCTACACTAGTATGTTACAACCTTGTTGTTAATCACTTGTGGCCAGACCCTAAAACCCTGTAAATATCCATTTGACTTCCCCCTTCTGGACACTCCCAAGACTTTGTCAAGGTGGTTTTCTCCCTTGCTGCAGTGAGTTCTAATAAATTTGGCTCTGCTGTATCAACCTGTGGTCTGGTGATATTTAGGGGGGGTTTTCAACACCTCACATCTATGCACTAGGTGTTTTCATCCTAATTTATTGACATGGAAACTGAGGCTTAGCAAGACTAAGAAACCACACCCAAACCACATAGCCAGTAAATACGACAGAACCAGATTCAAGTCTAGTTGTCTGCTCTCCAAGACCAGGCCACTTCCATTTACCAAGGAAGCCTCAACTTCCTTATCTGTAAAAGGAGAGAATCATGTTAGCTCATGAAGACTAAGATCCTTCCATGCTTGCTTTAAACTCCAATAAAATACATTTAACTATTTTGAAGTCAGAGTAATTTTTTCCCTTATTTTTCTCTTTTGTTGAAATATATTCCCTAATTTTTGGTTTATGTGTTTGTGTCTATCTAAAGAAATTGCAAGCCCAGTAGAAAAGGACACTATCAGATTAAAAAAATTTTTTTGGTAAAATACATGCAACATAAAATTCACCATTCAACCATTTTAAAGCATGCAATCTGGTCCCATTTAGTACATTCACAATGTTGTACAACCATCACTGCTATCCAGTTCTAGAACATTTTCATCACCCCAAAAGGAAACCCCATATCCATTAAGCAATCACTCCCAGTTCTGCTCTTCCACCCAGCCGCTAGCAACCACAAATCTGCTTTCTGTTTCTATGGGTTTGCCTATTTTGGAGATTTCATATAAATGGAATCATAAAATATGTGGCCTTTTGTGTTCGATTTCTTTCACTTACCATGATGTTTTTAAGGTCCTGTCAGATTTTATATTCTGTTAGTCATGGTATATTTTTGACATTGACTAGTAGCAAAAGAACAAGCCACTTACAGTATTATTATGATTGAGAGTTTTTCTCCTCCTGGGAGGGGGGGAGAAGTGGTCCTCACGGGTAACAATCAGAAGGGAAACCCTACACACCCTTGGCCACTAGGCCAAAGCAGCAGCTCTCCATCACTCAGCGGGCTCTGGGCAGAGGCCCAGCCCAAGGCGGGTTGCAGAGCTTGACAAGGAATGTGTACATGATGGGTGTGGAGCCAGTCAGCTGGGCTTTGCCCTGCCTTTGCTGGCCTACCTGGTCCTTTCCTTGCGTATTCTGTGTGTGTAACTGAGGACAGTGTGGAAAGCTGTTGGATGAATTCAACTACCAGGGGACATTTCAGCTGGAACCTAGCTTAGCCTCCAGACAGGTCTATGTTCAGCTTCCCCAGACTAAATGGAAAGAGGCTTCCCCTGCCAAAAGGAACCATTGCTCATTTAATTTCTCATACAAACGGAAGTCCAGTCTTTTAAATGTGATCATTGAGTTCATGTACTCCTGCCAAGGCAATGGTGTTGGTGAGTGGGTCTCTTTCAGATACTTAAATTGAAAAGGATGCTCTTTATGCATAGTTCAGATAAGTGGGCAGAAGGAAGTGCGCACCGCAACACACCCAGAATCTCTATCAGATTTCTCGAAACGTCCAAAAGAAACCACGTGCCTAATACTGACAAATCTAAATCATGATTTGATGCCAGAGACTAATATAACTCTTTTCTCCAGTGACAGCTCAACACTTACAAGAAAATTTATTTCATCATTTCCTTTCCCAGTTAATGTCAAATCGAAAATTGATGCTTGATACATTTACTAGCAGGAAATTTTATGTCTTTTCCTTAGAGAATTTCTTTTTCTTTCTCCCCCTCCCCTGAGTTATGCATGATATGGGATATAAAAATATAAAAAGAAAAGCTAGAAAATGTCATTACTTCTCCTCCTTTTAACCTTTAAGATAAACACAAAGGGTCATGATAAGTTCAAAAATATTTATCTTATAAATATTGCATAGGAAATCATAAGTTGAGATAAATGTCACAGAAGCCACTGAGATGTATGACCACAGTCGGTCAGTTTATGAGGCAGCTTAAAATAAAGAAGCTCTCTGGGATACTAAGATTGCTGTGAAATTATAAAACATTAGCTTTCTTTTCAAATCTGGCAAGGCCCAGAAGGCAAGAGCTCTTAACCAGGGGTCAATGGACCCCTTGAAAAGATTGTGACTCATTTTTCACACATAGATGCATGTGAACCTTTCTGCAGTGAAGATCATAACCTTTTTTTGCCTTTCTTGTAATCTTAAAGGGACTGAAGATTCTTTGCTCTAAGAGGTGATTGGACTACAGTGATTTTAAGTCTACTCCAATCTTCAGATTCAGAAATCAGTCAAGTATTAATTAAGGATATTTGCTTAACTGGAATATTGTTTCTGACAAACAGATTAACTATATATTAACTCACATTGATTGTTTCCAAAAACTTTTTCTACCAATCACTATCTTGCCTTCAGCCATTCTGAATATCTGCTAACAGTGCACAGCCTTAGTTCTTTCACAATTTTCCCATAATTACTACTGTGGAAATAACTGGGTTTATTTCTCATTTTACACTTATTTACTGAATAATATTACTTATAAATTAATTGATTTAACATATTTGAAAGTTTAAATATATTTCATTGCCTTTCTTAACTAGTAGATAGCATTCTATAAAGGAACATCTGTAGATGCCCACAATTTCTTATTCTCAGTTCCAAAATCCAGAAAGCTCTGAAGGCAGAGTTTTTCCATAACTCATTTGGCAGTAAACTTGACCTGACTTGAACTCATTTGGCAGCAAAACCTGATCTGAACTGGTGTGAGGCTATTTATAGTCACTATTTATCCACTTGGTATGAATGATGATACATTTCACTGTGAGGACATTAATGTTCGATTATGGGATGGTGCCTGAGACCTGCCTTAGGGTGTTACGTAATTATAGTATATGCACCATATTACCTTCAAAATCTGAAGCATTTTGAATTCCAAAACGTATCTGTCCTCAAAGGAGCTCAGATTAGATCTTGTGGGTTTTTGCTATATAATTTGCCTTTAAATATATATACGCATAAAAATTTATATGGTGTATGTATTTGGTGTTAACTTTGATATTTTCAATACATGAATTTTGTGAATTTATGCATATGTGTCTGCGTGGTCATTCTATAAAAGAACAAAATGCTCTTCTCATATCTTCAAACCAAACTGACATACAGTGAGTTATTTCTGATAACTCTCTCTACTAATGATTCTACTAATTATTTGAAAGGGCAGGAGAAGGAAATATAAGCAAGAGCAGCTGACTGACATTGAGAAACGTTTCTATCTTGTTTTACATCCTGGTTATAGGGCCCAGCACATAGTAGGTACAATAAATAAATACAGGATAACAAATTGATTTGCACTGCAGTAATAAAGCAATATATTTTTACATTGGTTGGAAACAAAAAATCGAAGAACATAATCATCTTTTATGCCTCAAATTTCAAACTCTTCCGTACAAACTGTAATCGAAAATCCATTAGGTTGTGACCCAGATTCCTCAGTGTCACCACAAAACATTTACATTTTCCTCCCCTGGATAAACTTTTTTTTTTTTTTATTTTTACACATCCATACTGCGTTCCAGTCCAGGCTGAGTGCGGAGTTTTTCAGAGGCATACTTAGCTAAGATGTTTCTAGAATATGGATCAGGAACGTGCATGTAGAGCTCAAATTTATTTGATATTCAAATCGAAGAAAGATTTGAATAGCTAGCCAGACATATTTTCTTTAATGTGTTTGAGGAAAAGATCTCTATCCTTAAATGAGGTGCAAATAATGCTACTTCCATTTGCAAGATTAACTGAATCAAATACTTGGGCTCCCATAAGGTAGAAACCAAACTGGGAGCTTTTGTATGAAGAATGTGAATGTGCTTCAGTCTCAGCAGCAAAATATCCTCCCCACTCCTGTAATGGATGGGAGCCTTTGTCAAAAGGCCAGGTCAAGAGCTGACCGTCACCTGCTTAAATGACTGACTTTACATTAAAGAACGTGTCTGTGGTGAGGGAATGGGGTAGGGCACCACTGTTGGTGACAGGTAAAGGAGAGTCACAGCATCAAATGTTGCCAGAGGCCATCCAAGCCCCTGTGTAGGGGAGATAAGAGAGTCAGTCTTAGCCAACAGACTTCCAGGATTCCCATCTCATGCAGCAGTAAACTCTAGCCTGATGCCCTTAATGTTAAATTTGCAGCCAGCCTCCTTTGTTCTGATCCCAGGCTTGCTAAGCAAACTTTTGATTAAAATGATCTTCCCGGGGTATAGACATAGAACATCAGTTCAGAACTAAGAGTGTGTTAGAGGCCTTGGGATGGCTTCATTGTAGATTATTAGATTGGTGTTCTGATTTTATATATCAGTTTCCGGATCTGACCCAGAGAAGTAGACTTCTGAGTGTGCAAGGCAGAGAGAGGGCCTGGGAAACGCCCCCCGTGGAGGTCTCGGCATGTCAGCCTCTGCAGTGCTCGCCACCTTCCCAATCTGAAGCCTCAACACAGAGTTTCCCAGAAACAATAACCCCATAAGGTAATAAAAATATGATGCTATTTAAAATGAATTTCATCAAACTGACAATGTACGTACACACATTAAAAAAATCACCAGGTAGAGTCCTAATTCTTTGTCAAAATTCAAGAATCCCTGTGACTTCTTTGGAAATATCTGAAGGTTCAACATAAACTCTAATTCTTGTGTTAAGGTTGGCAGATAACGATTATGAATCTATTTCAAGTGAAAAAAGCCTGAGTGGGAAATGCAAAATTTGAGAGGGCTGTGATGTTTGTTGGCTCTGATAGACTTTTTACAAATATATTGTCATTTCTTACTGTATAAAAATGCAGAAATAAAATTAAAAATAGAAATCTGTGCTTTAATGAAACAGAATTTGATTCTCTTAGTTTTGTTGAGTGTTAGGATCCACTGAAGTTGGTGTGGGGAAAGGGGCTTTTTTTCCCCCGTAGATTCCAATAAGAATGGCTCTAGATCTCCTGGTTAGAAAGGGAAGATTTAATAAAAGAATTACATGTAATAAACGAATGACAAATAAATCAAGTGTTTTACACATTGACAACTAAAAACACAGAACATGTGTTCTTATTTAACAATTTGAGTGAAATGCCTATTTTTAAAGAATGATGATTTACATTTTCATACAGTAAATAACACCTTCGTACTCACTGAACTTATGTTGCTAAGGTACAAAATTTCAGCAGTCTATGTGCCCTTTCTAGAAATAAACTCAGTTCTTAGAAATATTTGGAAAACAACCCCACTGTTTTCTGTGACACTAGCAGAGGCTTCCCCATACAAGTTTCAATTTGAGGATTAACAGCTTTCTTTGAGAAACTGTTCTTTATGTCTGGTAGTAAAAATCTGGATTTACAGAGGAAATAGAGGGTACATCACATCTACTTGCAGTGCACAGCTCTAGTTAAACCTGTTAATCACTTTTGTGACTGATTTTACCAAAGCCAGAGAACATGTTTTTCTGACTCCAGTTTCAATGGGTCAATAAATGTTCAGTGTACCTTTCATGAGCTGGCAATATGCTGGGCATTGGAGCCTTGAAGATTGGAAGACAAGGTCTTTATCCTAAAGACCCTCCGAGTTCAGTGGGGGATCAGACACGTAGTTTGGCGATGTGATTAAGAGCATGGGCTTAGGAGTTGGCACCTGGCCATGATCCCTGCTCACTCACTGTCTTGAACATACAAATTACTTTACCTTCATAGGGGGACAATATCTTCCAGCATTTGCCAGGCCCTTGGCCTTCTGTTCTCAGAAACCTGCTTTTTTCAAGGTAGCATTTCTCTGGGTTAGGTCCTGAGATTGGTACATAAAATCAGGAAGTCAGTTTAATAATGAACTCATATGTAATTAAGATGCTATAAATCTTCATTTTCTGATTTGTAAAATGGGATTACTGACTTTACTTCAAATCAGAATTATTTTGAAGATTAAGTGAGATGTTCCATCTATTTATTATGACTATCGATGCCAGGTTAATGTTTCTAAGATGCTGTTTATGTCCTGAGACCCTTCCTCATATATATTCCATGTTTTCAGGAAGGTTGAAGTTCAACACTTTTGCATTAACTTTCCGATCTGTTTCCAAACTGCTTCTCCAGCTCCATCTCCAATTACTCCAATGGGAACTGTCTGCAGTTGGCTCTTCATTGTCTGAAAGTTTATCTTGACTACCTCTTGCTCTATGCTTCTTTTTATTTGTTTTCTTCACCTTGAAACTTCCCATGGAATGGCCTTTCACCATTTTCTCCCCTTGTCCAAGATCCATCCTCATCAAACCTCTTGATTACTTGACCTGATGGTCCACTCCCTTCTTTGAACTCTTGGGCTGCACTGTCAATATGGTAGCTACTAGCCACATTTGGCTACTGAGCACTTGAAATGTGGCTATTCCCATTTGGGATGTGCTGTAAGTATAAAGACTTAGTACCAAAAGAAAAAAAAAGGAAAGTAAAATAACTCATTAATATTTTGCAGCAATTACATGTTGAAATAACATGAATTGCAAATGCTTATTTTTATGGGTTTTAAAAAAATGTGGCTACTAGACAATTTAAAATTAAATGTATGGCTCACATTGTATTTCCCTTGGACAGAATTGTTCTGGGGCCCTTACCATTTGGCTCACCGTTTGGTACTCAACTGTACCTGCTTTATCTCTCATTTTTCACATGAGGATGTCAAATCTCCCCAGCGAGATTATGAGCTCCTTGGGGACAGGCGCAGAGTCTTATCCAGTTGAATCCTGTGCAACCCACTCACTCAGTATAGTGTACTCTTTCTAAGTAACAGATGAAAGTATAAACTGTAAGACTAATCCCAGAAATCCTATAAATATTTAAGCTCCCCAAGTGTCTTCCAAGCACATGTGATGTGAAAAAGAGATATTCTTCATCGGTCCCCTTAGATATATTAACACTCAAAATATTTGAAGAGCATTGTAAAAATTTGCCCTTTGGGAAGGAGGTTCTAGTTATTGCCTGGTTTGAGAAAAATAAATATTGCCTGCTTTGTACTGGGCTTGTAGTATGCTTTTTGCAATACTCAGTACTGTCCAGAATTATTAATTTTCATGTTAGGCCTTGTCACTTTTAGCAATATTTTTTCTCATTTTAAGAATTTTGTGATGATCTTGAAGAAAATCAGCAGCACAATACGAGAAATGATGACAGGTTGCTGCCACAAGGCCGGACACCTCACTTACACTGTGCACTGCTGCGTGTAATTCTGGGCCCCAGCTAGGAGGGATCCCTGCCATTTGTAGGTGAGTCCCATTTGAACACCAGAAAGAGAGAAAGGATTTGAAGTTGTTCATAAGAGTAAATGGAGTGACTTAGTGTATAGAAAGCTGAGGAGAGGGCACCACTGCTTTTTGTATATCAGCAGCAGGACTTTTATACAGGGAATAATGGCTCAGCCATCAGTTTTCAGATTCCACTGAGATCAATCATGAGTCAAAACAGCATGAGGGATTAGGGTAGCTCTACAAGAAACATTTGCTGATGGGAAGGGCTATTAAATGGTAGACCAGGTCTCTAAATCTCAAACTGAATCTTAGTCTTGGGGGCTTGGATTGATCACGGGACGTATAGGCAAGAGGATAAGGGAATTGTTTACTAGACATGTCAAAGTTCTTCCCATGCTGAAGATTCTGGATTTTTTCCCAGTGATTCAGTTTTGCTTAAGTATGCCTATTTTAGGGAAAAAAAAAGCATTATCTTAGGATTAATCACAACATCATTTAAACGCTATGAGTTCTTTAAAAAGAGTATCTGGTTAAAAAATCCCTGGAGTGCAGAAAATGTCATTGGAATAACTATTAATGTTTACTCGTTAAAAACATTTTTAACAAGGACCTCAAAATTGCAGGTGAGATCCTTTAGTTAACATAACAGTAAAGTTCTGATAGATTTGTCACTGTTTATTAAGTAGAGAACAAAGAAACCCGACACCCTGCAAGCCACAAAACGAGAGTAAGCAGAAATACACACTCTCATTGCTCTAACACTTTTCATCTCTGAACTGCTATTCCCAGAAAAAGGGAACAATCTAGATAGTTGCTTTCAGTGTTTACAACTCTATGCAAAATTGTAGAGTTGAGTAAATTTCCAAATTGACTTTTCTCAAAGTGGCTGTGGGTTAAGAATCATTAAGCAACTGCTTTTGCCCAGCAGATAGCAAACAGGTTTTTTAATCCGATATTTGGGAAGATTATTTTATTCAGTTGTGGTTTCTGAGGAATTTTAAGTGTGATAAAAAATGAAGGACCATTTGTTTGGATGCATGGGGTATTATGTGTATTTTGGCTATTCTTAGTTGTTCTTTTCACTTTAAAAAGCTGAAGGATTTTTGTGGGTGGAGTTGCAAGGAAAGGGAAAAGAAGTTTAGGAGGAAGTAGTCAAAATGATAGACCTGGCAAAGCAAAGAAATCCATCCAACCATCAGAGCAGCTCAAAGGGATTTACAAACAAAGGCTACCGAAGGAGGCTTTGTGGGAGAGGAACCTGAGTTGCAGGGAAACCCACTGACTTCCCCAAGGTGATCCGAGCAGTTGGAACCACAGTTGGAAATGAGCCAACGGGGACAAAGTGGGCGGCCTGCCTGAACAAGTTTTCTGCTCTCTTAGTTTTACCCACAATCCCCACAAATCAGCTAGCCTAATAATGACTTGGAAAACTAATTTACAAATAGTTGAAAGTGGAACAACTAATGCTACCCTTTGGAACCAGGATGCTGAAAGACTAAGGTCATACAGTTAAGAATTGACAGTGCCAGAAAAATAAAGCCTATTAAGATAGCCCTATAACCCAAACATTAAACTCCACATTAGTACTTTTTATAGGAAAAGTACAAACAAGAGTTAAATTTTTTTTCTGTTTTGGGTTGCTACATAATTAGTAGCAATTTTGAATCCTCAAGAAGAAATCCAAACTTGATATTTAAAATGCATCATAGGTAAGGTCCCTGACATAAATAGGAAGAAAACAGTGTGATCTTACCAATACTAATTAACAGTTATGAGTAAGAGAATGTGAAGGAAAAAAAGAATTGCAAGCATTGAGGGATGTTGAAAATCAGAGCTTTAGAAAACTATTCATGGGAATTTAGTGTTGCTATGAAGAGAACGCATCTGGAGCTAGATGTTCTAGATGTTTCCAGTTCATTCAAGAATAACTGAAGAAATGCTGACGAGAAGGACTAGAGCATGTGATGGTTCCAAGACAAGAACTGGCTGCAGGTACAGAATGTGGAGACACGTTTGGAGTGATTTTTGTCCAATGTCTAAGTGAGGATGTAAGTTTAGTGGGTGTGGGCAGTTGCTTGCTAGCTTTCTTGGGTGCTGCTAACAGAACTGCAAAGAGCATGCTGTAAAATGTTGCCAGCACAGTGTGTATTTCTCTCCAGTCTGTCATTATAGGAATTGGATTTGAAGCCTATTAACCGCTCCATCAAGTGACCAAATCTGACTGATTTAGAAACTATCGCCCTCCTCCCACAAAAGAATGAAAAGATGAGGTAAACGAATCCACAAATCATCCATTTATAGTATTAAACATCTTTGATTACATTATAAGCACAACTTAGGAGTAACTTTTTAAATGAGAGCAGGGTAAGAATGGGAATTTCAGAAGGGGTGTAATCCCTAGAGGTGTTTGCCCCAGAGTTTGGTATTTTGCTTAAAAATCACTGCAATGCAATGTGCTGCAATTTGGTACACACTGAATCAAAAATGATGAGATTCAGGAGCAGTATTCTAGATGGAAATTTAAATATTGTGGAGGGAGTGTGTGAAGAGGAAGAAAGAGAAATTAATTTAATTCCATTTGTTGATGTGTCTTAGCACAACTATTTTTAGGTCTAATCCAAACAGTGCATATCTTCTCCATTTTGATTAGTAGAAAATTGGCAGCCAGTCAAAAGAATTAGTATATCGCAGCACATTATGCCAGAAATGTACAAATAAAACTACATCATCTGAGCCAATGTGATTAATTGGAATTACTGCTAAGGTTTTAATTTTTTTCCTTCAAATGAACTAATGGGCCCAGCTTTGTTCAAAACAAAACAAAACAAAACAGCAAAAACCCCTCACAACTGGCAGCAAAACTTACAGAATAATTTTCCTTTAGATTCTCGCTTGGAAGTCCTTGCTAAAAACTTAAATGTTACTATCACCCTGATACTTTGGGTGCAGAATTTCCGCCTGGCACTTTTACATATTGCCAGAGGAAGTCAGCACATTCAACAAAATGTGAAATTAAAATAAGCTAGGAAAATGTGCCTTAACAAGGAAAGAGTTCACAATAGCCACTTAGAAGTTATTAATAATTCTAGTTCCTAAGAAAGAGCAGAACAAAAAGTAAACTGTATTTGTAAAGTTTTATGTAGGCAAGTTCACCCAGGGACAATGTTATATCTAAACCGATTATAGATTTCTATGTTGGAGGGAGAATTTTTATATCTTGGAAAATCTTGATTGTTAACACATTAGAGAATTTTACCGTGCTCCACCCAAACTTAATTTCCAATGGGGCAAATCAGTGGTTCTTGATCACAGGGAACTTCACAGTTCAGATGTTCAGCTTGATGACCTTGCTGCTTTTGCTACACACAAACATGGGGAGTGAGGCTGGCTTTCTGCATTTCCCTGATCCTCCTGTCACTGGGTTCTGCTGTGCAGCAGTTTACGGGTTAAAACAGGATTGACAGTTTTCTCCTCCCACTGCCATAGCTATTGGGTTTGGCATCCTAGCTTCCCACATTCCTTTTTATAAATCAATGTCTGTCTTCTTCAAAAACACCAAAAAGTAGTTTTCATGGGTGATTGGAATGACTGATGCAGTCTGTTTCTGAATCCTTGTGATCATCAATTGGAGAGCTCAGAGGAACACAAGGAAATCTTTTTCTATTTCCTCAAATATATAAGCTGCTCCCTAGATTATGGTGGTATCCTCTCAAAATACCCATTAAAGAATCTGAATCTTGGAGACAATGGAAAAGTTTGGTAATGGATGGTGGTGATGGTAGCAATGACAGCATGAATGTAATTAACCATGCTGAATTATATAGTTGAATGTGGTTAAAAGAGGAAATTTTAGGTTGTATAAAAGCTATTAGAGTAAAGAAATTTTTAAAATCCATAGAACTGCACAACACAAACAGTGGGCCATAAGTTAAATCATGAGCTATAGTTAATAATACAATCATAAAAATCTGCTTTTATCCATGGTAACAAACGTACCACACCAATTCAAAGTGTTAATAATACGGTGAGTTATGGGAACCCTGTATTTTATGCATGATTTTTCTGTAAACCCACAACTTCTCTAAAAAAAAAAAAAAAATCCATGCTAAATCATCCAACCCTCTAGCTGCCACAGACTGAAGCAGCGCTTCTCAGCTGACCACAGATCATTGAGAAAAAAAAATAAATGTAGTTTAAGCCACCGTGTTTGGGATGGACATTATGCAGCATTACTGTGTCATTAGTCAACCAGCATAGCATCTCATTTCCTGGCTGCTGTCAAAGTGAGCTGCAGAACGCAAGGTTTCAGGTCAGGACCACCCGGGGAGGGAGGGGAGAAAGTTCTTGGAGGAGTCTAGCAGGTGCCCTTTAAGTTTGAGAACTTATGAAACTATAGAGAAGGGTAGCTGGTTCTCTCCTGGAAATTTCTAAAAGCAGGAGACTTGCTGGAGTATCTCGTACAAGCAAGGTAGGGACCATGGAGCGGTATGGTTGGCACAAAGAGGTTAAATACTGGATTGAGACTATCCTAATTGCTGCAAATGACCAGAAAGCAATGGATTTATCAGTAAGATATGAGAAAGTGGTTTTAGACAGAGTAGCTGAAGGCAGTGACTGGAAAATAATGAAACTATATCTGATTTGTATGCCTGGTTCCAATTGTTCACTAAACATGCTCCACTTAAGATTTCCCTCTGCCTAAAAAAATTTGGTGTCCCCTTCTAATTGGAGATTTCATAATTTCATTGTACAATCTTTCACCCAGACCATCAATAAAATTGTGGGCACTGGTCTCAAAAAAAAAAAAAAAAAAAAAAAAAAAAAAAGAATCTAAACTTGTCTACTAAGTAGTTAAATTAAACATATTTTCCTAAAAGTTTAGAAAATTTTCAAGGGTTTTCAGACCTGAGGTTCAATGGGCCTATATGTATGTTTTATACTGGGAAATTTTCTTTTTGTTTAAATGGGAAGACTTACCTAGAGAATATAAGTAAATAATAAGGAAACCATGAAAGTAAATCATTAATCTGGTACTTTGATGTTCTTCAGATGAAACTCTGAATATGTTAATTTTTTAGTATAACTTAAATAAAGACAAAGTCTCTAATAAAATGTGTCAAACCTACCCATGTTGTAGAAAGGGAAGGTAGAAATGGGCTGTATTTAACTCCTAAGGAAAGCAAGTAGAGATTGATTTTACATTCTCCAAAATAAGTTTCTTTAAGTATTTGTATTTATCAGTATTTGCAAACAAGCTTTGACATCTTGACCTTTCATTTCCTTTTTTTCTCTTTTTTGCTGGAGAAAGGGGCTAATTTTTTTAGCAGCTTTTGTCGACACTTCTATTCAGGAAACCTCCTGCTAGTCTGTATCATTAACCTTTCTCTGAAGACTGTCTCCCTCGGGTCTTCAGGATATCCCACTGCAAAAAAGTCCTGACTTTTCCTAGTGGAGAAGAGTCTGCTCAGTGTTAAAGCTCAGCACGATCCCTTCACTTTGGTTTCTTTACTGTACAGTCATGAAATGAAAAACTTGTTTATAAATACAAAGAAAAATACTTAACAAAACTTATTTTGGAGAATGTAGAATTAAACTCAGGCTGGAATTTCACTATACTTTCTTTAGGAACTAATTTTATGAAAAATGTCCTATCTATTGGGTGTCGTAATTTTGTTGGGAAGTTAAATGAGTACACATTTGTCTTTACCAGTGATCTGGCAAGAATATCTGCTGACATTATCTATTTAATGACACAAGAGGAAAAATATTTACTTAAGCCATTTTATAAATTTTTGCTAAATCATAAAAGCATTTTTTTTTCATTCCGAACAGCCATTGGAGAAGTATGCATATGCTGATCATCTGTAGGCTGTGATTTTCTATTGGAAAACAATGACCAAAAAAGCCATGGAAGCCACTTGCCGCATTGCATTCCAAATAGGCAAGTGATTATTCAATGAGTTAGTCTTCTCTGAATTTCTGTGCAAAGCTGCAGCTGAGTAACCTGGCCCGACCAGTTTTATTTTGAAGATACACAATCCCCAAATGTTACTTAAGTCAAGCGCAGCAGATGGGATCTTGAAAACGCCTACAGGTAGTCTAGAACACTTCAAATCCAGCTGTGAAAAATTAGGGCGAATCTGCAGCTCTCAGTAGGGGCAAACTTTTTTGGTCTAGAGGCATTTTGCTATGTTATTGAGTCCTGAAAAGCTATTAAAAGAGCTATATTGTAAATTCAGACTGTATTTTGAGCAAAACACACTGTCTTTACTACTATCACTGACTCCTTACAGACACACAGTACGTAATCTTGATTGTGCTTCAACGGTATTTATTGCACATGGACCAATTCCTCATACAGTAGTTAGTTGCACCGGAGTATAAATACTTGGTAAAACACGCAAGAGGAAGTAGAATTTACACACAAGTGCTAAATTTTACCAGCATATTCACATGGGCACTTGGACATAAAAAAATAATAAAAAAATCCTTAAGGTATTTATAGTTATAATATGGATACAATTACAGTACCATGATAAAAGAGTATAAAAAAGTAATTTCTCCATAAATCATTAGCTCAACAATATAATAGACAACAGAAATAGTTTTAATTTTTAGTTTTTAAGATCCACCCCTCCCTTTAAAAATATTTAAACTCTCTTTGTGCAAATAACATCTTCTGTGGTCTGCATAATTTTTAACACTGTGCAAAAATGGCATTTTGTACTCCTTGTTTTGTTTTTTTGTTTTTACCCAAATGTGCAGTAATCTGTTTTGATACTAGAAGAGTTGCCTTTTTTTTTTTTTTCTTTTCTTTCCTGTCTTCAATTGCGAGTCACATGTTACAGAGGCTCAGTGCCTGGTCCTTCCAACTAATATTGATACATAAATATGCTGTTTAATATAAACAAGGCTTTTTAGCTTCCTGTGCAATATGCACAGTGTGAGGTAGAAATTCCAGAGCCTGACCACGGAGGCACACGGGACAGCAGGTTTGCCCTACAAAAGGAAACCAAGGTGAGGGTTGTTCCAAGAATAGCTTATTCTTGAAACATGATTTTTGCATTCATCCTTTCTCTTTGCTTTAAAAACAGGGGAAATCATTACTTGGGAGTTATGATGAAAGTTCTCTGGAAAGCAAAAAGGAACAGGTCCTGACAAATTGTCTTACGTCCCCCACCCCCCAAAAAAAAAAAAAATCTCCTTGACTGGTCTCTTCTTGTTCCCGGGAATGGATGAAAGCTAAGTCGATATGACTTTCATCTCTATACTAAAACGTCTCCATCCCTCTACCCACCTAATATCCACTTCAGTCTTCGCAGAACATATCAAGGACCACCTGGGGGAAAAAAATCTAAAGATGCATCACACGCACAAGCAAAACAAGGCGGAACCACAAACAGAAAAGAATCCAGGAAAAATCAGCAAGCCACTTTCCCACTCCTCGCAAACTCTCCTTTTTGTGCAACGGTCCTTGGCTTTTCTGTTTGTCTTGGATGATTCAGATGAGGTTTGTGGGCTTTGAGTTCACCTGCCTTCGGTCTTGAGTAAACACAGACCTCTTTTTTTTCCCTGGGAAGCCGTTCAGGGCGCCGGGTCTTTCTTCCTCCCGGGGTGCAGACCCCGCGTCTCGGCTAGAGAGGCGGGGAGCGGACCCTACACCTTGGATTCCGAGGCAGAGCCCGGGCGACTCGGCTCGTCCAGACTCGAGTCGCTGTCCATCGCTGCCCCGCCGTTGCAGCCGGCCCAGGGCTCCAGCAGGCGCGCGGGCGGCGCGGCCCCGACGTCGTCGTCGTCGGAAGCGGCCCCGGGCGACGGCAGCGGCCGGGCTACTGCCAGGCAGCCGGAGGCGCGCTGCCGGTCGCCGGTGGCGGCGTGGCGCCTCCGGGCGGCCCGGCGCGCGCTGCAGAGCAGGTCCTGGAAGGCCTTGCGGAAGTCCGGGCTGCGGCAGTAGATGATGGGGTTGAAGGCCGAGTTGGCGTAGCCCAGCCAGTTGAAGAAGACGAAGAGGCGGTCGGGCACCAGGTCGCGGTGGAAGGCCTTCACCACGTTGGCCAGGAAGAAGGGCAGCCAGCAGAGCGTGAACACGCCCATGATGATGCCCAGCGTCTTGAGCGCCTTTTGCTCGCGCAGGGCCACCAGGCGCGAGGGCCGCCGCTTGCTGGTGCGCCCGTTGGCCAGCGGGACGCCGGCGCGCGGGGACCCCGGCGAGGGCGCGGGCGAGGCCGGCGGCGCGGGGCCACCGAGGAAGCGGCGCTCGCAGCTGTCGATCTTCTTCACCTGCTTCTGGGCCTCGCGGAACACCCGCAGGTACACGAAGGCCATGATGCACAGGGGCACGTAGAAGGAGACCACCGACGAGGCGATAGCGTAGGCCCGGTTGGTGACGAAGTCGCAGCACTTGGGGTCGTTGTAGCAGCGGCGCGCCTCTTCGCCCTCAGCCCGCCACCAGTGCATGAGGATGGGCAGGAAGGACACCAGGGCTGAGATGGCCCACACGGTGCACACGAGGGCCCGCGCCCGCGCGCGGGTCAGCAGGCTCTGGTAGCGGAAGGGCGACGTGATGGCGAGGTAGCGGTCCAGGGCGATGACACACAGGGTCTCGATGCTGGCCGTCACACACAGCACGTCCACCGAGGTCCAGAGCTCGCAGAAGAAGGAGCCGTATTCCCAGCGGCCCCAAACCACGATGGTGGCCCCGAATGGCACCACCAGCAGCCCCATGACCAGGTCGGCGCTGGCCAGGGACATAATGAAGAGGTTAGTGAGCGTCTGCAGCCGCGGCGTCTTGGCGATGGCCACGATCACCAGCACGTTGCCCGCCACGATGAGCAGCACGATGAGCGCCATCAGCAGGCCCATGCCGGCGGTCCACTGGTGTGACAGCGGCGCGGAGACCTCGCTAGCCGTGGGCAGCAGCGACGCTGGGGGCGACGCGGGCACCAGCAGCCGCGCTGCAGTGGCCGCGCCGTCGGGGAGCGGGGCGGCCGACGACAGGTTGCAGGGCTCGGAGGCGCCCAGGGCAAGCGTCCCCGAGCCCATGCCGAGCTGCGGAGGCCGGGGGCGGGGTGCGTGGCGGGGCTGGGCCGTGGTTGGGGAATACCCCAGAAGTCGGGGCGGCGGGGCTCGCAGAGGGAGGTCGCGGCCAGGTCAGCGCAGCCCCGGCGCAGGGCCGGAGGCATCGGCGCCGGGCGCCTTCCCCACCGGAGCCGAGCGCTGTCGCCTCCGCCGCCGCCGCCGCTGCTGCTGGAGCCGCTGCTGGAGCCGCTGCCGCTGCTGGAACCACCGCCGGGACCTCAGCATGTTTCTGAGCGCGCCGGCTCGCAGCTCCGGCACCCAGCACCCACCCCACCCCGCTCCCACTCCCCCAAGCCACCCCCGAGGCCTCGCGTCAGGGCTCCTGCAGCCAATCGTGGCAAAGGCACGCCCCTATCTGGTCCTCCCCAGCCTCCAGCACCTCCCTCCCACCGACAATTAAGCGGCTCGGGGGAGTAAGGAGCCCAGCGCGAAGCAAGCGCCTCGCAGGAGTTGGCGAGTTCCTGCGCGCCCCGTCCAGCGCCCGCGGGTTCCAGTGCCCAATTCCCCTGCGCCCCCTACCGCGCCCGGCTCTTTCCCGCGTCTCCTTTCGCTCCTGCGGCTCCCACTCCCTCCTGTACTCCGCTTCCTGCTGCGTCCTTTTTGCCTTCCGCGCTTGACTTCTGTCTGTGCACTTGCTCCCTGCTGCCCGTTACTTCTGTTCCCCCACTCTCCCGGCGGCGTACCCTCTACCTCCAGTGCCCCGGTCCTGTGCAGAGCAAAACGCGCTCGGTGTTCTTGAAGCGGCTGAGCTCCTTGGACAGTCTGTCCGCTGGGATTGGAGGAGTTTGACTCGAGATTGTTTTCAGACAACCTAGCTGGGTGTGTGTAAAACCCTTTCCTGGTCAAAAAGGGACCCCGCCAGCCTGCGTCCTGCCAGCGAGGGGGATCAGAGGCAGGTGTTAGGAGTAGAGGAAACTTCCCAGCAGAGCGCGTTGCAGGAGCAAAGAGCGTATCTGTCGGGAAAGCTCTCTCGCGCTCTTCTTGCCGGGAGGTTCTGTTGTTCCAGTGCGGTAGGTGCACAAAGGAAGCGAAGATCGGTGCACCTAACAGCTAACGCTGAGGACAAGTTGGAAAAACACACACTCCCCAGTCCCAGCTAATGAATGTGTGAGTATGCTGCAACATTGTGTGTCGATAATATAAAGAGGTTTAAAGAAACAAATGTTAAAGTACCAAGTAAATGAAACCGCAGTGAAGAAAGAATACAGTTAATTATATTTCAGACTTTTCACATTCAGTAATGACACCTGTATTTTGTGTTTTATTATGCATATGATTTCATATTTGAGCCGAGTCAATACAAACAAAAAGGAACTGCCAGTTTTAGTTGACATAATGACCTGAGACTTCAGATTTCTTGGTCTGAGCTGTCGTTTTCTCCTTTGCTCAGGTTCCCAGATTCTCAAAACGCTAGGATTAGTCCTGGAAGGATGAGAGAAGAAAATATATAAATACTCAAGAGGATTAAAATCCACGAGGATTTAAAGCTGTATCAGTGGTTTTGAGTTGGCAAATGAATCAGTTTGACATTAGTGAGCACTTAGCCCAGTTGTGGGTAGATTATATGAAGGGACAGATAGGATTGTCACCGACACACAATGCCAGAGGGAGACTGCAAACCCTCTCTCTAATTTGGCCCTGGTAATATCCCCAGATCAGGGATTAAAAATCTTTAATTGAATCCTTGAGAAGGAAGCAGCTTCTAATCTTCCACGTAAGGGTGCATGAAAATGTTATACAACACTCACACGTGTTTTTTGCATTGGAATTTTAAAAACAGCATCTGGAAGGAACATCCACATCTGGACCAAACCTACATTCTTACCTTGCAGAGAGAGGCCAACTTCTATGGCTACCCAACTCAAGAGCAAAAAGCGATGCTTATTAAATTTATGAAGTCAAGTAATTTTAGCTACCTTCTCTTAAATCCAAGCATACAAATTTGCTTTAGGCCCAAACTTGATGTTCAAAATGTTACAACCGGGGAGTGCTTTATTTGTTTATTCATCTCTGTCCTAGTTCTGTCAATCTGGTGAGGTTGAGGAAGGGAAACAAAGAAACAAGAGGGGCTGCGAAGAGGAGAGGAATGGGACTGCACCCTTGTTGCCCAAGTCATTTCAAACTGAATCTCCCTTTCAGGCATCTTTCAGACCCTCAAGGGGCAGTCTCAAAATAGCCAAGGGACTGGAAAGAGTTGAACCTGATGCTGCCCAGTGCCTGCCTGTAGGGTGAGGGTAGGGGGAGAAAGCTTTCCATCAGGCACCATCTTTCTGTCAGGTGGTGTTAATGGAATAGAGTGTGCCAAACTTTAAATGCCCCTGAAGGGCAAAGGAATTGCATTTCTGGATGCAGTAAGTCCAGAACTTGGTTGTGGAGGTGCAGTGTGGGAGCTTGCATGCTAATGACTGTCCTGTATAATTAGATGTGTAAACACCCCATGAAATAGGGCATAAGGCTTGATTCGATGAAAAACTCTCCTGAAACTTTTTTCTGCTTATTCAGAGATACATCAAGTTTCTTTGAATTTCTGTATAATAAGTACATCAAGTCATAAACATTCAAAACCAGAAGGTTATTGTAACAGGATAACAGTTCCAACATAGGGCTGTAGGCATAAAGGGATCCCCAGGATTCTTGGGGCTTTCCTTCAGTTTTAGTGACTCAAAAGTTTGGAATAATCCATGTCCAACTTGAGTTAACTTTCTTTTAAAATAAAATGTTCCCAGAGCTCCCTTTAATTCCTGTATGTCATGAGTTTTATGGCTAAAATGTTTGGGGCTTAGAAAAGGATACAAGAACAGGGAAAAGGTTCAGTATATTGATTTACACAAGCATTACATGTTTGGGGGCTTACAATTTCAAAGTGAATAACTTCACTATCTCCCCATTCCCCATCCATAGCTGTTAAAGTGAATCTGTTCCTAGGAATCCAAATATTTGACTATACTTTAGAATATAACAGGGAGCTCCAACAATAATTCTAATCAGCACACTTGAGAGGTAGTGTGCTCATTCCTCAATATTCCCTGCTCCCGCCTCACCATTCCCATTCCACTGCCATCACCCACACTTGCATTTATGGGTTCTATTTGTCCTCCCCCTGCATTGAATCCATAATCTAGTTAATATTCTTAAAACACTGCTTAAACCAAGACGCTTTTCTATTCAGAAACCTAACTTCTCAACTTGGCCTTCAAAGACCTCCATAGTCTAGCCACAAACTGCCTTTCCAGCATTGTCTCACACTAGAGCTCTCCACGTCAGTCTAACTTGCAGCTCTGTACTTGTTGTAGTTTCCTGGGTTGCTCAACCAAATGCCATGCAATGTGTCGACTTAAACAATGGGAATTTATTAGCTTATGGTTTTGAGGCTAAAAGAAAGTCCAAATCAAGGCGCCATCAAGGCGATGCTTTCTCCCCAGAGACTGTGTGTGGTGTTTTGGAGCTGGCTGCCGGCGATCTTTGGTCCTTAGCTTGTCATAAGGCAAGGCACATGGTGGCGTCTTCTGGTCTCTCCCTTCTCTTCTGGGTTTCATTGATGTTCAGCTTTTGGCTGCTCCCTCTGTGGCTTTCTCTCTGTCTGAATTTCACTCTGCTTTTGAAGGACTCCAGTAATGGGATTAAGATCCATCCTGATTGAGGTGGGCCACAACATAACTGAAGTAACCTCATCAAAAGGTCCTATTTTCAACGGGAATGGATTAAAGTTAAGAATATGTTTTTCTGGGGTACAGACAGCTTCAAACCACCCCAGTACTCTTTTTCCCTTCTTGTGTCTGTACTTTTTCTCCTTGGGTTCCTTCCTCCAAGAATTCCCTCTTCCACTTCTGCCTTAGTGAATTCAGCTTTCAAGATCTGGCTGAGGTCTTATTTCTCTTACTATCTTATGTGCCTCCTGCTTTTGGAAATGGTCTGTCCTTCCTCTGCCCTATAGTACTTTGATTTTTGCCATTCAGGTGGCAATGGATCAGCTTTTATAAAGGGGGTTTATTTGGTTACACAGTTACAGTCTTAAGGCCATAAAGTATCCAAGGTAACACATCAACAATCGGGTACCTTCACTGAAGGATGGCCAGTGGCATCCGGAAAACCTCTGTTAGCTGGGAAGGCACGTGGCTTATGAATGCTCCAGAGTTCTGGTTTCAAAATGGCTTTCTCCCAGGACGTTCCTCTCTAGGCTTCAGCTTCCCTCCAAAATGTCACTCTCAGTTGCCCTTAGCTTCTCCAGAGCAAAAGTCTGCTTTCAAAGGCCATCTCCAAAATGTCTCTGTAAATTGCAGTTCCTCTCTCAGCTCCTGTGCATTCTTCAAAGTGTCCCTCTTGGGTGTAGCAAGCTCCCGCCTTCTGTCTGAGCTTATATAGTGCTCCAGTAAACTAATCAAGGCCCATGCTGAATGGGTGGGGCCATACCTCCATGGAAATTACCCAATCAGAGTTATCAACCATAGTTGGGTGGAGCTCATCTCCATGGAAACAACCTGATCCAAACCTTCCAACTTAATCAGCACTTGTCTGTCCCCACAAGACTGCATCAAAGAACATGGCTTTTTCTGGGGGACATAATATATACAAACCGGTACATACCTATTCAATAATGAATAAAGTGGGATATAGGCAAGGGGCTTTCCAAAGGGGCCAAAAAAAAGACCACATTAATAAAAAGTATTACCTTCACAAATGATCAAGATGAAGGGAACTTTTTCTTTGCTTTCATTTATGATACTATATATCCAGCCATTTCTGCTCTGGGAGAATAGCTAATGACTTGAATCTGGTTTCAAGTTCTAGATCAAACTAAAGGTCTGCAGAGCAGTGATCAATGGGCACCCGACCCATTCTATGCTTGTATGCCATGGGTCTGGCAAGACATTTCCATTCTTGAGTTGACTTTGCCAGACAACGGGTTAAAATTAAAAGTGAGTAGAATAGTTGAATAACTGCTGGCCTATAGTCCAGAGGAAGTCTGAGGGCAATTTCCAAGTAAAACTTTAAACTGCATCAAATCTATTGGAGCAAAAATTGCCTTACACTGCTAATAGGTGGTGGGATTTGCTAATCAGAGCTCAAGTGGCTGTTTCAGAGGAAAGATATAAACTTTTCACATAAATACATCTGCTAAAACAGTCAGTGCTAAGTAACCAAAGAACAGCCTTCACCTGTGGCTGGGACTTAAGGTCATATACTGGTTTTGCAGCCACTGATTATATAGGGACAAGCAACTCCATCCACTGTGATAACAGTGAGTACCGAGGGCAGTGGTTTAATCATTGCAAAGTGTACTATTTCGAAAATTCAAAAGCTTTCCTCTCTCTCCTACTTCCTCTCTTTGGTGGCCTCCTCTTCCTCCTCATCCTCCTCATCCTCCTCTTTCTTCTTCACTTCTTCCTCCTCCTCTTCCTCCTCTTCCTTGTGTACCTTATGAAAACATTGAACAATGCTAGGGCCAATAATAATATTTTTCAAAATTTGTATGTATTGGAAAGCATTCAGATCAGGGAAGCAAAAGTTCCAGATTTGTATCCTGACAAATCTGTTTGACCTTTGGCAATGGCATCACTTTTAAAATGAACTCACCATTCACTCCATTGTTGT
Source organism: Choloepus didactylus (assembly GCF_015220235.1). Classification (NCBI taxonomy): domain Eukaryota; kingdom Metazoa; phylum Chordata; class Mammalia; order Pilosa; family Megalonychidae; genus Choloepus; species Choloepus didactylus. The sequence goes on from NC_051321.1 coordinate 19,580,720, forward strand.
GTGAATTAAATGAGATAATGTGTGCAAAATTTTTTGGAAATCTCTTATAGCATCATGTATTTATAAAGCATTAAATGCTCACTTATCCAATCATCATGCTATTTCAAACCATGAAAGGTATAAGGATATGTTTAAATAAGTTTCTCTTTATCAGTTTGATTCCTTACTTTCTCACACTAGGTATTAATATGATTTGGAAACTGGATAACAGCCAACTATTTTTAAACCGTAAAACTATTTACCTTTAGCAAGTCATCTTTTAAAAAAAGTTTGCTTTTATGGGGGATGTTTTTTGCTTGTTAAATTTTGGGGGGCCCTGCCTTTAGTATGCATTCTATTCTTTTTTTAAAAAGTGTTTATGTTTATGTTATTCTCTGAAATAAGTTCTTTTTAAGTTATTTCAGTGGTGAACTATTAGCCTCAGATAAAGGAATTGTTTTTCAAGTTAACTATTTAGTAGTATGACTACTAACTTTAAAAAAGTAAGGCAATACAATGCAAAATTTAAACCAACTTCAAAACTTCTGTTCTTATTTGGCTATTTAATGAATAAAAATGGATTATCATTAGCTGAAAGCTTACCTTACAGTGCTCTTGTAATAGGAGTGTTATTACTACACATAATGATCATTTGGCTAACAGTTGTCCTTCAGTTTTCCCAAGTTCAGAGCTTGTGGTGACAACAAGCTGGGTCGATAATTGAAAACTCTAGGTTTTATTTTAACAGTCTTACTGTGTTCCAGATAAAACAATTATGGTGTAAAAAGCTGAGGAGTTTATAGCAACAAGAATCCTCCAAACCCTTGTTTTGAGTTTCTGAAGGGTAGAACGGTGCCTTTTAAACATGTTAGCCTGCATTTATTCTGGCCATGTAGTAGGTACTTAAGTTCCTGTGCAAGTAAAAGAATCACTTAAAAGCTTATGTTCCATGGATTCTCTACAATAAAGGAAGACATTGTGTTTTCCAGCCAGCCTTGGAAGATGGCATCCCGGGCTTCACAATTGAATGGAAATGCCAAAGGGAACTGCGGTCGCAGTTGACTCGTCTGGGGGAGGGTGGCGGCCGGTTGCTAAATCCTAGGCTCCCAGGATTGCTCCGAGGGTACCGGCGGCGGGGGCTCTTTCCCGGAGGCGAGGGCGAGGCGGGGGACTTGGCCAGGTCCCCGGCGGGGGGGCGTGCAAGGTGTGGAGGGCGGCGAGAAGGAACAGGCAGGACACGGTTCTTTTAGGGTCATAGAAGAAAACTAAGAGAGAGCTTTATTAGGCGAGAGCACAAGCTTATATTGGGCGATTAGAGGGCTGGGTAGCTGTAGAGGTCGAAGGCTTGGATTGGTTCGGAGAGGGCGCGGAGGTTGATAGACAAGGGGCGGGAGTTGTTCTGGTAACTGCGCATGCGCACTGACGGTGGGGGAGTTGCTCTGGCAATGGGGAGTGTCAGGGGCAAGATAAGGGGGTGGGGAAAAGGCGGTTCCCTCCGGCAAGCCTCCCCTAACGGTGGTATTTTGGGTGAGGAAATGGGGCCTGCCTCCGGCTCCACTTTCCCAGGCCTGGGGGGCTGTGGAGGGCGCTGTCGCCCGTGCCCACCACCCTCCCCAGGGGCTGATCAGGTCCCCCAGCCCAGGCCCGCCAAGTCGAAGCACGTGATCAGTATCCCGCAGGGAACCAGTGGAAAAAGCTGCCTGTCTTCCCTGCCACTGGGTGACAGAACAAATCATTTAAATTTCTTTTCACTTGACATTTTTGCGTAAACCAAACAGGTGTCTCCTTTCGGGTGTTTTTCCATTTCTTTGTATTACATAAATGCTTTTCAGTTAACGTACTGAATATTTACGTACCGTATAAATGCCCATCTAGACCCTTTGCCTTCGGAGAGCAGAGTTTGAAGACACTAGTGATTCAGTAACGCTGCTACTTCAGTTCTGATAACTGCTGTGGCCAGGCCGCTTGCTTTGAAAATAAATATCAAACCTTCGACATGACATTTATTTCCTGTAATGTCTCAGCTTTGCCACTCCTTGAATAAAACCATCGGAGACCTTTATCCAATGGAAGTTTTCTATTTCTGGAGTACTGTCCATTAATTAAATGTTAAGAGGGCAGTGACCTTCTTTGCAGACTTCTTCTAAATGTGAATTACTTTTCACACTGGTGGAGAAATGGTTGTTTTTTCCTTCCCATTTTAATATGGAGAAACTGAAGTGTAAGGAGAGAGTTGTATAAAATTTCAGGGAAAGGGGGTCTTTGACTTTCCTGCCTTCTGATCTGATCTTTAATAACCAAAGCTGCATCCTTTATTGTTGTCTGCCCACCTATTACTACTTGTCAGCATAATTTTTTTTTCCATGAGTTCTTTCATTTTATTTTTTTTTAATCTTCATTTTATTGAGATACATCCACATACCATGCAGCCACACAAAACAAATTGCACACTCGACCGTTCACAGCACCACCACACAGCCGTACACCCACCACCCAAATCAATCCCCGACACCCCCATTAGCACACACACAAAAATAACAAGAATAATAATTAAAGTGAAAAAGAGCAACCGAAGTAAAAAAGAACACTGGGTACCTTTGTCTGTTTGTTTGTTTGTTTGTTTCCCTCATTTTTCCACTCATCCATCCACAAACCAGACAAAGTGGAGTGTGGTCCCCATGGCTTTCCCAATCCCACTGCCACCCCTCACAAGCCACATTCTTACACAATTGTCTTCGAGATTCATGGGTTCTGGGCCGTAGCCTGATAGTTCCAGTCATCCACCACCAGCCACCCCAACTCCTTAGAACCCAAAAAGGGTTGTCCAAAGTGTGTGTAAGAGTGCCCACCAGAGTGACCTCTCGGCTCCTTTTGGAATCTCTCTGCCACCGAAGCCTATCTCATTTCCTTTCACATCCCCCCCCTGGCCAAGAAGATGTTCTCCGTCCCACGATGCCAGGTCTACATTCCTCCCCGGGAGTCACACTCCACGCTGCCAGGGAGATTCACCCCCCTGGGCATCTGATCCCATGCAGGGGGGAGGGCAGCGACCCCACCCCTCAAGCTGTCAGCATAATTTAATTTCATGATCTTCTTGAGGGCTTGGGGCAAGCCATGGCATGCTTTTTAAAAAAATGCTATCATGCAATGTTTATTTGTATTTTTCAATTGGTTTAAATGGCACAGATCTGGCATAATAATCATATTTATCTACACAAATGAAATTCTCATTGTTCATACAATTGAATGTGAATTTCCAAAAGTGCCACATGAATACTAATTCCTTAAGAGAAAAGAACCCTAAAGAGAAGCTGAACAATTAAGTAATTTAGTTTTTTGTTTTGTTTCATTTTTAAATCTGTAACTGGAGAAAGACTTCACAGAAGACTCTTACCAAGAATCATAGGCCCCCAAGTTGTAAGAGCTGTGGGGGGTTTTATTTAAAAGCAAAAACAGAGCTGTTTGGGAGTTTGGGGCCAAAAATTAAAAAGCAAACTCTTTTTGCTCTGTCATTTCCTCATCCTGTTTCATAACCAGGTAGTTAAGTAATATACATATTGACCTGTGAGGCTCTGAAAAGCCTACAGACCATTGAAAACGCACTAAAATGCTAACAGCATGGTCCTGAAAATATTTTTTCCTTATTCTGATTTGTCACTATTTCTATCCCACGCCCTACCTTCCCTCTCTCTTGCTGCTAACCACTCTGCAGTAGGAATTTTTGAGGTTTTTCCCCATCACTAATTAATAGAGCTTATATACCTTTCCATAGCTCTATCTTGAGGATAATAATCTTGGTTTAAAAATTCCCACACATATATTCATATCTATAATTTTTCCTAAGTTCTCATCTGGGGGACAACTTAGAATAGAGTTATTTATTAAGCAAGTTAAAAAAAACCATAATTAACCTTGCAAAACTATGAATTAGTATTTTATGGCATAACCAATCTTTTGGAGAGATTTTGAAAACATCCCTGGTGCAGGCAGTTTTGTTTTAGATATTCTTTTTTTACTATATAATATCAAATGCTGGCATTTTAGCAAGATTACACAAATTTAAGTAATTAATTTTGACATTTACCTCTCTTGCTATACTATAATGGTTAAGAAACAAGTCTGAGGTGAGACTTCCTGGTTAAAATCCAGGCTCTGCCAATTAGTCGCTGGATGACTCAGAACAAGTTATGTGGATATCTTAGGCCTCGTTTCTTCACCAGTTAAACAGGAGTAGCAGTAATAACCCACCTCTGAGATTTGGGGGAAGAATCAATAAAATCAGGCATGGAAAGCATTTGGTACAATGCCTGGTTCTTGGTAAGTACTTAAAAAACATTGACATATTTTTTCTGTTTTTTTTTTTCCTTGCCCAACAACATCAACAAAAAGATAGTGGCATAAAGCAAAAACAAACAAACAAACAAAAAAACAACTTCATTCTATGCAAAACTGGCAAAGGAGTCAGCTTCCCATCAGCGTATTTTGAATAGCTGAATAAATGTGAATAAATGTCTTCTTTTTAAGAGTGACAGGATGTAGTAAACATTCTAATTTGGTAAGTACTCTTTTGATTTCAAAGGCAAGTTTATTCCTTTGTGGTCATTTAATCTGATTATTGTTCCATTTGGGGAATTAGAATTTCCCAAACTGATTTCACATCATGGAAATGTCACTACACAGAATTCCACCCTTATAATACAACCATATTGCGAATATATGAGGAAAAAAAACAACAACCAAACAAAGCAACACTGGGCTCACAATAGAGAAGGTTATTTTCCAAGTTATGATTGATCCAAGCTGTTTCTTTTTACGGTATAAATTTATAAGATTTCAGGGGAGGGGAGTTCAGAAGGCTCTCGTCATCTGCTTTTTGTCAGTGTAGCACTACACATCAGCTACCCTAAGTATAAGGGTTCTGCCAATCTCACTTCTGAGAACAGAGAGTAAGGAAGTAAGCAACCCAAGAAGTTTTTCTGAGTCCCTGTGGTTTAACCCCAGGAGAGTCCTTCCGACCCTAACATGGAACAATTCATTTTATTTCAGAAACAGTTTTGATGGCTTGTTTGTCCAGTTTCTGTTCTTTCATAACAGATTAGGAGAAGCAGATTATGCTAAGGGAATAAGCATGATGCATAGAACAGAAGGGACATCCAGGAACTGTACATTAGAGGAAACCACAGGGAAAACAGTGATGCCATCTGCTATAGAGACAAACACTGTCTCTACAGTAGTCACTAGTGAACATCGTCACTAAGAAAGGCTTAGATTATTCATGATTATCCTTGGTTTGAGAATGTGAAGAGTGTATTTTAGAAACATTTTTATTAAAAAATAGTAGTATGACATTTTTAGAACTTAACTATTTTCCAGAACACTTCAGTCATCTAGAAAGTGAATTTATATGGGCTATTCCATTCTTCAATGGTGCTTGATCAATGGGGTGTTAATATATGTAAGAAAGTTTACCACCTTAAGCATAATCGTTAGTCATCTAACTCAAATGTGTTAGTCATCCGTATATTATACATGCCATCTTTGTCATAAGTCTCCCAGGTCAGAGGACAAGCATAAGGACTTCTCACATCTCACACTAAGGGTGGCTTCCCAAAGAAAGGGTAACCAGACCCTGGTGATAACAGTCAAATTCATTATGGAGTTGCCATCTGTCACAGACTCATGTATACCACTGATTGCAGTCAGATCACGCTCCGCCGTGTGCTGGGTAAAGAGGGAAGCTGAGCAACCATATCCCTCGTAGGCAGGTGCTAACGGGGGATAGAGGTGGGGGTAAAACTACCGCTCCTTAGTAGCGTTCTTACAAACCAGACCAAGAAACTCAACTGCTTTCTTGCAAATGGAATAGAGAAATTCTATTTCAGCAGGTTCTTTTTGACATTGTATGGAGGCACACAGATTTGTTTCCCATGGCTGCAACATGCCTGTTGTTTTTCCAGAGCTAGAATTAGTGTAACGGACAGCAAACAACTGTGAAGGAGAGGTACAACAGACTTTTATAACTGAAGAACAAAGACAGCCTTTGCGGCAAGCTAAAACCAGGTAGTTATATAGAATCTGTTGAAAACAGAACTTTTGTGACCTTGCAGTAATGATTTTGATTGAGAGAACAATTCAGATCCTAAAATATTGGCTAGCAGAGGTTTGATTAAGAAATAGCTTCCTTCGGTATCTTGATCTAGATTTATTATGGTATCTGAAGTCAAGGACACCCTAATTTTATGTATCCCCAAATTGTGTTTCTAATTGTCCTTCATGATATGGATGACAGAGCTAACAATATTTTAACCTGTGCATGGCCATGACCCAAATTAACCTGACTTTTGTGCCAAGACATAAACAGAAAAACCCGTCTGACTGAGATCCAAGAATTCAATCTGATGACTTGATGTTACATTTGAGGTTAACTATGGCTCACGGCTATCCTGGATACTACTGGTACAAGAGATGACTGTGGAACCAGATGTCCTTTCTCATCAAGTAGGAGGAATCCAAGCACCTCTCTAACATAGTTTGGGGCTCTACGTGCAGCGATGCCACCTCCTCTCTACAGACATAGCTGCTATTTGTCTGTTTTGTATACAGCATGAATATAGATGTATATGAAACTAGATTTTAATGGCTGGGTTAGTTCAGATGAACAATCTTAAAAAAGATGGTGCTTGCAGAAAGCTCAAATGTGTTGGTCTGAGTATTATTTAGTCATCAATTTGTACAACTATATTTTTAACTTAGTTTGTAATGTGCAAATTGTTTTTCTGAATGTACAAGCAGTGTTTCCATACTTCATTTTGGTTTATTTTCCCTCTCAATTTCCTACAGAAAACATTACAGAGACTTTCTCTGGAAGCTTTGTAATGTTTCCATGAAGGTAAGCTGCATCCATCCGAAAGCACCAAACCAAATGACCCAAATTAAAGACTTGGAGTGGAGTCACAGGACAATATGGGCTCTTTCCAAGGCAGTTTAAGTAGAAACGTGGGTCTACGATGCAACCAGTCACTAAATACCAGACACCGCTAAGCATGTCATTTGCATGATCTTATTCAGTTTTTATAAGAGTCTTGTCAGGAATGATTTTTGCTTTATAAAGGAAGAAATTGAGGCTTAGAGAAATTGAGTCATTTGCCCCAACTTCCACAACTAGTAAATTGTGGAGCTGGCCTTCCAACCCAGTTCTGTGTGACTCCAAAACCAGAGAACTTCAGCGCTCTACAATGAGGCCTCATTTTATTTGCTCCTTCTATGAAACAGCTAAGTGCTTGAAAACAAAGATCCAAATTCAATGGATTATTAAAAATCTTGTTAAGGGAATACTGTGCGATAACATTATATTAACTTTTTTTTTAACCTTACCTTTTGTGAAAACTTCATTTGTAAGGATGTTTCCCATGGATACTGGGGCTAGTTCTGCAAGACTGACCAAATTCTGCTTGTCTGGTGTTTCCTCTCTTACTGGTACCATGTCATGTCTGCCTCTCAACTTTCTGCACAATCAACAATTATACCCTTTTAATACTGTTGGGGTTTTGTTCCAATTTTCTGAGACCGAGAGTGAGAACATGATCGTTAACTGGGGCCACACCACCAGGACAGCTGAGTCCCATCGGTGGGGGCTGAGCCCACCCTCCCTGGGGCCCTCTCTCCTCATCAGCTGCCCTGGAGGCAAGACAGAGTCTTACCTTTAGAGTTTTCAGGCATGAGTCAGGTACCAACCCTGATGTCCCCTCAATTCCAGAAGACACAGGCCAAGCTCTTCAAATAATTCTTTTAAAGCCCTTTGCTTGGCTGGGATGTGGGATGGTCAGCACTCCCACAGCTCCGTAAAGAATCCCAGGGGCCCTGTGCAGTGTCTTGGGTCACTCAGTGCAGAGTGCATGGGTGGTTTCAGCCCCTCCTTAGAATAAGTGGACACCTGACACTCTTCATTCTCAGCTCCAGGGTCTCAGCCCAGATTGAGACACCAGAAGAGTCCAATTTTAACATCCCGTGATGTACAGATTTGGGAGTTTTTAGTGCAGTTTTAATTAGAGTCACAGTGGAGGCTGAGATGGGGGATGGGAGGAACCTCAGACACCAGAGGGGGTGTGGGGGTGCTGAGAAGGGAGGTGGCTGAAGATGCCCAACGTTTCAAAGGTGCCAAGGGCAAGAGTGACCCACACACAGAAAAGAAAAAACTCTCCAGCCACTGAGCTGAGCATCCCGGGAGGTGAGAGAAGACCTAAGAGAGAGTGCAGTTATGGAATCATCTCCCGTCTAAACCACTGCAACCAGGGCCAGTGATGTCCACGCCTGCCCCTGGAGTGCATTCTACAGACAGTCATCAAGGGCTTTTTGTAAAAATACAGACACAACCACCTAACTCTCCTGCTTCAGCACCCACATGGTTTCACAGGGCAATTAGAATTAAACCCAAATGCCCTGATCTGGTTCTTCCCTCCCCTTTCCATCCCCCTCCTTTGCTTTCTGTATTCGGCCACACTAACCATTTTTTGCCTAACAGGCCACACTGGTTCCTGCCACAGGGCCTCTGAGATCGCTCTCCCTTCTGGCAGACTTTGCATGGCCAGTTCCTTCTCATTATTGAGGCTTCTCCTCAAATGTCTCCTCTTTAGAGAGGCCTTCCCTGACCGCTTCTCCCCCAGATTTGGCCAAACTTTGCCTTATACTCATCTATTTTTTATTTGACCCATCACTGACATTTTCTCATCATGATCTGAAATTATTTTACTTATTTGTTTATTTGTTTGTTTTTGCATTCATTGTCTGTCTGCCCTTCTTCCACTTCCCCCACCCCATATAAATTGCAAGAGGGCAGAAATTTCGTTGGTTATATTCATGGCTGTATCTCTGGAGCCTGAGGCAGTGCCTGACACTTCCAGGGCACAGAAAAATGTTAGCTGGATGCTGTTGAAAGAAAAAAGTTTGCATCTCCCCTGACCTTAAACATATCCCCTTAATCCCTTCATCCCCTCTTATCTCTCTCCTCCCACTTACCCTTACCAACAAACTTCTAGAAGGAGTAGGTAATACCTATTGTATTCATCTAGTCATCCTTCCTTCCCTCTGTAACCCTAAGCTATCTGGGTTCAGCCATCTCTACCATTCAAAAGTGCTTCTCGAAGATTCCCCACCAGCTCCATCAAAGTCGAAAACACTATGCACCATGCCCTTTCTGTAGCATCTGCCACTGTTAACCCTGTTCACATTCAGGAAGCTTCCTTTGGAATGTCTCCTTTCTTGGAGGTCTGGATCTATCAGAGGTGTGTTAAGCTTGGAAATAGAGCGCAGTTTCCCAAGCTAGAGCTGAAGCCTTCAGAAATGTGCTGGGGATTCCCAGCCCCGTGGCCTTGGTGAGCAGGCTGGCTTTTAGGGAGGCTGTCCGGAATGGTTTGGTCCAGCAGCAACACATACACCCCATAAGAGGAGCAAAGGGAGCTGCTCAAAGGACCTGACTTTGCTCAGGTGGTGTCTTGGCAGCGGTGTGCCATGTTGGATGCTGAAGGCCAGGTAAGGTGCCCTCTACCAAGGGCCAGCTGCTTCATGTTACTGTCTCTGGGTTGTAGATTGTTCCTTTATCTACAAAGTAAGCTGGGTCCTTTTCCTGTGCCTACGGAAGCTTTTGACCCATGACATTATCTTCCCATTGTGTCAAAGGCACACCTTCTGAGCTGGACTCTTGATGTTCTAAATTATAATCCTTGGCTTGCCCCACTCAGTCATCCTTTTGTATAGGGTTGTCTGAAGTTGTGAAAAAGGCATGGGGTTTTGGACTGCACAGTTCTACCATCTACCAGCAACGTGGCCTTAGGCAAGTTTCTTCCCTCCTAAATTTTCCACCTCTGTAGTTCTACATTGAGGAGAAACACAGCAACCTCACAGGGTGTTGTGAGCATGAAATGAGGTGATGCCCAGAGAACAATCAATAACCATCAATTGCTCCCCATTGCACACCCAGTTAGGTCTGCATTCAGATCCCCACACCGCGGCTCCCTAGGGTTCCCTGCAGGTCCTAACATCCCCAGGCAACCGGGTCCTGTGCCTTTGCTTATGGAAAGACCATTTTCTTCTTGGACTTTTTTTGTTTTCCATAATATTTTTAAAAAACAAGAAACATGCACTCATTCTCTAGTTGGGGAAAAACCTTCACCATTAATGATGTTTTCAACACCCACCCTCACTTCAAAAGCTATGTTCCCATGAACTCTTTTCTTCATCACCTCATCCCTGGATTCAAAGGGTCAGGCCTTTGACTATCACAGGACTGGTTAAACCTCTCCTGCAGTTCTTGCACTACCTGGCCTCAAGTATACAAAGATGAGTCAAGTCAACCAGTTTGGGGGATATGATACAGATGTTCAACCAATTGTTACAGAAACCGAAATCATAAGCTTTCTGAGGGCAGAGACTTACTGTTTTTACTCATCTGGGTGTTTCCATCGTGATGACAGTGGGCTGTCTTGCCCCTCTTTTTCAGATGAATTGTTACGCAATGCATGTCAGAACAGGACCCACAGGCCTGGTCTCTTATGAATAGGACAAAAATAACCCATGTAATTCATCAGTAGATTAACTGATAAAAGGATTTGTTCTTTTGCCTAGAGAGAGGGCTATAAAGAGATCCTTTAGAAGCTTTTCTTTTCCAAATCCAGCAATTTGATGCCACTTGAATGGATGAATAACAGAAGCAATTATAATAATAGATCAGTGCAGATTTTGCCTTTTTCACCCAGCTAAACACTTTCCAGGGCCCGGAACCTACCAGGGAATGAGGGGTCCTCCCCCCTGCCCTGCCCTGCAGTACAGTAACTGCAAAGGAGATTGTCCAGGGCAGGGGTCCTCTCAGGATCACCACCATGCATGCTTATGTGGGTGATTGCCCTGTACCTGCCTCTTCACCTTATTTTGTGGGAAAAGCTTAATTTAAGGAGATAAACTGTTTCTTACTAGTTTTCAGTTACTCTAAATTGGGTTGATAAAAGAGAGCTAAGCATTATTGTTTTAATCTTACTGATAGGAAAGGAAGGCTGCATAAGATAGATTACCCTCCTTGTATTAATCAGCTGTTTAAATTTTTCTTCTCTTCAGAAGGGAGCACACAATTCTTGTTACATTGTTAGTGATTGTGATCATTGTTAAACAGTCTTCTCTAAGCACCTTCCTGTTGTGCTCAAGTTTGTGCAAATCAGCTTAGTTCCTGTCCAAGAGAAACTTGTCCTTTAAAACAGCTCCTTTAGAATAAAATATATATATGCAGGGCCCCCCTGAGGAGCTGGGGGAAAATGTGCAAGTGTTGGGCTTCCCTACCTGGGCTGTGGCTGATGTTCTCACAAGCATTGAGGACTGACAACTTGGTGTGCTGAGCCCTCTATCACGGGACTTGCCCCTATGAAGCTCGTTACTGCAAAGGAGAGGCTAAACCTGCTTGTAATTTGTGCCTGAGTCTCCCCCTGAGTACCTCCTTGTTGCTCAGATGTGGCCCTCTCTCTCTCTAGTTAAGCCAACTTGGCAGGTGAACTCACTGCCCTTCCCCCTACATAGGGGTGTAAATCTCCCTGGCAATGCAGGATATGACTCCCGAGGGTGAGCCTGAACCCAGCATCATGGGATTGAGAACATCTTCTTGACCAAAAGGGGGATGTGAGATGAAATTAGGTGAAGCTTCAGTGGCTGAGAGATTTCAAATGGAGTTGAGAGGTCACTCTGGTGGACATTCTTATGCATATAGATGACCCTCTTTAGGTTTTAATGTACTGGAATAGCTAGAAGTAGATACCTGAAACCATCAAACTCCTGTCCAGTAGCCTTGACTCTTGAAGATGAGTGTGTAACAATGTAGCTTACAAGGGGTAAAATTGTGATTGTGAAAACCTCATGGATCACACTCCCTTTATCCAGTGTATGGATGGATGAGTAGAAAAATGGGGACAAAAACTAAATGAAAAATAGGATGGGATAGGGGGGATGATTTGGGTGTTCTATTTTACTTTTATTTTTTATTCTTATTCTGATTCTTTCTGATGTAAGGAAAATGTTCAAAAATAGATTGGGGTGATGAATGCATAACTATATGATGCTACTGTGAACAGCTGATTGTACACTGTGGATGATTGTACGGTATGTGAATACATCTCAATAAAACTGAATTAAAAAAAAAACAGCTCCTTTAAAACTTGGCCTTTGAAACAGTGGCTCTCAACCGGGGAAAGTTTCACCCCACTGTTGGGTATGTGGCAATATATGAAGACAGTTTTGGTTGTCAATTGTGGGTGGTTGGGGGGTGGGGGGATGCTACTGGCCAGGGACGGGTAGAGACCAGAGATGCTGCTTGAACATTGTACTATGCACAGGAAAGTCCTCTAAAACAAATATCTGATGAAGAAACCACCATGTAGACATATGGACTTAAACGTTAAATGCATGATAGTTAAAATGTAATGATGGATTAAGAAATTTATATGTGCTACATAGAAAGCCTAGACAAGAGATTGGGGGGAGGCAGACAAATTGATGGTCAATCAAAATAGCCCCAGATAGCAGAGTTAACCATCTTTCTTCCAATAATGGAGAAGTTTTCATACAAGGGATAATGAGGGTACAGGAGATCTTTTGGGATCCAAGAGATCCTTGGGGGAGTGCATGATGAATTAAAATCATTCTGATTTTCAACATTGGGGTCAGTATCTGATGAAAATGCCGGTATTTATGGAAACATCACTACTAGCAAACCCTTTAAATTGGAAGATGCAGACTTTATTCTGTGTTTATGAAATTATTCACGTAGGCCAGAAAAAAACTTTAAAGTTCAGGATCATATTAATTCAAAGACCAAAAAGAGGACCCATTCAGTCAACTCAAAGAAATTATTGCAACATTTCCTTGTGAGTGGTTCAGGTTAAAAATAACCTCTAGAGAGTTAAGACTTAAAATATGCAGAGTTTCTGTTTGGGGTGGTGGAAAAGTTTTGGTAGTGGATGGTGGTGATGGTAGCACAACCTTATGAATGTAATTAACAACACTGAACGTGTTTGAAAGGAGAAATTTCAGGTTGTATGTGTTACTAGATTAAAAATAAAAATGCAAGAATCCATGGAACTACACAGCACAAACAGTGAACCCTAAGTTAAACCATGGACGATAGTTAATATTATAATTATAAAAATGTGCTTTCATCAATTGTAACAAATATACCACACCAATGCAAGGTGTTAATAATAGGGTGGTATATGGGAATCCTGTATTTTATGCATGATTGTTCTGTAAACCCATAAACTTTTTTAATAAACGCACACGCGCGCGCGCACACACACACACACACACACACAACCTCTAATCCTCGTCAAGAGTAAACTCACATACCACAAAAAAAAAAAATTAACAAACCATAGGCATTCCTGAACATTCCCATATCACTAAGATAACCTTGTCATGTGGTAAGAGCATATTGGAAGCAATAAAGTTTTTCAAGATATTGGTTTCTCCTGTTCCTTTGTTTTGTTTTACCTGGAATTTTTTTTTAACTTTTTAATATTTTGATACATAAAGTTAATTAAAATAAAAAAACAGAGTAAACTCTCAAGTCAAGGAGAATGAGGAAATTGCCTCAGCTCAAGGGTGAGGGGGAGAAGGAGCAATTCATTAAGGAATAAATTGCTTGTTACATTTTAAGATTAAAATTTCTTAATGACTGAAGGAAATGAGGGGCTAAGGGAGCACAGGCTGAGGTGGCAGAGCCGGGAGGGAGATGGACGGGGCACACGTGTGTGGGTTGGGAGAGCGGGGAGGAGGCACGGGTAGTGGCCTGGGGTAGAGCTGGCTGCCCAGGGTGGCCAGACCAGCTGGGCACCTGCAACTCTTTTGTTCTCAGCCTTGGGCAGGCTGCCTCGGCCTTGGGTGCTCAGAGATGAGCTTAAACCACAAGCCCTGTGGTTATTGGGCCATGAAATGCAACACAGGAAATGCTGGCCCGCAACTGAGCCCCAAAGTCCTGTTAGCGCCTCGACTTCACCACAGCAGACCCAGGACTGAGAAGAGACGTGTTACTTGCAGGGTCCCTGGCTGCCCAAGCTGCCACGAGGCGGTCTGTCATGGAGTGGAGAGGGACAGTGGATATCAGGCAAAGCAGGCTCCTTGACCTTTCAGATTCACTGTGGCCTCCAGCCGGCTGGCAGTCTCCTCCTCATGCCACTGTGGAAAATGACACAGAGTGAAAAGCAAGCAGAGATGCAGTGATGGCACTCAAATACGAGCAAACAAGTGTGGGGACGTCCTGTCCCACTGCCCTGCAGCCTTGTGCCGTATCATCCTGTGGTCTCGTCACAACTTGGGGCGAGCCTCATTACACTCGAGGCGGTCAGCTCTGCCCAGTCGCATCTGAGTATGTGTGAACGTGCATCATCTCTTTGTGGAACTTGAAACTGGAAGATTAAGGGTGGCTTTTTTGGAGGTTACCGGGTTACTGAAGACAAAGAAAATCTACACTGATCTTGTGTGTGTGTGTGTTTGGTTTTTTTTTAATTTAAACCACAATCACTGTGGGCGTGGCTTTTAGTGCAGGAACTGTACCACGACGTCCTGTGGACTAAGTGAAAGAAATAAGCAAGTAAACTGTTTGTCTTCGAACAGTCTAACCTGTGTGATGGAGTGAAAAGAACACAGGCTGGACCTGGGTTTAAGTTTGACTCTCCGCTTCCTAGTTACATGTCCTGGAAAGTACAATTTCTGAGCTTCAATTATTTCATTGGCCAGAATGGAAATAACCTTCCTTACTTCCCAGGACTAGAATGAGGAATGTGTGAACCCTACACAGTGCCTGGCATTTTGGGTGGGGCATTAGAGAGCCTAATAAATAGTGGTGATTATTTATTATCATAAAATTTTGTGTTAGAAGGACAGTGTCTCTAAGAGATGTCTTTCAATCAGTGATTACATATCATATTTAATATGCTGCCAAACCATACAGCCACCATTTTTCAGTTCAACCAAAGCCAATCCCTTTATCATTAAGAACAAAACACCCCTGAGAAGCATTCGCCATGAGGAATTAAAACTAACTCACTCGCTAAAAATCTGCTTGTGAGTTCTTTAGGCAGTGGGGCATCAAAGATAAGTGTGCATAATACCTAGATGTACGTCGCCTGGTCAGAAGAACGCACCAGGAAGCATATGGCATCCTGCGGTTTGGAGGCTAAGGAGGTTTGGTTAGCAGAAGCATTAGGTAGCTCCAGGCAGCTGTTGGGACCCCAGCCAAGAACTTCAGACCTACAGACAGAGAAGAAACTCAGGGAACTGAAAGGTCTCTTATCACGCTTTAATTCAAAAATAAAATCTTACACTCTGGAGCCAGAGTCTATAAATGGAACAAGATAACAGGAAGAGGCATTTAATAGTGTGTTTGGCAAAGAGCTTTCCACATGTGGCACCAGTGAAGCAAGGAACTCTCTCTCAGTGTGTTCCTACCAAGCTTATCACCCTAGCAGATGGATGTCAGGAACTTAATGATAACACTGCGTTTATATAACAACCGAAATGCCAGGGCACCTTGACATCTGAGCTTGAGAATAGGGAAACTTATTGACCAATCAGTCCTTCCCTCCCTCCCTGTCTACTACCCTCCATCCATCCAGTCAACCAGCATTAATTGAATGCACACTAGTGGCCAGGCCCTGAGCTGGAGCCAAGGCTACAAAGAAGAAAATGTTCAATCCTGCTCCTTAAGGAAAAGGTGAATGCTCTCATAAAGGAAGTAAGTTTCAAGTTCAGTGAGTTACTCATGGTTTGGGCATACAGCAGACTTTCAGTAAATACTGTATGAAAACAATAAAAACAAACAACAGCTGTGTGGCAAGATGTGCCATTTCCAGCTCTCTCTTCATTATTTAGGTTGAGGGTAAGGAACCCTGGGCCTGACTTTTGGCAATTTGGGGCAGGGGAGGGTTGACCGTGCCAAGTGGGTGGCTCTTTCTTCTCCTTGTAGCACACCTTGATCATCTCCAGAGAGTGGCCTGAAGCCGTCAGTGGAGCCAGTGCTTCCCCACAGGCTGTCTTCACTTCGAGGGACGGAGGGTTATTTACTGCTTGCTTCATCACGGAAGATATCCGTGGAGAGAACCCAGGAATCACGCTTGCCCTCAGCCGCTGACTGGGCTGGACTGGTGCCATCCATATCTACTCTTCCTTATTCTAACACGTGTGTATGGGGTGGCCAGGGGTGGATTTTAAAAGGAAATACTCAGAAAAGTTTAAAAAAAAAAGATAGCACAAACGGAATTCCCAGTTTAATATCAAGTTGCGATTTATTGTTCATTTTCATTTGTATTTTGTGTGTTTTGCCAAAAGGACTTAGCCATGTATACCTTGGCTTTTTTAAGTTTGGAATACAAACTACTTGCAAACTGTGTGCCATTTTTTTTTCACCAACAAAAAAGCTGAATAGAGCTCTTGCCTGTTTTAAACATTAGCAAAACTGAAATTGATTTTCACAGAATTTTAAGTTACATTTATACTTTTACCTACTTGGATTTGGTTTGTAGTTTTGGCATGAATTGGTGAGACTTAGAACACCTTTAAGTTTCTTTTTTTTCTTTTTGTGGCTTTGATTTGAGGGGTGCTGGAGGTTTCAGATTTGAAAGTAATTATTGCAAAGCACATCATCGTTAATCAAATTACCAAGACCACAGTTTACATTGTGTTCCACTCCAGACTTGTGCAATCATCCCATCAATTCTAATCTGGCCACTGTCACTGGGGTAGACAAAGAATCAATCAAATCAACAAGTATTTATCCAGGACTGTTATGCATTTAGCATTCTTTGGAAGGGGAACAGAAGAGTGTGGGAGATGTATAAGACACATTCCTTCATTGTGTGAACATGAAGAGGAAAATGGCAATTGTTGCCTGAAAGTGCCGTCTGTCTTGACAGTTAGCTTTGAATAGCTGCATGATTTTAGGTTGCAAGCTTGAAAATATTTTAAGTGCTTTTATGCATTCAAAGTGAAATGACTTATTTGGAGGGCAAAAGTCCACAAACTTATTATACTGGGCTAGTGTTTTTATTTTTGCTGCTGATTTTGGCAGCATGGAAAGGACCGTACATCCTGTCTGCTGAAGAATACAACAATATAGAAAGGGCTCCACTTCCTTACTTGCTGGCATCCTCACTGCTGTGTGAGTAGGCAAATGACCAGCAAGACTTTGTTTGCCTGTTGGCCCACAAAGCTGACCAACAGGCCGACAGACCAACTCCGGTGTTCTTCAACATTCTTGGAAAAGGGGTAAATGACCAGGTTATGTAACAGTCTAAGAGAAATCCAGACCCTTTCCCAATAAATAAAGCCACAACTGAGAAGTGTGAGGGAAATTTTCACCTGTACTGGCAAAGTAGGGAGGAGTTTTGAAGCACCTATAATTTCTGTAACATCTTTATAGATATAACTTATGTAGCACAAATTGTACCCACGGCACCATTCGATGAGTTTCAGTAAATTTATACAATTATCCAACCATCATCACAGTTCAGTTGTAGAACACTTCCAACACCCCACAAAGTTCCCTTCTGCCCATGTGCAGTCAATTCCCTTTCCTACCCCAGCCCCCAAGCAACCACAGATCTACTTTTTGTCTCTATAGTTTGGCTTTTTCTAGATATTTCATATAAATAGAATGATAGAATATGTGGTCTTTTAGGTGTGGCTTCTGTCTCTTAGTATAATGTTTTTGAGGTTTAATCACGTGGTTCTGTGTTTTATGGTAGTGGTTCATTACAGTAGTTCATTCCTTTTTATTGCTGAGAGGTATTCCATTGTATGGCTATACCATTCTGTTAATCCATTCATCAGTTAATGGACATTTAAATCTTTTCTCATTTTTGCTGTATACATTAATTATCACTGATAAGTAAGTAAGACATGACACTACTGTTGAATTGGCAATTTGACCCACTCCTGATTTTGAGTGATTCACGTTACTGTACCAGTTCTGAAAGATTCTCGTAATAGATCTATTCAACATCAAGTGCATTGGAAAGTGAGAAGTTATTGAGGGGATATTTTGTCCAATTAAGGCTAACATGATGGACTGCATAAGTTAAATTCATGAAATGACTGTCCTGTCTTCAGTTATACCATGATTTCTAACTTCAAGTTTTTAGAAGCTTTCCAAAAAGTAAGCAATTTGCCCAAAGACACTCTAATTTTTCCCTTACCATATCTGTTGTACCATTCTTTTAGTACTTCCTCACCATTAGGTGCCCTGAACTTCATTCATTCATTCATATGTGCATCAATTTCACTCACTCCCACCCATGCCACGATTGTTTATCGGCCTTTCCTCTATGTTTAGGTATGGGGCTAGGTGCTGTAGTAGATACAAAAAAGATCAAACCTGAATATTATAATTGGTTTTGCACAGATACCTGTCAGGTTTTTAAACTTTTTTGACTGCAATCTATATAGTAAGAAGTACATGTTATCTACTTAGATGTAACTGAAACAAAAGCTACCTAAAATAATCTGAAATATTGGCATGTGTGATGCACTCTGCTATTTTCTAGTTTATTTTTTTTTAAATAGCTGATCACAATGCCCCACTGAACTGATTTCATCTCCTGTTAATGGGTTGTGTCTTGCAACTCAAAAGAGTTTCACTCGAATATTGACACTTTAAGATAAGGAGGAAGAGGACAAGCCTTCCCACCCAGGAGGAATAGGTAATGGGAGAATTTTGAGTATGGAAACTGATAGGGGTGGAGGTGAATATAATGCAGTAAGAGGGGTGAGGGCCTTCTTAGTGACACAGACCACCACTCTGCACACTGTTAGTTGAGTCGCCGCCAGGGTTGGGACTGTCAGCATCCCAGTGGCAAATCCTGTGTATTGGAGAAGTCGGGCCTCCGAGGCTCAGCAGAAGTGAGCACCCAAGAGATGACAGCCAGCCACGTGGTCATGCAGAATGGAGCTAAACCCATGACATAAAGTGAATGTGCTCTCATTTATTCTAAATTTACTACCCTTAGAAATTTGACCTTACTTCTCTTGGAGTAGCTAAAACTCAAAATAACTAAACAGATTTAACAATTCTCCTTGGTAAATCGAAAACTTTGCATGTCCCTGTTTTTGAACCAATAATTGACTTTGTCTTTTTTGTCTTTCCTCTTAATCCAATCATTTGAAAATTCCTTTTCCTGCCTGTTTTCTCTCAGCTGTCTTTCTTATTAAATAACTAAAACCAGGCACTGTAACAAAACAGCTCCTTTCAATAAATGCCATAGAAATCCTTTATTTTGAGGCACTTCTCTCCCTCCTTAAAGGTAGAAGGCGACAAACACTGTGGCAGGTCTCAGCATAAACAGCTTTTAGATACGCAGGGGAGGGATTAAAAAATTATTGATACCTTGTTATTGATTAAGCGTCAACATTTTGCATTCTTTAACCTTCAAAATGCCCAATGAAGTAGACACTCTTGTCCCCATTTTCCAATACAGAAAATGAGAGGTTAGATGACTTCGAAGATCACAAAGTGATTAAGCAGGGGAGTTGAAATTCCGACGCAGGTCTTCCGGCTCCAATGCACGTGAACTTGGAGGTAACCGATCCAGCACACGTTAATTGAGAATGCACCTGCACCAGGAGCTGTGGACATGATGGAGACACAATCCCTGTCGGGGTGAGTGCGTGTCTTCCTATGGCATGATTTGGAAACAGCAAGAAGGACCTGGCAGCTGTGGAAAGCTGTTCGGGGAGACCAGTGGGAATCAGCTGAGAAGGTGGGGAGCCCCTGGGGGTTTCTGAGCAGGGAGTCACCTGATGGCAGATGTGTGCTGGGTCTGGCAGCAGGTGAAGGATGATGAGCCTCTGGCTCAGGGAGGCAGTGGGAAGGGGAGAGGAATGTGGAGAATGTGGGAGTGAGCCTTACGAGACTTGTCTGCTGATTCTGTCCAGGCATCAGAGCATCGGGGTTACTCTTCCAGCCTTTGTTTCCCAGCCGAGTGACCACTCCCCCGACATCCACCATAACCTTTTCCTAGAAGTAAGTCCCCAAGCCATTGTTGCCCCTGAATTCTGCTTTTGGGAAGCCTTGTTGCTTCCCGCCCCAGGCTGCAGCCGGATTTGGCTGGTGGTCTATTTCCTTGGATATCTTGAACTGGTTAGTGTGTGTGACAAGTTTAAATGTTTCCTACCACAACAAATTATTTCACATTTTTTTCCAGTTGCATTTAAGTTATTTTGGAGCCTGTGATTTTCCTCTCGTTGGTCCAAGTTACACGGTGCTGGCAGTTGTGTGGGCCAATCCTTGCAATATGTTCCCCCCATCTGCCACTGTTTCCCACAGTGTTTAACTTTAAAAATCCTGAGTAAAGTCTTCCATGTCAATGGATTCCCATTTTCAAAATTTTCCTCCAGCTTTATAATATCTTCCTACCAAGATGGAATCTTGTGTTTCCAAAACGTGGGGCTGACACTGGGACTGCTCCACTCGTTGACCTTGGCCATGCTCAGAGCTTTCCAGCCATGGCTGTTTACTGGCCTCCTGGTCTGCGGGAAAGACGTGAAATGATCAAAACACCCCACAATTAAGAAGGGCTGGGATATTAAAGTTACAAAAATCAGGAAACACCTCCACAGCAACCTGGACCAGCCCTGCCTCTGAGAAATGTGGAGAGCCCTATATTTTTCAATATTTTCAGACTATGGCAGGGAGCTGGGAGAAGCTGGGATTGGTAAGTCAGACAGAATGGGGTTCACTGGATGTGAGACCTGGGGGAGATGACTTAACCATCTCAGAGCCTCGGATTCCTCATTGGTAAAATGGGGACAGAAGTCCCAGCTGCCTCCCAGCCTGGTTGCCGGACTTGAATGAGCTGACATTTGCACCTAGCACAGGTGGGGCATGTCCTTGCCCCGTCGTACCTTTTTCACATTTGTGTCTGTGGTTTGTGACAATTTGTCCTCTCTATATTAAACAGCACAGTGGTTTAGAGTGTGCCCTATAGGGTCAAACCACCAGGGTTTGATTTCTGGTCCCACTTACTAGATGTGAGTGACAAGTTATCTTAAAGTGTCGTGCCTCAGTCTCCCCATGTGTAAAATGGGATTGTTGTGAGCATTAAGAAGGTTGGTCTCACAACTCTTTGAATCTCAGGAGCCTTAGGAGCCACCAGTTGGTCAGGAAAGCAGCCCTTTGCTCATCAACTATTTCCTTTGGCTGTTATTCCTTCTCTCTTATGAACCAGCTAGCACATCTTGGAATTCAGTGGCTGTGGGGTCTGCAATCAGATCTCAGATTCTTTGTGTGACTTCTGAGAAATCAATAGAGCAATAATTTTCAACTTTTACTTCACTTCTCGTGGACACATAACCTATGACAATTCCACATTCTGAACAGGCTAGTTCCCTTAGAGAAGAAAGAGTTAGGCAGCTTCATTCAAAACATGAAGTATGATTATTTTTTTTCCCCAGTGTACATGTTGTGTCCTAAATAAACTTTTAGATTTTAAGACCAATGAAATAAATCTGTGAAAATAATAGTGAGTCATAACATTTTGGTTCAAGAGGTAAAATGGCCATGGTGCTCAATCTAGAATAGTCAGAAATTGGGAAGGTTGACCAGTGCAGGGGTTAAGCTCCGACTCTATAACCTGCCTGAGTGCCAATCCCATGTTGACCCGTGTTCCTACCATTCCAGAAATTTTCATAAAAAAAGACATGGTGGCAAAACTGTACAGGTGGTAAGACATCAGTGGTTGCTAAGGGCTCAGAGGCAGGAGAGGAAGGTGAATGGGTGGAGCACGGGGGAATTTTAGGATGGTGGAACTATACTGTATGATGCTATAATGGTGGGTACATGGCATCAAGCATTTGTCAAAATTCATAGACATGAACACACAAAGAGGGAACCCTAATGCAACTACAGACCTTAGTTACTAATGATTTATCAATATTAGTTCATCAATCATGATAAATGTACCACACTACTGCAAGATGTTAATAATAGGGGAAACTGTCTGTGCAGTGGTGGGAGTGGGGATATATGGGAATTCTCTATACTGTCTGCTCAATTTTTCTATAAACCTAAAACTACTCTTAAAAAGTCATCTATTAATTTTTTTTAAAAGACTTGATAAACTGAACACAAAATACTATCTCACCCTGGGGGATACAAATCCTCTAACTGTCCCTATGAGTAGATACTATCTTTAATTTTTCTCATCTGCCATTTTATCCTTCACAAAATGCTCCTCCTAAAAGCACCACCTAAGGGGAAAGAGTCTTTTGTCAGATCTATCATCAGCTGAAGAGGAAAGCCAGGCCTGCCCTCTTCTTCAGGTGTGGACTGCTAGAGAATGGGCACTTTTCCACCTCTTATTTCCTAGGGAATAATGTGAACGGCATTTAAACAGATGTCTCATCCAGAGACCCAAAGGCTGGATGAGCAGTGAGAAAATTCATTCCAAACAAAGTCATTATCTGCAACAGGATTTTGTCCTAATTACAAGACATCATTCAACCTATCAGCTTTACCTCAGGTCGTCAGTAAACTGTAAATAATGATTACAATCTAACATTACACAAGTGTATTTGCATTCTACAGAGGCTGACGCTGGAGATTGAGCTCTTAAACATGGCACTGGTTGGTTTGTCAAGTTCTGAGTCTTCTAATAGTAATGCGATTACTCTTTTCCCTTTTGAACCAAATGAAAAGGTAGACAGAGAACATGGCTTGCACTTAATACCAGGGACACCAACTGGCAACTCCTTCATGTAGAAATATTCTGGATCAAGCAAGTTTGTCTTGGATCAGTATTCAGCCTTTGGAAGTGAGGTGCTTAGTAATCATTCCCAGTGTTGGACCCTACCACTGTCACATCAATATCGGACCATGTGCTCTGAACACTACAGCCATGCTGCTTGCAAAGACCAAACAGCATTTGAGGAATGGACATAATAAATATTGTCATACAAGATTGTTGAAAAGCTTTGAAATTTTCCTCTGTGTGCTCAACATAACCATCATTGCCCCCCATCCCAGACACCCTTCTGGGACGTTGCAGGGGCTGATTCGGCAGGGTTTGCCTTATGTGACCTGCCTTCTGGACCTCAGAGGACAAATCCTCAGCCCGAGTGAGGGGACAGAAGCTGGAGTCTACAGGGGGCCCCCGGAGTCTTAAGGTCATGTGAAGATGAGGCTTGGGCTTGAACCACAGGAAGCCAGAGGCTTAGGCTGGGGGTGGAGAGCAGAAGGAAAGCGCCTCGCAGACGTGCAGGGAGAGGCGGAGAACAGACCACTCTGCCCCCGAGAGAAGGCCAGGGAGAGGGTACTGGCCTGATGCCTTTCCAGCTCCCCAGAGCCCTGCTGAACTTCCTGCACCAGGATCCCAGGAGGGCCCCTCTGCCTTGTAATAACTCCCTTCGTAATTGTGCTTTTTTGGGAACCAGCATCTGTTCCTGGCCACCAGATGGTCTGTGTGGAAAGCACTCTGGGTATCCATCCGTCTGTTCCTCCTTCATCATTTGGGTCTTCATCATTCACACTGGACATCTGGCCAAGGCTGCCCAGCACCATGGGCAAGGGCTGTGCTCCAGCATGGAGGTGAGACTTGGAAACGGGGTAAGAGGAGGCTATTGGTGAGCCACCTGCGTCTCAGGCAAAGCGTTTTCAGGACGAAATTTTGGAGTGAAATAAAGCCATTTTTGTGTCCTGCCCCAAGCAAGTTGATGGCTGCACCCTTTTGCAAATTCTTCCCAAGTATGTGGCACCATAATATTTTCTTACCATTTTGGCAATTCCACCTACACTGAGCACAAAGATTCCCCTCTGGGCTGTTAAAAATAAGTTAGGAAGAATGATCATCACGGATCTATTTATAATAATGCAAAGTTGAAAAGAGTCTAACTGCCTAAAGTAGAGATATGGTTAAGTTAATTATGGCACGTCCATATGAATAAATGTTAGGCAGCCATTAAAATTCATGTTTCTAAACAGGTTGTTTAATGATGCAGATAAATACCTACAATATAATGCTAAGCAAGAAAGGAGGACTCAAAAACTGATACTCAGCCTGGTTTCAATTTTGTTAGATGATATCTGCACGGAAAACTATTGTAAGGAGAATAACTAAAATGCTAGCAGTGATTATTTCAAGGCAGAATGATTCTAGGTAATTTGATTTTTCTTTATGTTTTTCTGTTTTTTTTTCCAGAATGCATGTTATTTTCATATTCATGAAAATTAAATGCTATTAATTTTTTTCCTTTTTTAATGCAATCATGTTGAAATATAATCACATAACATACAATCCTTCAAAGTGTACAATCAGTTGTTTATAGTGTCATCATATAGTTGTGCTTTCATTACCACAATCAAACTTTGAACATTTTCATTACTCCAAGAAACAAAATAAAAATTAAGATAAAAAAATCACACCCAAAACATCCCATTCCTCTCCTCCCTCCATTGTTCATTTACTTTTTTCTAAATACAGTTTAATTGAGATATATTCACAACCCTACAGTCATCCACAGTGTACAATCATTCACAGCACTATCATACAGTTGTGCGTTCATCACCGGAATCAATTTTTGAAACTTTTGTTTACTCCAAAATAAAAATAAATAAATGCTATTAATTTTTAAAAAGAAAGCTAGGTCGGCTAGCTAGTGGTGCACTCCCGGGGCAGTGTTTTAGGCATCCAGAGGCCCTTGAACTTGATCTGGGTCAGGGGCTGTCTAATGTGACAAGGATGTTGGCTGAACAGCAGTTTCCAGCCTGCTGTCGTTTCAGAAGGCCCCAGCTTGGTGCATTGCCTGTTCTATTTGTCACTGATGTGAGGTGGAAACCCAGCCACCTGCTTCCTTTGCCGGAATCTGTGCCTTGGTTTAATCACTCACTGTCAGACTTACATTTTTTTTCCCCATTTGAAGGTTTTACTATCCTCTGTATGTACCTGCTACTCAATCTGAGTCTGCCCCTGCCCAATGCTATGTACCCAAGGTGGCTGCAGGCCCACCTTCCAGTTTAGTTCCCCCCAGCCATTCCTAATCTCCAACAATTCAGAGTTCCCTATAGCCTACTCCAAGAAGGTGACTGATTCATGCCTTGGAATTCAGGACTTGTTTATAATCTACAGAGCAATTATTTTGGGCAACTTTGAATTTATCTTGGTTTGAGTTTTGTGGAAAGGAATAGATTTTCTTCCTCCCAGTAAAATACATTTCCAGCCTACTATTGAATGGAAAACCTAAACTATAAACAAAGCAAAAGCTAGTGACACACTTCCTGGTATCTTGCATTATTTATGGTTGCCATTTTCTTGATGAGCACAGCACTTAAGATTCTGTGGGAATTTTTTACTATTGTGTTTCATAAATATAAGCCAGTCATTGACCTAAGCTGCTTCTCTTTTGAAATATTTAGAATATTTGGTATGATCTGTGTACCTTTTGCACTGCATGGATCAATGTGGAATTGTGCAACAATAATTTAGCTCACAGTTATTCAAATCTAAAACCATGAAATGAAATACATGCTTACAATGACCCTGGGGTATTTTAAAAACAATAATGGCAGAATATTCTTTGGCATTCTTCCAAAAAAGCAACCAAGCTTAGGCAGAATGTACCAAATTCTTTGAAGATTTTGGAAACAAGTCCCTTTCTTTAGCCAAAATGGAGGCAACCAGGCCATTAAAATGATCATACACTTGGTATGAATACAGAGACCCTACAAGGTTGAAAAATAAAATACTCCTACAAAGCCACTTAGAAGAGCAAAACCTCAAAATAAAAATTAATCCATTACACTTGCTAGAAAGAGCAGCCAATGTCATCAAATTCAGTTTCACCAACACAATGCACCCTTGAGAGTTTTGTTTGACATTGTTGAATATCAAGACTGTTTGGACACAATTATGGTTATTGTTGGTCATGGCTCTGGCATGATATTAAAATAATAACATACTTAGGATGTCATTTCTTCAAGGTCAAGTTCAGATCGTACCAGAAAGCTTAGCACAGCTGAGTAGGAGAAGAAGCAAATACAAATCAAGACCACTCTGCCATGGTGATCTAAACTTTCCATTGTAAGAACACAATATTTAATTAAAATGACATTTTATCCATAAGTGGGGAGTAAATCTAAATATTAAAACTCTAAAAGAAAAAGGTGAAAGAGCAAGCTAGAATACCCAGTGGGAAGAGGTCATGAAATTTCTTGAAATTTCTTGAATGAAATTTTTTGCACAGCCAGGCAAAACCCCAAAACCATGGAAAACATCTAGCCTTGAAATGACAAACTCCTTGCCTAATGTTAAAAGTCCATCCTTTTAAAGGCTGGCCAAGGGAGGTAATTACAAATGAACACATTCATAAAAGTCTCAGGAATGTAATCCGCTGGGTTATAAACATTAACCATGAAATCAATTACTGTTGATTGAATCTAATGTCTTCAAAAACAATCTAAATATTTATGATAGTGTTTAACAAGACAGTGTTTATTCACTTGACATGTAGATCCTCTAAAAATGGGAAGAATGAATAATTTATGGAAAGTAGTCTAAAATTGTTTCATTAAAATATTCTTAAATATTTGTTTAGCGTATATTTATATAACTTAAGCAGGTAACCCTTGGAACCCTCATTATAATGACAGTTGACACTATTAAGTTGGCACTTGGGCATTCAAATGTCTCACTGCTCAGTACCAGAAGGCTACAATATTGAGTTTGTGTAGGTAACACTTCTCTTCAAAGTCATAGAATATACAGTCTTGGAAATTACCTTGCTTGTTATAGAGACCCTGAAGAAAGGGGAGTTGAAGGCACATAGAGAATTTGAGATGTTGAGCTGCTTGTAAAAAGTCATAGCAAGTGTATGGTGGCCTGAAATAAGATCTCAGACTACCTAACCCTGAACTTGGGCCTAACTGATGTAGGACAAGAGTATGTTCCAACTTTTTATGAGAGATAGTCTTCTCTTTATTGGCACAGGTCCCTCTCATTTTTTACTTCCTAGGAATATTAACAGTTTGTTGTTGTTATTGTTTTTGTGAATCAATTAACATGAAAATAAGACTCAACTCCCTCCTTGGGTTGGTTAATATGAATTTTTCAAACTAAGGAATTCTGCAATATTGAGGAAAGACTGTGGATGATATCCAAGTCTCCTTGGGCAAATTTGAAAAAAAAAAAAAGTGCTTTCCACATATTCTAGGATTAAACTCTTATTTTTACATATGTTTTACCTTGCAAAAGCTTTTTAGTTTAATCCATAAGAGAAGGAAGGGGGAGAGAGAAAATTAAGCATTACTCCCAAGTTTCTGGTATAGGCCAGTGGCTGGTCCTCTCTGCTGAAATGAGGAAGACTAGGGAATAACAAATGTGAAGGGAAAATCATGAGTGCACTTTTGGATACCTGATGTCTGAAATGCTTGCAAGACACCCAAATGGAGAGGTTAAATAGACATGGGTGCGTATCAGAGAGAGGGAGAGGGAGAAGGAGAAGGAGAAAGATAGAAGGGGAAGGAGAGGGAAAGGGAGAGGGAGAGAGGGAGGGAGGGAGGGACAGAGGGAGAGAGGTATAATGGCTAAAGCAACAAAGCCCTGAGGGAGGGACTGGGGACCAGAGAACCTGTTGAGAGACTGGCCTTTGATAAGCAGATGGACACTTGCCCAGTGGTAACAGAGGAGTGGAAGGAGAAGGTGTATATCCATGCAAAAAGATACGTAGATTTAGGGTTGGGAATATGAGGACATTCCTGACTGCTTGTTTTTATTTTGTAAATATATATGAAGCAAGATCAGCAGTAGAGCTGGGGTGCGAAGAGAGCAGAGAAGAAAAGATACGAGATTATTATGTTGTTCAGTGAGAAGAGATGTTTCCTAGAGAGAAAGGACGTGGAATATCAGGCTATGCTGAGGCCCATTTGAGATAGTTCACTTAAAGTGAAATCAAATTGTCCAATGATTCTTCGCGAGATGATTTTTTATGGTACAAAATGTAAGATCAAATAACAGTGAATCTCAGAGTAAGAGTGCTATATTATTTTCTAATTCTCTTTCAGTTACCTAAGGAGAAAGCTTCAGTGTGGTGTGAATTGTCTATAGCACCTCTCTAACTTATGCTAATGTCCCATTTTAATCAAGAGGGAACAGGTCTCAGACTTGGAGCTTTCCACCTAAAATTGTATCGAGCAGGGATCTAATAATATTTTTTGCCTCCCTTGCACTTATTATTCTTTTTTTCCTAGTTCCAGATCTTAGAGGAAAGGCTTTCAGTCTTTCCCCATTGAGGATGATGTTAACTCTGGGCTTCTCTGTCATTTTTTTTTTTTTCAGTTTTATTGAGATATATTCACATGCCACACAAACCATCCAAAGTATATAATCAGTGACTCACAGTATCATCGCACAGTTGTGCATACATCCCCATGATCAATTTCAAAGCATTTTCATTACTCCAAAACAGAAATAAGAATAAAAAATAAAACTCAAATCCTCCTATACCCCTTATCCCCGCTATTGTTAACCCATAGTATTGGTGTAGTAAATTTGTTATTGTTGATGAAAGAATATTAAAATATTACTATTAACTATAGTTAATAGCTTACAAGTTATTTTTAATTTGTAATAGTTCATGCAAGAACTTATTTATATTTGCAGTGTTAATTGGTGACATACATGACTTTAAACAACCACTTTCAATCAAATTCAGCTACAATATTACACCATTACTTATAATCTCAATAACAAGTTACCATCACCTCTGTCCATTCCCAAATATTAACTTCAACTTCGTTAACAATTCTGTACATATTAGGGAACTGTTCTCCCTTCTCTAGCTTCTGTCTATCTCTAGAAACCCTATATTCCACATTTTAAGACTCTGTGTTTACATGTTCTAGTTAGTTCATATTATACACTTATTTTTTAATGACTACGTCATACTTCTGTTGTGATAATAGTTTTCCAGTTATGTTGGTGATATACAATTTCCTTTTTTTTTTTTTTTAAGGTTTCAAATGTACTTTATTTCTTCATTAATGCCGTATTTTAATGGATACACAATGCTTTTACTTTCATCAATTATAAGTTGGTTTTGAAACATTTCAATAATCACATCAGCTGGGATGATTACTGATCTCTCCATTCCTTTGGGGTGACTCTGCCAAAAGGGGACAGGTTCCATTCTATTCCAATTTGTGTTGCTGTATACGTCCATACAGCAACACAGAAAGTGGCTCCACTAGCTAATACAGCATTACTGTATCTGTCATGGAAATCAGGTGCACGTTTCTGGTGGCTCTGCCTTGCTATTGTTTGCTGAATGCTTCGAACTCCAAGACGACTCAGTGCGTTTTTGGCCAAGGGAAACATCGTGAAGCTGGAGACACAACTAGGGAAACTGCTCACAATTTCCTTTTAAAACAGAGTTGCTTGAGTTTAAAAAGCAAAGCAATATAAAGAAAAATCTTTGGTAAATAATAGTATATGGAGTATGGGGATCTGATCACAATGGTGTCAGTGGCATAGGGAAGAGAATTGAAAAGGCTGAATTGCCTCACGTGGCCTGTCCTGATTTTCATTAGAGTTATGGTCAGCTTATTCTGCTCCTGGAAGTTAGTCTCAATGAGATGGGCAGGTCCCTGAGTTGGGGTGGGTAGCAATGCGGGATGGGAGCCACACAGACGAATTCAGAGCTCAGTACCCCAGGAACCACCACATGGGCTAATCTAATGGCAAGTGTCCATGAGACAGCAGGGTGACAGGGAGACTCCAGGGCAGATGAGCAGTGGTACTCCCCACCCCCCTCCACTCTCTACCCTAGCGGTTGCTTCTTGTTAGAGTCTCTCCCTCCTGCCATCTGTACACACCTCCCTCCTGCTGCATTATCACAGGTCTGTCGTCACAGCATTTGTTGTTGCCTGTCCACCTTGTTGTACAGGAGAGAAAGTTGGGGTGCATTTACAAGCTGTCCAACTCCAGCAGTGGCCTTTGATCTTTGTGAGAGTCTGGGCATAGCCAACTGATGTATCAGAGACCCTGGGATTTCCCCATTACCAGTCAGTGGCAAAGGGATATGCTATTTCCTAAAATGAAAGTGTGCCCTTTCTGGTAGAAGGAGGGGAAAAAAAACCCTCTTTGTTCTTTGCAGGTTTCCAACCATGCATGTAGACTTGCTTCTAGCAGAATCTTATCTTGTAGGGTGACCAACTCTTCCCAGTTTGCCCAGGACTGTTCTGTTCTTAAAACTGAAATATCCAGGGGACTTCCTCAGTCCCAGGCAAACTGAGGTGGTTGGTCACTCTAATCTTAGGTCCAGAGATAAAAGTACTCAAGCATGCATTCCTGGGTTGATGTTCCCTATTGCACACCAAAGAATGTTTGGATGGCTGTGTCCAGAGAGCTGTGTTTTGAAAGTCAAGGGGTATTAAGTGATTTCCTCATTCAGTTTTAGACCAGAGTGAAAATATTAAAACCATGCTGTTTCTGTTAATACAAATTATGTAATGTGTTATGAGAAGTGTTTGTTGCACCAGCATTGGCCTTAAGTGGGCAGAGCCAGGAAGACCTGCAAAGAACCATTCATCTAGGCATGTTTATAAAACCTACATTGTTCACTTTGTAGTGAAACCCTAAGCCCCAATCAGCTCCTTATAGGTGGCATCGATCCCATGGTGTACCTGTCTGCAAAACAGGCTGTGCCCTAGCCAAAATATTGGGGATTTGCATGATGTGTTAGCTTAAAGTAATGCTAACTGCTATAATAAACAACCCCCAAATGTATAATGACCCAACACCATAGAAGTTAACTTCTCACTCACATAAAGTCCAAAACAGATGTTCCTGGTTGACCAGTAATTCTCCACTAAGCTATGATTCAGGGATCCGGACTCCTTCCATTCTGTGGTATCCCTAACACGTGGCTACTGATGTTGCCGTGGTTATCTGCTTCAAGCTGATTGGGGGGTAAAGAACATGGGGGTTGGAGGAGGGTCAGGCCTGGGCACGACGGGCATCCTTCACTCACACGCCATTGCTAGACTCACTCACTCACAGGCCACACCCAGCTGCAGGAGGTCTGACAGGTGCTGTTTAGTGGTGCCCAGGAAGAAGAGGAAATGGGTTTGGTGAAAACTAGCAGTCTCTATCACTGAAGTGTGTCTTATGTTCTTCTGTCTACAAACCAGAGGTGATTTTAACCCAGAATGCAAGAACCCTGGGGCTGCAGAGTCAGTGGAATTGAATTTTGGCCATTTCTCTTCTTTCTAAATGTGCTCCATCCACACATAAATTTGCTTTGCCTCTTTTTGCCTAAAGCTGTAACTTATTTGGGTCAAATAAAAATAGAGAGTCTATTTCCTAATGTGCCATCTCAAACTCTTTAGGAAAGAAGGTGAGGTAGTAATTATCAACAAATAGATGTCTAACACGTGAAAGGCCTTTCGGGTTGAACAAGGTTAGAGACCCCTCCCTCCTAGGGTAACTTCAGTAGACTCACAGAGGTATGTATTAGTTTTCTATTGCTGCTGTAACAAATTACCACAAATTTGGTGACTGGAAACCACTAATGTAAATGTATTCTCTTACAATTCAGGAGGTCAGAAGTCCAAAATCCATCTCATTGGGCTAAAATTAGGGTGCAGGCAGGGCTGCTTTCTTTCTGGAGGCTCCATTTCCCTGCTTCTCTAGCTTCTCAAGGCTGCCTACATCCCTTGGCTCATGGAATTGTGATTACAACGGACCCATCCTGATAATTGAGGATAAACTTCCCACCTCACACTTCCTAACGTAATCACGTCTGCAAAGTGCCTTTGTCCTGTAAGGTGGTGAGTTTCCAGGGATGGAAATGTGGACACCTTTGGGGGCCATTACTCAGCCTGCCCACCACAAGGTCCTGTGGCTCTCTCACGAGTGGAAATCAGCAAGGAGGAGAAGATAGGACTGCTTCATCGACCTGACTGAAGGTGGGGTGAGGCTCAGGGCAATCTGTGGAGAACTGGAAGCACTGAATCTTTGGGAATTGGGAGCACCATGAAACAATGGCATTGCACCCACCAGGAGAGAAATCAGATGAAAATGGACAAATAGACAAGAAAGCAAAGAAGAATCTGTGAACATGTTCATGGAAACTCACGAATATGTGGGTGGAAGCAGTCATAGTCTTTGTGCAATGGTGAAAGGAGAGAACTGAAGTGATTTTTGTGGTACATAACATTTATATTATAGATCAGAAAAAAAAAGATTCCCAAAGTCAATCACAGAATTGACCCAGGGACATGAGAATTAGCAATGAGGGGACTTCAGCTCTCCACATTGTGCTAGGGGGTCTCATAGCTAAAGACAGAGTACCTAACAATTCTTACTTTGCTGTCAGTTTAATCTTCCAGAAATTATTTGGTGGAAACATCTGACACCCTCAGGACGTAGTTCTGGCCAATGAAGACAAATTAGTTGAGTAGAAATGAAAGTAGTTTTGGGGAAAAGAGACCATGAGGTGTCATGTATGTGCATAGATGATTTTTTTTTTTTTTGGTAGAGAAAGAGAATTAATATTTATTTGTTCCAGGTGCTAGGTGACTTACTATGTTATCTTCTTTAAACTCCATGAAGTATAGGCAATTGTATTAGTTATCTGTTGCTGCATAACAAAGAATCCCCGAAACGAATGGTTTCAGAAAATTACAATAATCCATTATCATCCCTCATGGTTCCGAGGGTTGACTGGGCTCATCTAGGGGCTCTGACTTGGGGTCTGTCCATGGTTGCAGTCACACTGGGGCTGAGGGCGGGAATGACTCCGAAGGCCTTTTTGTGCACTTGTCTGGTACCTGGGCTGGGAACACTCAGACATTTAGAGACTGGAACACTGGTAGCTTCAGGGTAGCCAGACTTCTTACATAGCAGCTCTGGCCTGAAAGGTGGGGTTGCCAGATAAAATATAGGAGACCCAATTAAATTTGAATTTCAGAGAAACAACATAATTTTTCAGTATGCCAAATGCAACATTTGGGACTTATACTAAAAAAATTAATTGTTCTTTCTCTGAAATTCAAATTGAACAGGATGGCCTGTATTTTTTATTTGTTAATTCTGGCCACACTCTTCAAAGATACCTGTCCTGAGAGAGAGGCAGGCAGGAGCTGTGTTGCGTTTTATGGCTTAGCCTCAGAAATTGAACAGCATTCTTCTGCCTGCCCAGATAGGGAAGTGGCAACACCACATTGTGAAAAAAGCATGTGGGATGGGACATATATATTTATTTATTGGTGCATCCATCTTTGGAAAGTAAAATTTATAAAAGCTTTCTTAACCCTTTTTAAAAGAGATGTCATAGGTAAAAGGAAATCAGGTAAAAGGAAAGTCAATGACTTGGTGAAGTGTCTTAGCCAAGGAGTCACCAGGATCCAAATCCATGCCCTCCTGAGCCCAACTTCCATCTTTGAGTTCACAATAGTCAAGGATGGGTAAAGTTTTGTAGATGTAACATGCATTCTAGACTTTACGGAAGCAGATTTCCCAAAGATCAGTGGAGCAATAGGCCAGATGTCATGGTCAGAGACTTTAAAATGAATGATGTCTCAGGAGGGTTGGGACCATCTCAGAAATGTTGCACTTGCAAGAGATCACACTGCAGATGAAAAAGGGAAGGGAGCTAACGACACCAGGATCTGCACAGGAAATTCTCTAATGCTCTCATACTTTATGAGGGCAGGAACAAAAATTGAAAGGAAGAGCACTTAACCAAGGACAAATAGAAACCAGTGCAATTCCGGTAGGAATTGCAGCAGGAAGACCGAACGCCCCTAATGGGCTAAAGGAGAATGCTCAAGAAACCCAAGAAGGGCTGGGTCTGCAGCTTCTGGTCAATGTTGCAGCATTTATGGATCAGAGAGGAAGAACTTGTCCAAGAGAATGACCTTGAAATTGAAACGGCCTTGGAGCACAGAAGATTATCAATACTGGTTCAAAGCATATAAATATGTTTAGAGGGAAATGAAGTTGATGTTAGGAAAGGAGGTAGTGCTGAGTTCTTTGAAATGGGGCTTCTGGTGCAGAAAATCTACAGCCAGGCAGGGTGCTAAAAGCAGAGAATACAGAGGAAAGAAAAGTAGTGATGTACAGAAGGAATGATTACTGACAAGTACAGTGAGTTATTTGGAAAATACTACGACTGCTATTCCATAGCAGAACTGGCAAAAGAAGTTTTGACTTGGGAGTATCTTTGGTTTGAAATGGTTAAAATGTAAAGCAGAGACATTTTTAAAGCACTATTTTGCTTTAGTATAACTGTAAAAACTCTTCTAATTCTGTATTTTTTTTTGCTAGGATAAAAACTTTAGCTCGATTTCTTGCTAGACAGGTATTACCAAAAGTTAACTTTTACTCAGACAGCCC
This sequence comes from Choloepus didactylus, assembly GCF_015220235.1. Classification (NCBI taxonomy): domain Eukaryota; kingdom Metazoa; phylum Chordata; class Mammalia; order Pilosa; family Megalonychidae; genus Choloepus; species Choloepus didactylus. The sequence continues at coordinate 19,615,105 of NC_051321.1, forward strand.
TTGGGTTTCAGTTGTAATTTATTGACAAAAGAGATTATTCGTAACTATTTCAATATTTAGACGTAAGAAAGACAGGGGATGTTTTCAAGGGAAATGAACAGTATGATATACTAAAAGGCTTGCTTTCTTCTTAGTTGTGTTTTTAAAATTTTGTTTATTGGTAAAAGTAATTATGATTAATGTAATCAATAAAATGTTTTTTTTTCATTTATAGGTTTTATGAATAAAAGTAGAGTTTTCCATTAAGCCCTTCTGAGATTTGCATTCATAACACCTATGGCTGAGAAATTTTAACTTATTTTGGTATTAAGAAATCTGCTGACAGACACCCCAAATAAAAGACGTCAAACACATTTATCCAAGCAGTATATTTTAAATTCCTGTCATGTCCAGGCAGTGGTAGAACCACTGGGGATAGAGCAGCGAGTAGGATCGGCTCTGGGAACCAAATAAGCAAATAAATTTAAAAACAAACGAACAAGCTTCAGAGAATGATATGTGCCATAAAGACAACAAAAGAGATAAGAGAATGCAGAATCACTGCAGAGGCCTCTAATTTAGATATTGAGATAACATTTTATCTAAAGTGATGGCATATAATTAAATGATAACAAGAAGCCAGCCATTATATACATATAGTAAATATAATTTAAAAATGTATTTATATCTGTAAGTAATCTTGTTTAAAAATCTGTATTTATTTAATTCTTTAATTAGTCAATTAGTTAGTATAGGGATTTGGCCTCCTAGAACTTTGGGAGCTGGTTAACTAGTCTACTTGAAACTGTTGTTCCTGCATCTTGCGCTTCAACCCAAGGTCAGCAGGGCAGGCAATTGGACAGGAAAGATGGATGGGAAATGAGGGAAGTAAAGACAAGCCAACAGCTGCAAGGATAAGCTGGGATGGGCATTGGTCTCTCGACACCTCCCAGCCTCCAATTCGGTGATGCAGGTTATCTGCAGAATCTGGTGCCCTTTGACATGGAGCTAAACACGCACCTGGCAGGAGCTGGAGGGACCGAAGGAAGAGCCTCCTGTGGGAACTGGAGGAGCTGTGACCCTGCTGCTGGTGTCCAACAAAATGAGCCTAAAGCAACAACGTGCATGCCGGCTGACATTCTGATCAAAAACGAATGCTGCTGCTGCTTCATTTCTGCCTGCCAAATCTTGTGCACAATGTCTCTTGTGGGCCACACTATGCTGGAACTATGCAGAGAGGTGAGTTCTGAGAAATGGAGTTTCAGAGTAGCTGAGTAGAGGCAATGCAAGCACACCCCAGCTTGTTCTGGAAACAGCCAGATGGCCAGGGTGGCTCGCCGTCCTCATGGTTGCTCCCATCTTGCCTCTTTAATGAAGCCCATTGGAGCCTGCAGCTGCCCTCCCTCACCACTCTGATACCCTCCCCTTGCTCTTGATTTCCCGCAGGACTTGCCACCTTCTTATATGCTATGAAATTAATTATTAACATGTTTATTGCTTGCTATTTGTTTCCTACCACTTGAATGGAAGCCCCAGAAGGGCAGAAATATGTCTCCATTTTGTTCCATGCTGTATCCCCCAGAAGCAACAACAGTCCCTGTTACACGGCAGACAAACAACACTGTTTATTGAATGAAAGAATGAATGTGGCTGAAGCGTAGGGAACAATGGAGATAGTGTCGGAGCTGAGATTGGAGAAGTTAGCAGGGGCCAGCCAGGTCAGGTAGTATGGATTTTTCTTTTTTATCTTCATTTTATTGAGATATATTCACATACCACACAGTCATACAAAACAAATCATACATTCGATTGTTCACAGTACCATTACATAGCTGTACATTCATCACCTAAATCAATCCCTGACACCTTCACTAGCACACACACAAAAATAACAAGAATAATAATTAAAGTGAAAAAGAGCAATTAAAGTAAAAAAGAACACTGGGTACCTTTGTCTGTTTGTTTGTTTCCTTCCCCTATTTTTCTACTCATCCATCCATAAACTAGACAAAAGGGGGTGTGGTCCTTATGGCTTTCCCAGTCCCATTGTCACCCCCCATAAGCTACATTTTTATACAATTGTCTTCGAGATTCATGGGTTCCGGGTTGTAGTTTGATAGTTTCAGGTATCTACCACCAGCTACCCCAATTCTTTAGAACCTAAAAAGGCTTGTCTAAATTGTGCGTAAGAGTGCCCACCAGAGTGACCTCTCGGCTCCTTTTGGAATCTCTCTGCCACTGAAGCTTGTTTCATTTCCTTTCACATCCCCCTTTTGGTCAAGAAAATGTTCTCCATCCCACGATGCTGCGTCTGCATTCCTCCCCAGGAGTCATATGCCACGTTGCCAGGGAGACTCACTCCCTTGGCTGTCTGATCCCACATAGAGTGGAGGGCAGTGATTTCACCTTTCAAGTTGGCTTAGGTAGAGAGAGAGGGCCACATCTGAGCAACAAAGAGGCATTCGGGAGGAGGCTCTTAGGCACAATTATAGGGATGCCTAGCCTCTCCTTTGCAGCAACAGTCTTCCCAAGGGTAAATCCTGTGGTAGAGGGCTCAGCCCATCAAACCACCAGTCCCCTATGTCTGTGGTCACATTAGCAACCATCGAGGTGGGGTAGGCCAATACCCCTGCATTCTCCACAGGCTCCTCAAGGGGTCTCTACATATTTTTCTCCTTGTTTTTTTTTTTTTTTAACTTTTTTTTTAAATCAACTGCATGAAAAATAAAAAAATTAAAAAAAAAATTAAAAAAAAACATACAATAAAAGAACATTTCAAAGAGACCATAACAAGGGAGTAAGAAAAAGACAACTAACCTAAGATAACTACTTTACTTCCAACATGTTCCTACTCTACCCCAAGAAAGTTACCTAATAGAGCAACATTTCTGTGAACTTGTTCCTACTATACCCATCAGAAATTAACAGACCATAGTCATTCCTGGGCATTCCCAGAACGTTAAATTTACCCACGATAGCTTATCTGTTCTTCTTGGATTATTGTTCCCCCTTCCTTAATTGCTCTCTATTGCTAGTTCCCCTACATTCTACATTATAAACCATTTGTTTTACATTTTTCAAAGTTCACATTAGTGGTAGCATATAATATTTCTCTTTTTGTGCCTGGCTTATTTCGCTCAGTATTATGTCTTCAAGGTTCATCCATGTTGTCATATGTTTCACGAGATCGTTCCTTCTTACTGCCGCGTAGTATTCCATCGTGTGTATATACCACATTTTATTTATCCACTCATCTGCTGAAGGACATTTGGGTTGTTTCCATCTCTTGGCAATTGTGAATAATGCTGCTATGAACATTGGCGTTCAGATATCTGTTCGTGTCACTGCTTTCCGATCTTCTGGGTATATACCGAGAAGTACAATCTCTGGATCGAATGGTAACTCTATATCTAGTTTTCTAAGGAACTGCTAGACTGACTTCCAGAGTGGCTGAACCATTATACAGTCCCACCAACAATGAATAAGAGTTCCAATTTCTCCACATCCCCTCCAGCATTTGTAGTTTCCTGTTTGTTTAATGGCAGCCATTCTAACCGGTATTAGATGGTATCTCATTGCGGTCTTAATTTGCATCTCTCTAATAGCTAGTAAAGCTGAACATTTTTTCATGTGTTTCTTGGCCATTTGTATTTCCTCTTCAGAGAACTGTCTTTTCATATCTTTTGCCCATTTTATAATTGGGCTGTCTGTACTACTGTCATTGAGTTGTAGGATTTCTTTATATATGCAAGATATCAGTCTTTTGTCAGATACATGGTTTCCAAAAATTTTTTCCCATTGAATTGGCTGCCTCTTTACCTTTTTGAGAAATTCCTTTGAGGTGCAGAAACTTCTAAGCTTGAGGAGTTCCCATGTATCTATTTTTTCTTTTGTTGCTTGTGCTTTGGGTGTAAAGTCTAGGAAGTGGCCGCCTAATACAAGGTCTTGAAGATGTTTTCCTACATTATCTTCTAGGAGTTTTACGGTACTTTCTTTTATATTGAGATCTTTCATCCATTTTGAGTTAATTTTTGTGTAGGGTGTGAGGTAGGGGTCCTCTTTCGTTCTTTTGGATATGGATATCCAACTCTCCCAGCCCCATTTGTTGAAAAGACCATTATGACTCAGTTCATTGACTTTGGGGGCCTTATCAAAGATCAGTCGGCCATAGATCTGGGGGTCTATCTCCAAATTCTCAACTCGATTCCATTGATCTATATGTCTATCTTTGTGCCAGTACCATGCTGTTTTGACAACTGTGGCTTTATAATAAGCTTCAAAGTCAGGGAGTATAAGTCCTCCCACTTCGTTTTTCTTTTTTAGACTGTCTTTAGCAATTCGAGGCATCTTCCCTTTCCAAATAAATTTGATAACTAGCTTTTCCAAGTCTGCAAAGTAGGTTGTTGGAATTTTGATTGGGATTGCATTGAATCTGTAGATGAGTTTCGGTAGAATTGACATCTTAATGACATTTAGCCTTCCTATCCATGAACATGGAATATTTTTCCATCTTTTCAGGTCCCCTTCTATTTCTCTTAGTAGAGTTATGTAGTTTTCTTTGTATAGGTCTTTTACATCTTTGGTTAAGTTTATTCCTAGGTACTTGATTTTTTTAGTTGCTATTGAAAGTGGTATCTTTTTCTTGAGTGTCTCTTCAGTTTGTTCATTTCTAGCATATAGAAACATTACCGACTTATGTGCATTAATCTTGTATCCCACTATTTTGCTAAATTTGTTTATTAGCTCTAGTAGCTGTATCATCAATTTCTCAGGGTTTTCCAGATATAAGATCATATCATCGACAAACAATGACAGTTTTACTTCTTCCTTTCCAATTGGGATGCCTTTTATTTCTTTATCTTGCCGGATTGCCCTGGCTAGCACTTCCAGCACAATGTTGAATAACAGTGGTGATAGCGGACATCCTTGTCTTGTTCCTGATCTTAGAGGAAAGGCTTTCAGTCTCTCACCATTGAGTACTATGCTGGCTGTGGGTTTTTTATATATGCTCTTTATCATATTGAGGAAGTTTCCTTCAATTCCTACCTTTTGAAGTGTTTTTATCAAAAACAGATGTTGGATTTTGTCAAATGCTTTTTCAGCATCTATTGAGGTGATCATTTGATTTTTCCCTTTTGAATTGCTAATGTGTTGTACTACTTTGATTGATTTTCTTATGTTGAACCATTCTTGCATGCCTGGAATGAACCCCACTTGGTCATGGTATATGATTTTTTTAATGTGTCTTTGGATTCGATTTGCAAATATTTTGTTGAGGATTTTTGCATTTATATTCATTAGGGAGATTGGCCGGTAGTTTTCCTTTTTTGTAGCATCTTTGCCTGGTTTTGGTATTAGATTGATGTTAGCTTCATAAAATGAGTTAGGTAGTGTTCCATTTTCTTTAATGTTTTGAAAGAGTTTAAGTAAGATTGGTGTCAGTTCTTTCTGGAAAGTTTGGTAGGATTCCCCTGTGAAGCCATCTGGCCCTGGGCATTTATTTGTGGGAAGATTTTTGATCACTGATTAGATCTCTTTGCTTGTGATGGGTTGGTTGAGGTCTTCTATTTTTTCTCTGATCAGTCTAGGCTGTTCATATGTTTCCAGGAAATTGTTCATTTCCTCTACATTATCCGGTTTGTTGCCATACGGTTGTTCATAGTATCCTCTTATAATTTTTTTAATTTCCTCAGGATCTGCAGTAATGTCACCTTTCTCATTCATTATTTTGTTTATATGGGTCTTCTCTCTTTTTGATTTTGTCAGTCTAGCTAGAGGCTTGTCAATCTTGTTGATCTTCTCAAAGAACCAACTTTTGGTGATATTTATCCTCTTATTGTTTTTTTGTTCTCTATGTCATTTATTTCTGCTTTAATCCTTGTTATTTCTTTTCTTGTACTTGGTTTAGGATTGGTTTGCTGTTCATTTTCTAGCTTCTTCAGTTGATCCATTAGTTCTTTGATTTTGGCTCTTTCTTCCTTTTTAATATATGTGTTTAGTGCTATAAATTTCCCCCTCCGCACTGCTTTTGCTGCATCCCATAGGTTTTGGTATGTTGTGTTCTCATTTTCATTCATCTCTATATATTTAGCAATTTCCCTTGCTATTTCTTTTTTAACCCACTGATTGTTTAGGAGTGCGTTGTTTAACCTCCAGGTATTTGTGAATTTTCTAAGTCTCTGATGGTTATTGACTTCTAATTGTATTCCATTGTGGTCAGAGAATGTGCTTTGAATAATTTCAATCTTTTTAAATTTATTGAGGCTTGTTTTATGTCCCAGCATATGATCTATTCTGGAGAAAGTTCCGTGAGCACTAGACAAGTATGTGTATCCTAGTGATTTGGGATGCAATGTTCTGTATATGTCTGTTAAATCTAATTCATTTATCAGATTGTTTAGGTTTTCAATTTCCTTATTGCTCTTCTGTCTGGTTGATCTATCTATAGGAGAGAGGGATGTGTTGAAGTCTCCCACAATTATTGTGGAAACATCAATTGCTTCCTTTAATTTTGCCAGTGTTTCTCTCATGTATTTTTGGCACCTTGATTGGATGCATAAACATTTATGATTGTTATTTCTTCTTGTTGAATTGCCCCTTTTATTAGTATGTAGTGGCCTTCTTTGTCTCTCAAAACATCCCTGCATTTAAAGTCTATTTTATCTGAGATTAATATTGCTACACCTGCTTTCTTTTGGCTGTAGCTTGCATGAAATATTTTTTTCCATCCTTTCACTTTCAATTTCTTTGTGTCCCTGTGTCTAAGATGAGTCTCTTGTATGCAACATATTGATGGTTCATTTTTTTAACCCATTCTGCAAATCTATATCTTTCAATTGGGGAGTTTAATCCATTTACATTCAATGTTATAACCGTGAAGGCATTTCTTGAATCAGCCATCTTATCCTTTGGTTTATGTTTGTCATATTTTTCCCTCTCTCTGTTAATATCCTTTATTGTACCCATACCGAATCTCTTTAGTACTGAGCCTTTCTCCAAGTCTCTCTGTCCTTTCTTTGTTTCTCTGTCTGTAGGGCTCCCTTTAGTATCTCCAGTAGGGCAGATCTCTTGTTAGCAAATTCTCTCAGCATTTGTTTGTCTGTGAAAAATTTAAGCTCTCCCTCAAATTTGAAGGAGAGCTTTGCTGGATAAAGTATTCTTGGTTGGAAATTTTTCTCACTCAGAATTTTAAATATATTGTGCCACTGCCTTCTCGCCTCCATGGTGGCTGCTGAGTAGTCACTACTTAGTCTTATGCTTTTCCTTTGTATGTGGTGAATTGCTTTTCTCTTGCTGTTTTCAGAACTTGCTCTTTCTCTTCCATATTTGACAGTGTGATCAGAATATGTCTCAGAGTGGGTTTATTTTGATTTATTCTATTTGGAGTTCACTGGGCATTTATGATTTGTGTATTTATGGTGTTTAGAAGATTTGGGAAGGTTTCGCCAACAATTTCTTTGAATACTCTTCCTAGACCTTTACCCTTTTCTTCCCCTTCTGGAACACCAATGAATCTTATATTTCGACGTTTTATATTATCTATCATATCCCTGAGGTCCATTTAGATTTTTTCAATTTTTTTCCCCATTCTTTCTTTTGTGCTTTCATTTTTCATTCTGTCATCTTCCAGGTCACTGATTTGTTGTTCAACTTCCTCTAGTCTTGTACAATGAGTATCAGGAATCTTTTTAATTTTGTCAACAGTTTCTTTTATTTCCATAAGATCATCTATTTTTTTATTTAGTCTTGCAATGTCTGCTTTATGCTCTTCTACGGTCTTCTTGATATCCTTTGTATCCCGTACTATGGTCTCATTGTTCATCTTTAGTTCTTTGATTAGTTGCTCTAGGTGCTGTGCCTCTTCTGATCTTTTGATTTGTATGCTTGGGCTTGGGTTGTCCATATCATCTGTTTTTTTCATATGCTTTATAATTTTCTGTTGTTTTTGGCCTTTTGGCATTTGCTGAACTTGATAGGGTTCTTTTAGGATTTGTAGACCAATTGAAGTCCTTATCTCTAATTTATCAGATCTACAGCTTCATGGAGTACACTTTCTCTAACTAACCAGCAGGTGGCGTCCACGAGCCACCTGTTCTCCACAAGCCAGTTCTCCCCTGCTTTGCCTTTGTGGTGAGTGGGGGAGTGAGTCTTATGGGGTCCAATTGGTGTACCAAGCTTGGGTGTGTAGTTGGTGTTGCCCGCCCTGTATATGGGACATGTGTCTGGGCAGTCAGGGAGGGGCGGTGGCTCTAACAATGAAATCTCCCTGGTGTTCCTGGAGTTTTAAAGCTGCTGCAATAGTCTAATCCTTCAGTTCAGTCCTTCCACAGTTTGTATCTGCCACTGACCCACAAGTCCTTGGTATTGGTGTATGGCCCCTGAGACTTGCGAGTGGGTCCCTCTTCCAGGCCGTGCACTGCCTGGTCCTCTGTTGAGGGATGACTGTGCTATGTCACAGGTGAGTGCCGTCCCCCCAGGGCAGTTCCGGGCTGCTGGGCTGTGTAGGCTCCCAGTCTGCTGTAATTATGGCTGAATGGGGCTTTGTTAATTCACAGTGCTCCACCTTCCCAACTCTGGGACAACCAGCTGAGGTTGCAGGGAAGGCTAATGTCCATGCCCAGTTTTGTGGTGTGTGCCTATTATTTGAAGCACTTCCGTCACACTTGGTTGTCTGGGGCAGCTCTGGGCTATGGGGCTGGTGACGGGCAGGAGTGTTTCCTGTCCACCAGGATGATGGCTGTGAGTGGACACCCCCCTTTTCTTGGGAAGTTGTGTTGTTTAGTGAATTTTCTCAGCCACTGGATTACTGCCTTTTGTCTCAGAGCTCTCTTAGTTCTGCTCTTGTCTTGACCTGCTCAAATTGCAAGTCTTTGAGTCTCTCTGTATTGGGCTTCTTAGAGTGATTGTTTTAGAAACAGAAAAAAAAAAAAGCCCTCCTCACAGATCTAATGGGTTATTGAAATGCTAAGAGACAAAGCAATTAGGGCCATTAAGGAAAGATCCAGGGGGCAGAGAGATCAGTTTTTTTGCGGGATTTGCATATGAGCCTCAGGGCCTGAGCTCTGCCCTTCTCCTTTCTATGTTTACCAGAACTCCAAAAAGCCTCCACTTTTATTTTGGAGTTTTTCTTGCTGTTTTTTGCTATGCCTATCTCCTCTCTGCTGGGCTGGCTGCTCTCAGATTCTCTGGTGTCTGGTCTCAGTCTATCTATGGTTGGAGTTTGGATCAGTAGAATGAGTTTCCGATAAGAGCTGCCATTGCAGTTCTCCCTTCTCCTTCCAGGAGCTGACGGCCCCTCCTCCCACAGGACTGAGCCTGGCAGGGAGGGGTGCGGGTCCCCTGGCCACAAAAACTTACAGATTTCGCTGATCTCAGCAGTTCGACGTGTTCATGAGTGTTGTATGAAGTATGCCCAAAGTCAAATTGCTCTGTGGTGTCCAGTCCACGCAGTGCCTGGCTCTCTACCTACTACCCTGGAGGAGTAACTAAAACATACAGCTCACCAATTCGCCTTCTTGCCCTGCCTCCTCAGTAGTATGAATTTTATTCTAAGTGTGGTGAGAAGACTTTGGGGGTGGTGGGTGGGGTGTTTCAGTCGAGGAGTCATGTGCTCTGTTTGATATTTCTAAAGACTACTCTGACTCTGTGTGTGTGTGTGTGTGTGTGTGTGTGTGTGTGTGTGTGTGTGTGTCTATGAGAGAGAAAAAGAGAGAGTAGCTACAGCAAGCCTGGAAGCTAGAAGACCCCTTAGGAGGCAATTGCAGTTATCCAGGTGGGATGGTTGTGGCTTGGACTATGGCAATTGTGTGGAAGCAAATGGTCAGAATCAGGATGTATTTTTGTAGCACTGTCAGCACTTGCTGATGGGTTGACTGTAGAGGATGGGGATAGCTACTAATAAAATGGTGGGTCTGTTCGCAGACTGGAAAAGGAGGAGGTTTGTGGAGAGAAAGCAAGATTTTCAATTATTCATTCAAATATTTGTACTCGGCACTCTTCTAGGTCCTGGAGATACATAAGTGAACCAGCCAGACTAAAATTTTTGTCCTTGGGGAACTTGCATTGTAGTGGGAGAAAAAAACCATAAACAAGAGACTCAGGAAGACAGCCTGGTAGGAGGTAATAAGAGCTAAGGAACAAGAAGATACCCGCAAGTATTTGCTGAAATGAACTGCTGTCCTTGTCATTTCCTTCTCCAGGATACTTGTCCTCACTTGGGGTTCTCCATATATCCACATGAGACTCTTTCTGAATCATTAAATTATTTTGAGACCATCTATAGGGAGGGTCCTGAACTTCGTGTTGGGAAAACAAAGGGACAAATTTGCCTTCTGGGCCTTACAGAAAAGTTGAAAAACAGAAAAGAAAAAAAAAAAAAAAAACTAACTAAAAAGGTTATTATTATTGTTGTTGTCATTATTATTATTTAGAGACAGCAAATGTTCCATGAAAAATGACGGACACAGATGTTGGATGTGGTATGAGTTCACAGGAGGCAGTGACAGGCAGGCTTTTATGGAAACTGTAGGACTGGAATCCATGTTAATGCACAATTAAGCACCATGCAAAGTTTGGGATTGGAATTCCATTTGCTTTTCTCATTTTTGTTTGCCACTTTACTAAACCAAACACCCTCTCCTATAGCACTTTAATGATGAGCAAAATTCCGTGGACCTCAGGATTATAAATCAGAACAAAGACAGTATATACCTATTTATTAAATTTATGCACTGCTATGCCCACCCAAAATTTCATACCATTTTTAAAAATCATATATAGGCAATGCAACATCCTTAAGGACATATTGCTACTTAGGGTGAGAGCAGGACTCTTTACTAAGCCAATTCACTGCACCTAAACCCAGTGGCTTTTCTCCCAGATTCTTACATTGTGTTTGGTAAAATGGATCAAACTCGGTTAGCTGGCCCCTGGGCTCCTTACCGGTCACTGCGGCCTCTTCTTTTGTGCCCATCAGCAGTCCTGACAGGAAGCATCACAGATTGGTTCTGTGGCCAGGAGAAAAGCCACCACCTCCAAGTACCCAGGACTCAGGAGGCATTTTCTTGGCAGGGGAAGACTCGAATCCCCACCATCACCCATTTTGTATATGTGATGGTCATTTAGGAGAAAATGCACAAACTAGGAGATGTGCAGACACTGAAACTGCTCTCGCTGGTGACATTTGTGCCACATTCTTCGCCGCCCCTGGTGTGTATTGCAACACCCAAGACGGGGACTCCATGAGCCAAGTGGCTGATTGGAACCCCAGGAGGCTGCAAATAGAAATAAATCTTCTGGCCCCCAGTTCCCCTGAAACACATCACTTGCTAAACTGACTTTCAAGCCAAAAGCAGCAATTTTCTACAGCTCAAGTCTGGATTTCACCTGCTGGAAAAGGCGATGAAACCACACTCACTGGAAAACCAAAGGTGGTTTTATTTATTTTGGGGGGTGGGGGTGAGGGGTTGCTGTTTTGCATGTAACACCAGCAGGGTAACTGCAGCATTCCAGATGTGTGGCAGCTGGATAAAGTGTGTGTCTACCAATCTGCCTAGCAGCTTCAGCAAGGGAACTGTCTGTGGCTTCTAAAAACAGACCATTGACTTCCTTTTCTCTCTTTCTTTCTCTCTTTCTTTCTTTCTTTCTTCAAAATTTATCTGAACTTTTGGACTTACTTGTTTGGAAAGAAATAAAGGAAGGAAAAAAACACAGAACCCTGGCACCCATTGTGTTTTCTCAATTTCCTTGTCAACTGACTCATGATAAAAAATGTCGATTTCAAGTCTGTAGAACAGAAAAATAGAGAATTTATAGGCAACTTTTGGAAAAAAGGAACCATCTGGTTTTTTAAACTTATTTTTTTCTCTGAAATAGTTCTCTCCAAGTAATAAGATCATTTATTTTTCTGCACTGCACCACTGTGGATATTCTTATTTTTCCATAGAGCCGGAGAGCCCATCTCAGGTGGGTTTCTTTGAAAAGGTCCCTCCTCAGAGTGGGCCCAGGAGGGTAATTGGCATAACTGTCCCTTTAAGGGGGGAGGGCTTTGTTTCCATGGAGAGCAGCCCGGGTAACTAGTGGAAGTCATCCAATCCTTATTATTCTGGTTCATTTGTCACTTTATAATGACAATTTTCACTTTCGTCCAGGAATCTCCAAAGGGAGAGCAACTAAAACTCTGTCATGCACTGGGAGCTTCCACAGACTAAAGATTTATACCCACAAATGCCAGAGATGGCTCAGTCAGTTGGGCAGAATCTTATGTAATCCATGTTCTGGTTAAAGCTTCCTGCCTTCCTCCAAAAGCGGTCATTCCTTTTCACTACAGTGTTTCCTGGCTCAAGCCCCCACTCCACACTCAGGAGACATCTTGCCTCTACTCGAAGGTCTCTGAAGATTCCTGACAGAGCTTAGGGCTCAGCTTTTAAGCCCATGCCTCAGAGACTCTCATGACTTCCCTGATTTGGAGTTTTCTTGCTCAACAACTTGAGTTCTTGGGCCCTTGTATTCTCCTCTGCCTCTCTCTCTCGTACCCAAATGTGGGCTGCAGCTCCCTTTCTACAAGCACCCCTACTGCAAGGCTCGGAGGGGACCCACTGGAGTTCCAACAGAACAGCGCCCAGCCCCGACCCCTGTCTGCCTTTCCTCTGGGGCCCTGGGTCTCTGGTCCCCCACGGTGTTGCTCCAACCTCTTTTGCTCTCTGGAACTGGTTTGTTCAGTCCCAGCTTCTCTTCCATTTCTCCCGTCCCTCTCCAGCTAAGCTTCCCTGAAATCTTCACAGTCCTCCCACTTCATTTTGCTTCCGTGCTTTCTAATCTCATCCTTCCCCGGCAGACCATGCCCAGGGGAAGCTCTTCCCTTCACCAAATGACCCACCACCATACTCCTGAGGCTCTTTTCATGTAAAAGAACATTCTGCAGCAGAGCGGAATCATACCACGCTCCTATAAGGCACCGGTCGCCACCATCTCTAATTTGGGTACAGGCTTTTTTTTTTCCTCAGGAAGCTCATTTTATGCTACTCCAGTCCTGGATTGTGCAGGCTCCTTGCTGCACTGTGATTTAGGTTCAAGGACACATCACATGTCTCTTATGTGCCAACATTGTAGTAGGTCCTAAGGGTGCCAGCATGGCCTAGACAGAGGACATCTCCTGACTTCATGCAGCTTATATGTCATTGAAGAAAGCCATGTGGGGAGCATGAAGAAACTCAGGGCGCTTAGAACATCCACTCCAGCACCATCCTATTTTGCTTCTGAGAATTCAAGTTGGCTGGACAGGTTAGGCCCAGGGAAGAGCCTGCACCTCATGAGCTTGGGACCACAGAGCTCAGGGTAACCTTGATGACTCTGGAGTCACAGAAGCCAGGGAGAAGCTGGTAGCACCGGTCTTTGAGTTGCCACTCAGCATCTGCCCAGCTCTGCTTCAGGCCAACGGCCAGGGGCCAGTGCTGAGAACATGCACTGAGGTGTGCCACAGCACACCTGCTGAAGTGGCGGTGTGAGTGCCTGTTCTCTCATGCTGACGTCTGTCCAGCTGAGGCCCTCTCCTTGCTCCTCTCACAACCACTGCTGCAATCCTGATTAGGTGCGTGGAGGACCCCTGAGCCACAGACGGTCTGATTGTGGCTCTTGGCTGTTGTTTCCTCATTACTGGGAGCCAGAAGAGAGGATGAGAACCTGCTCAGAGGAGAATGACCTGGAGCGTCAGCTAAGTGCCAAGGCACAGAGAAGGAGGGTGAGGGGGCCTCAGGGAGGAGAACTAGGTTCATCCCCGCCTTCCTGAAATTGATTGCATGGGAAACCACTGGACTGTTATTCTAGGTTTTGAAATTGTACCTGCCTTACTTTCGTATCTTTTAGAACCCTCTGCTGTGCTTTTGTTTCTATTTCGAAAAGGCATGAAAATAAACTCCCTGGTTCATGACAAAGAAGCAACTAAAACTTCTCCTGTCCTGACCAACATGGTGCTTGATGGTAAGTTCTAGACTAGAGTTTCCCAATCTTTGAAGTGCACATGAATCCCCTGGGGATTTTGTTAAAATACAGATTCTGATTGAATAGCTCCAGCATATGATCTGAGATTGTGCGTTTCTGAGACTCTCCTTGGTGATGCTGAAGCTGCCAGCCTATGGACCTCCCTTTGGGTGGTGTGGCTTGGTGATCTAAATGGATCTACTAACATCAGTTCTGAGTCATGATGGCAGAGGCAAGGACAAGCACTTAAACAAGACCCAGGGGCATATGTCAGTGACCAAGAGAAAGCAGCATGTTTGGGTTTTGCTCTTTCAGCTCTCTTTCCCTCCCCTCTTGCCAGGGCTAGGGTTCAGGCTCCCATAACTGGATTTGAGTTGCTGATGCTCATTCGAGCTCTTGGCAGACGCCCTGCTCCTCTCAGATGTTCTTTTCCTGCAAGGACGGAACCACTTCTCCAAGCTGTTTTCCTGTTGGGAAGAAGAGCAGCCCTGAGTCTCAAGATAGAATCTGACTTCTTGAACCAAAGTTCTGTGGCCTTGGCCTAGGGGAAGAGTTACTCTCCACATATTGCAGGAAAGTAGATGCGATATGTTGAGGACCTGTCTGTCACCATGTTTATTCTTCACCACAAATCTGGAAGGAAGTTATTCCTATTCCCATTCACAGATGGATTAACCAAGATGCAGTCAGAAATCAGGCAATGTGTCCATGTCATGCACCTTATCATTTGCAGAGCTGACTTTATAGGCTAAGTTCCTTCCAACACATCACACTGTCTTTCAAATAGGTCGTTATTGAAAAAACTCACGGCTGGCCTGTATTTTGGACACCCTGAATCCATTATTCCTAACCAAGTTACCAAACCGGGTAATTGTAAATTACTGTAGACAACCAATGAGAAAGGGCCATTGATAAAATTTATTAAATAGACCAATGGATTTGCCCTAATGAATTTTTTGAATTTCAAGGGTAAAGAGAAAACCCCAAAACCTGCAAATGAATAAATATAATTAGGTTTTAGATTTCTCCTCTATTACACAAAACTAAAGAGGTAATTGAATAGCTATAGAATTTTTGGGAAATGTTTATGAACCACTAATTCTACATTTTGCCAAGTTAATGCCCACAAAAAACTATCAGTCTTTCAAGACCTCAGAGATTCAACTACCTATACAGATGATCTGAAAAAATTAATTGAAGGACACCAGTCAACTGAGAGATGAAGTAAAAATCAATAACTTAAGAAATGGGGAAGTCGCCCTTGTTAAGCCATGAAGCCAATTAAATATCTTAATTGAAATACTTATTGTTAATGGGGTTATAAAGCAATGTAAATATCAAGATAATAATTGAAAGATAAGATACATAGTATTTATAATGGTAATTTGGGCCGAAAATCCCATATTAAACAAATCAATACTGGGAATGGTTGGAAGAAGGACAAAGTAAGTAATGATGCACTTAATTTCATGTCTTACATAAGAGAAAGCAATAGGTATTTTTTCATTCTTGCCTTTGATAATCAGAGAAAAACGAATACAAATTTTTTTTCACCTAATGTTAATCAGTAGCATATAAGAAGAGGATGCATTGCTTTTTTTCACCCCCAGATTATTACAGGAAAATAAAAAACAGACCAGAAAAATATACCCCAAATATGCACATTGTCCCTAAATAGCGCAATTATGAGTAATTTTATTGTCTTCTTTGTACTTTTATGTATCTTCCAAATTTTCTACAATAAACATTCATTATGTATAACATAAAATGAAGGCTACAAAATTATTATGGGAAAAATTTGCTCCTTTTTAAGAACTATGTATACACCCAATAAGCCAGCTTACATAGTTCATCACACCAAAAAAAGCAAACTCACTGGATTTTTCCCTTTTCAGTCCTCTGCAGGTCCAGCATGAAATTTTTCTGGTTCAAAGTCTCAGAAGTGGGAATGAATAATTGATACACCTTGAATCTTACATGAATACAGCAGAGGACTTTTGCTTTTGTGAATAGCATCAGTTAAAGGGAAAACTCAATTATCTTACATTGAGAGCTGTGGTCACTCAGCCACCTGGACAGAACATTCTCCTTTAAGCACCTCATTTTACCTCTTTGAAAGTCGTGATTACCATCATCACCCTGACCACCATCACCACCACACCATCACCACCCAGCACCATCATTGTCATCATCATGTATCTTTTATTGAGCACTTATCATATGCCAGGCTAGGTACACGTAATCTCACATTAATTCTTCACTACAACTCTATGAGATAAGAATCCTTGCCCTCTTTTTACAGCTGAGGAGACAGGCTCAGAGAGGTTAAACTGGAAAACTCTGAGCTTCCAGAAACTGAAACACCAGAGGCTACAGCCCCATGTGAGGATTTAACGAAGCCTGGAACTAGCTGCCATTTCAGTACAAGCCAGGATTGGAGATGGAGTTATCCAGAAAGGATTTGTGGAAAGCCCTATTGTCTGATGGTTTTGACCCCTGTACGCTGCATACCAAGCCAAAAAATTTTTTGCCAGATCTGTATAGACAGAACAACTGCAAGTCTGGACTAAAAGGGAGAGAAAAGGGACAGACTGAAGGAAATATTTCTTCAGAGAAGGCAGAACTATCGAAGCCAAGGTCTGAAGCCAAGAAACCTCAGGCCAGGAGAGTGGAGCTGCCCATGCAGGTGGAAAGGGTGAGTTTGCCCTGGAGGCAGAGGGCCGGCCTTCCGCCCAGATGCTCAGGAAGAGTGCTGCCACCCCAGGCCTCAGAGAGGGTGGAGCACATTCCCCAGGATTGGGAAGAGCCTGGCTACTGCCTCACTGTTCTGAAGGGGTTAGCGTGTACACCAGAGATGGGAGTCTGGGTGCCACCCCGATATTTGAGGAGGGTGGGGCTGAGAATAAGGTGGTCTCCCCAATGTGTGGATATGCTGGAGCACTCACTCTGGCGTTTGGAGAGAAAAGGGCTGCTGCGGAGGCCCCTGGAAAGGGTTGGACTCCTGCTCTCTCAAGCCCCAAGGATAAAACATCATTCTTTAGATGACTCTCAGACTTTGAAATCAAATGGAGTTTGCCCTGCAAGTTTTTGAAATTGTTTTGGCCCCATGAACCCTGTTTTCCTTTCAATTTCTCCCTATGGCTATGGGAATGTTTATCCTATGACTGTCCCTTCTCTGTATATTGGAAGCAGATAACTTGTTCTAAGTTTCACAGGTCCACAACCAGAGGGGAATTTTGTCTTAGGACAGACCATGCCTGTAAGTGATTTTGATAAGATCTTGTACTTACCTACTGTTACTGAAATGATTAAGGCTTTTGTGATATTGTGATGGTATTAATGTATTTTGTATATGGAAAGAACTTGTCTGTCTTTTTGGGGTCTGGGGGTAGAATGTGTTGGTTTGGATATATTATGTCCCCCTTAAGTCATGTTTTAATCCAATCTTGTGGGATAGTTGAATTAGGTTGTTTCCATGGAGATGTGACCCACCCAACTGTAGGTAAAATATTTTGATTAGATATTTCCATGAAGGTGTGGTCCCGCCCATTCCGGGTGGGTCTTAATTAGATCACTGGAGTCTTTTAAGAGATGCTTGGGTGCTGATAGAGATACTAGGAGCTGACCCAGCTGTTGCTGACGCTTAAGAGATGCTTGGAGTTGCAGACAGGAAGATGTTTGGAGAGGCTAAGCTAAGAGATGAAACCCAGAGTTTGCCTTGGAGAAGCACAGACGCCAGCCACATGCCTTCCCAGCTGACAGAAGTGTTCCGGATGCCATTGACCATTCTTCAGTGAAGATATCCTCTTGTTGATGCCTTAGTTTGGACATTTTTATGGCCTTAGGACTGTAAATTTGTAACTTAACAAATCCCCTTTATAAAAGCCAATCCATTTCTGGTATTTTGCATAATGACAGCATTAGTAAACTGGAAAAAGTGGTTAAGAAATTTATAAACTTTTTTTTAAACAGTAAAACTAATACCACATGCTTTTGGAGGTCAGAGAAAGAAAGAAAATGTCTAAGTTTACAGTTATCACACAGCCATATAACATGGCGGTAAATTATATTACTGTGATTCATTCATTCACTCACTAAGATATACAACAAACACATGGTACCCTGGCAGGGAGGTGGGGCAGGCAGGGAAACATAGCTCTAGGAAGTATGACTACTGTACAGACCAAAAATGCAAGTTCCCCAGACAAATTTAGTAGAGGCAATAAGATAAGAATAACTAACTCAAGTCAAAATGCAACAAATGTCCTAGCAAAGATAAATGCAAATTGCCATGAGACTTCAAAGAAGGAACTACCATCTGGGGGACACTAGATGAGGAAGATGTTCATAGAAATACTGTGTCTATGTATTCATCTGAGAAGTGACTCAATATATTCCAGGTGGAGGGAACAACAGGGGATAGGGAGATGGTAAGGCACGCAAGGTGAATTGTGGGGAGACCAAGCTGGCAGGAGCAAGTTTCAGCTGTGAGTGAGTAGGGAAGGGTGGATGGTGGAAGGGGGCCCTAAGTGGTTCACCAGAGGCTTTAAACCTTATTTAAAAGGTGCTGGGGACAGGTTGTGAGGAGGGGAGGATGTGACCACAGCTGTGCTGTAGGGAGAATAACCTTCCAATTTTGGGTGGTGGGGACTTTGAATAACATGGAGAGTGGAGAATGGAATCAAAAGACATCCAGAGGGTCAACCCTGGAGACTTAATTCAGGAAGAGGTGTGGGAGGAGAGAAACCAGTCCTCCATTCCAAGCCTGACCCAAACCCTCTCAGTGGCCTAGATGGCCCACCACCACTCTAGGCTCCCCATCACTGTTTTATCTCATTCTCTGTCTCGCTCTCTCTCTTCTCCAGCACACTAGTTTCCACAAACCTCAAACACTGAACACCCTCAGTCTCAAGGTCTCGCTCTTCCCTAGATATTTGCGTGGCTCATTCTCTTGCCTCCTTCAAGTCTTTGCCCCAATATCACCTTCTTGGTGAGACCCACTTAGCCACTCTTCCCCTCCATTTTCTGTTCCCCTCAACTTGCTATATTTTTCCCCATGGCTAATATTACTTTCTAACATACTATGTTTTACTTTATTTATTATGTTTTATTTTCTGGCTGTCCTCACTAGAATGCCAGCTCCGCGAAGACAGGGATCTTTTGTTGTTGTTTTTAGGTTCATCCACTGCTGTGTCCTCATGCCTGGCATGTAGTAAGTACTCATGAAGTATTTGTTCAATGGTGATGGTGGCATGCACAAAAATTGGATTGCAAGGAAGAGAGCTGGTGTGGGTAGGGAGAGAAGATAGGGTTGGTCTTGAATATTTGGTCTTGGATGTTGGTGGGATGCCAGGTGGAGATGTTCTTCAGGCAACTGGGAATGTGGGGCTGGAACTAGGAGTGAGGTCTGGCCTGGGAGCCTGGGCCTGGGAGCTGTGTGAGGAGAGAGAGAGAGAAAGGAGCACAATTTATACACCATTGGAGGGAGAGGAGATGAACGAGGGAAGTTGGGACTTATAACCAAGGGAGGAGAAAATATTAAGGGATGGGCAGTCAAATGTTGTTCACAATGCAGAGACATCAAAGAGTAGGAGGCAGAGGCTTGGGTGTGGTAAGAAGCCATTTGTCTTAGAGGAATAGGAGGTCTCTGGTGTCCTTTCAGAGAGAAGTTTCAGTCAAATGGCATAAGGAGAGTCCAGACCTGCACTGCCCAATATGGTGGCCACATGTGGCTGTTGAGCACTCAAAATGTGGCTAGACCATGTTGACATGTGCTCCAAATGCAAAACACATACCAGAATTCAAGGACTTAGTTAGAAAAAAAAAAGAATGTGAAATAACTAATAATTTTTATATTAATTACATGTTAAGATGTTGACATTTTAGATATATTAGGTTAAATAAAATATTATAAAATTTGACCTTTTTTATCTTTTACTTTTTTTTTAATGTGACTACCAAAAAATTTTTAATTACACATATGGCTTATATTATATTTATATTGGACAGGGCTCAGGCTAGTCTACCAGGGGTTAAGAGTCAAAAGCATGTATAAACTCACTTTGTATTTCCTTTTTCTGTTTTTTTTTTCTTTCCTTCTTTTTTCTTTTCCTTCCTTCTTTCCTTCCTTCCTTCCTTCCTTCCTCCCTTCCTTCCTTTTCTTTAAGAAACAAGTGCCTTTTATAGCAGCTACATTGTTTTCTGAACAGACACCTAAGTAGTTAATTTTCCATTCTCAGTAAAAATAGATGCTTTTTATAATATGAAATCACCAAATTGCTTTAACATTAAGCTGCCTGGAACTATACTAAAGTCAGTGATACACAGTCCATTAGCTGTACTGAACCCTTCACCTCCCTGGGAGAAAAAGAAACTGCCTAAATGAGGTTTCTTCTACATTAAGGAGCAAATAGATGAAAGCCTTTGAAGAAACCACCTACATGAAGTCCTGGAATTGCAATTACCCCACCCTCCAATTTGGCAAACAGAGGTTTTCTTACAATATCACCGTCTCCCAAGTAATGGTTCCTCCTGGTAGGCAGCAGCGAGACTGTGGGTTCAAGACAAAGGCATTACTGATTTGGACACTTGAACCTCTGCTTGGAAGGAAATTCACAATTTCATCTTGGCTGGAGTCAGGAATTCTTCTTGGACGCTGTGAGGTCAGCTTTTAGCTTTTCTGTATCTACTCATAGTACAATAAGTTTGCTTACTTTTCAGAAAAATAAAAGGACACTTAATGAAATAAGTTGCTTCTACTCCCCTCTGGTTTCTATGAATAAATTAAACTCAGTATTAAAATACTGTGCTGTTTAGTCATATGGACATCCCTCCTGGAGGAGACAGAGAATTTTGGAGCTGGAAAGGACCAAAGAGGCCATCATTTTGACAACTGAAGAAACAGACGCACAGAGGCCAGATGGTGCCACAGTCATTCACCCCATCAGCAGCAGAGCCTGGAGGAGGTGTCCTCTCTGTCCTGGGCTTGCTTCTCCCCTCTGGGGACTTTCCTTCCCCAGGAACCTCTGTGGGAACCAGAACGGCCAACAGGTTCCCATGCATTGGGGCCCACGCTCCACCAGAGTGGTCTTTTGTAAAATTAAAGAAAGGAAAGTGGCTCCTTCCTCAAATTTTTATTTAGGGAGCTGGGATTTAAGTTGGCACTTCTGATAACCACTTAGCATTTTCCAATCAAGACAGCACTGAAAATGAAAACAAGATGAACTGCTGTCCTCTTAGATGTGAAAGGCTTTAATCTTGGTTGTAGGGCAAAGAAGGAATGACAGAAGTTCCCCATGTAATGATTTCCTTTCTAAAAAGGGGTGTTGGGAGGGACTCATCTCATCTATTAACAATGTCACATTCAAAGTGAGCCAGAGTAGAGGACTTTCCTGAGTATTACAGATTGCCAACCTATGTCCTGGGTTGGTGTGATGGTTGATTTTATGTATCAAGTTGGCTCAACTGTGGTACACAGTTGTTTGGCCAAACATTAGTCTAGACGTTGCTATGAATTGCTGGCTTTAAGTAAGGGAAATTACCCTTGATAATGTGGGTGGGCCTCATCTAATCAGTTCAAGGTCTTAAGAGCAAAAACTAAGATTTCCTGGAGGAGAAAAAATTCTGCTGCTATGGACTATAATGTCAACTCCTGATGGGTTTCCAGCCTGCCAACCTGCCCTACAGATCTTGGACTTGCGAGCCCCCCAGTCACATGAGCCAATTCCTTAAAATAAATCTCTTCACATATATCCTATTGATTCTGTTTCTCTGGAGAACCTGACTCAAACTGCCAGATTCCTCAGAAGCAGAATTTGCATGAAAATGTTAAAGAAAATGCTCCCAGGGTCCAGGGGAATGTGACACAGAAGGAAAGAAGCCAAGCACAGGTGCAATCTCGGCCATGTCCCAACCTCAGCCCCATCCCGTAGGAATGTAAATTATACCTCAGAGTTGGACTTTAATAACTTTATACTTTTATATTCCTGACCCAGTCATTGGTTAAGGGCCAGTAAGCTCCCAGGAACCCCCAGCTCTCTGCCAATGCAGGCAAAGTGGCTCCGGTCATCAAAGGCAGTCTTACGAAGTGAGGCACGACTGCAGTTCATTGGAAGCAGAGCCAGGCATAAGCATATGAAATAGGAAGGGGGGTCCTTGGGGATCCAGGCACAGCACTGCCAGTGGCTACCCAACCATAATTTTGGCCTGGGCAGAACCTTGCCATCTTCTGCTACTCCATTTACCTGACTTCCAGGTTTCTTTAACTTGAAGTCTGGGTTGGGAGACATAGTGGACATTTGTTATTTTTTGGTTGCCCATCATCCATTCCCCCTTTTCTTTAATCATAGCATCTCTAATGCTCCTTTCAGGAAGTCATGCTTCTCTTTTGTAGTCATATCTTCTGGTAGAGTTAACAACTCAGATTCTATGGGTAGTCTGTGCCCAAGGCCTAGGAAAATCAGCACTCTCTAGCCCAATGACTGGTTCAGGGATAATCATCAGTCAGGAATCAGATCCAGGAACAGGAACTCCTTCAGCACAGAATCACTGGATGAAGGTGCAGGCTCTGGCTGGATCTCCGGGAAAGATGCCTTCAGCTCCCAAGGGATCAATCAAGAAAGTGAAGAGTGACAAAGCACCCATTGGGACTGTTTTGTTCAAGAAAATACCCCAGTTGCTATAATCGAGGGTTCAGAAGCTTCTTGACACCCATGAAGCTGGAGACTGGACACTGGAACTCTGCTGCAGAAAAGCCCAATTTTGTACACCAGTCTTTGGCCCAGAGCGACAGTAGAAGCAGCAGGAAGATGGTTCCTCCCTTATGCTGCCTTCCAAATCTCATGCTAGAGCTCCTGAGGGGTGGGATCTAATTTTCATTGAGAACCTAGATTCACGGACCAGGTGAGGCTGTGGATATAGATTTTAATTTTCCAAGCACTGCAGTACAGGCAGGCACCCTACAAGGGGGGTTGAATGGGCTCCATGTGCAACTTCACCATGCCAGCTATCCCTCCATGAAGCCTCCAGATGGGCCCAGAACCCAACTCAAGCAACAAAATCAGGGCAGGACATTTAGGTTTCCCAACAAGAGGAAAAAGACACTCTGTTTCCTGTTGGATGTGAACATGAGAGGAGGTAGGTTTGGAACTGCTGGCCTTCTTATACTATTTAAAGTCTGAGAATGAGGCCAATGCACAGAGGAGAACCAATCTGAGAGACCTATTTGACCTCTTTGGGCTTGATGACGCCATTTGAAGGCCTGGAGAGGGCAGGTGCTTTCTGAGGTCACATAACAGTGAGGGGTGGAGCCGAATCTAGAATGCCAGCTGCCTCCCAGGCCAGGGCTTTCTCGTCATGTGGTCCCCCTGACCTCCACTTATAAATGTGTGATCCCTTCCCTTGACTCGCAGCACTCCTACCTGCACCTGAAAGGGTTTCACACTCCCTGCATATTAAATTGGCTGATTGATCTGACCCCTTGAACAAATGGAGCTGCTCGTAGATGGGGCCTCAGCAAAAAAGCACTCAGACCCCATTTTCATGGCAGACCTGGTGGAGCCTGGTGTATGACTAACTCATCACTGGAGCCCGGCTAGTGAGGAGCTCTGAGTTGTCTTGGAAAACACCCCAGGGGTTCTCTCTGAGTGGCACACTGAAATGCAGCCACACCGGTTCAGGTTATTTTAAGCTTCGGAAACCAAGGGAGATGAGGCGGGGTGAACCAGTGGGCTCTGAGGGCAGATGAGTCCAGGCCAGTTTTCTCTGTGTCTCCAGTGTCACCTTGGGCCCTTTCCCAGTCACCTGAGACTTTGCCTTCCCCTTCCTTCTGGAAGAACGGAAGGGTGGGCAGAGAGGACCTTTCTGGCCTCAGGGCAGGGAGTGAGACAGCTTGAACACCTGCTCTTGGGAGCCTAAGTTCAGACAGTAGGATGGAAGAAAGCTCCGCTGGATCCTGAGCGTTTTCCCTTACATTTATTTGTTTGCATTTATTTATTTAATCCTCGCAACAACCTTTTGAGGTAGACATAATCATCTCCATTTGTCATAGAAGGGGACAGAGGGTCAGAGAAAGTGTCCAATGCCACATAGTATAACCAGGATTTGAAACCAGGTAAGTCTGAGCTCCTAATGACTATGCTGTATGACCCCTAAAAACGCTAATCAGAGCTGCCTTTACTATGCATACATGTTCCTGTTCCTCCCAAAGCTCTGGAAGTTGCATTTTATGAGCTCCATTTTTAAGATGGTGAAATTGAAGCTCAAAGATCTTAAGAAATCAGCCTAAAGACATGCAAGGGCCAGAGCTTGAACCCAGTTCCTTCTCTCTGCATGACCAGTGTTCCTACCTTTATTCTGTGCACAGGCTAATGACTGGATGTCTAGAACCAGATGCTGGTTGCTTTGGCCGAGTGTAAGTGCTCTTGCTTTCTGTGGACCTACATTATAATTTCAGGGATGATTTGTCTTCATTTCTAGCTCATCTTCATGCAGCAGTGGCTTCTACCACTTTGGCTTTTGCTTTCTCCACCTGTTCATTCTATCCCTTGTCAAGTAGTTAATGATCTAACAACGAGGTGATTGAGGCCGGACTTCTGTAATTGCAATGGATACCTCCATAAAGAGACGATGTCTTTTCAAAACATGAACTCTCCTGTAAATGTTGACACTATTTTCTTCAAGCTAAAGCACCCGTAGTCCTTTGCACTGAAGTCCTGAGCACAGTTACACTAAGACTCAAACAATGAAACTCCTCTAGATATCTCTTTGCACTTTCCTTACAAACACCTGTTGGAGGGTGGGAGGGGTAAACAGTGGGAGAGAGAAAAAGTCTAGAAGTAGGGAACCAATAGATGATTGGCATGATTTGGCTTTTCTGAAATGCTTTAGAGGATATAGTTTAAAATATCATTATAAGTATGCAGAAACCACATTTTAATTTCTTGATTTATTCATACCTCTGTTAAATCAATATCTACCAAGAGTTTCCTATATGCCATGCCTTATAGAAGCCATATGCTGAGAAAACAGAAATGAATCGAACTGGGTTCTTGCCCTCAAGGAGCCCACAGTCTAGTGAGAGAGACAAATATGGGCATGCCCAGATCCAAAGCAGTGTGTATAGTGCTGTAATGTGTACAGGCTTAGTGGCAAAACAAAGTGTGCCTCCATCAGCTGTTCCTTGAATGGGGTAGTATGGGATGCAGGAGGCTGCACAGAAGCTCTCCATGGGCCAGAGTGGAAAGATGGGGCATTTCAGGCAGAGGGAATAGTCCATATAAAGGCCTGTAGCTGAAATACCCTTCCTAGGGGTATTGTAAGTAGCTGAGTAACAATGGAAAGAAAGAAACAAGAGAAAGTGGTAGTGGCAGTGGGAAGTGTAGTTGGGGAGGCACAGATGAGTTTGAGGAGGTTGGCAGTTCAATTTTGAAGAGTGCTGCATGTTATGGTAAGGAATTTATTTTGTCCCCTGGAGGCAACAATGAGCTATTGAAGAGGTAAAACACGAATGTGACATGACCAGGTTTCTAATCTAGAAAGTTCATTCTGGCTGGGGGTGGAGGATGGACTGGACTATTAGAGTGAGGCCAGAAACTGGGAAGGCATTTAAGGAGAGTGTGTCAGTGATCAGAAAGAGAACAGAAATGGCATCAAGTGCCTGAGCTAGACCAAGAAGGGCGATACAGAGAAGAGAGAGATGATGAATAAGATATTAAAGGGAAGAAAATAAAGGAGTCAAGAATGAGTGCTATCCTACAACTCAACAACAAGAAGACAAACAATCTGTTACAGTTTGTGAATGCTGCCATCATGCAAAATAGCAGAAACAGATTGGCTTTTATAAAGGGGGTTTATTTGGTTACAAAGTTACAGTCTTAAGGCCATAAAGCATCCAGACTAAGGTATCAACACAAGTGTACCTTCACCAAAGGATAGCTGATGGGGTCCAGAAAACCTCTGTTAGCTGGGAAGGCACGTAGCTGGCGTCTGCTGATCCCAGGTTGTGTTCCAGCTCCTCTCTCAGCTCCTGTGCATTCTTGGTTCTTTCTAGACATCTGGGGGTGTTCTCTTGGTTTCTCCCAGGCAGACTCTGAACTAGCAAAAGTCTCCTTTCAATGGCCATCTCCAAAATATCTCTCTTGGCTGTAGCAGTGAGCTCTTTCTGTCTGAACTCTTATAGGCTCCAGTAAACTAATCAAAACCCATGCTGAATGGGTGGGGTCACACTCCATGGAAACAATCTAGTCAAAAGTTTCACCTATAGTTGGGTGAGTCACATCTCCATGGAAACAACCTTATCACAATATTCCACAAGATTGGATTAAAGATCATGGCTTTTTGTTGGGGGCATAATGTATCAAACCGGCACACAAACCAATTAAAAACCGGGCAAAGAACTCAAATAGGCATCCTTCCAAAAAATGATATACAAATGGCCAATAAGCTTTTGAAAAGATGCTCAACATCATTAGCCATTAGGGAAATGCAAATCAAAGCCATGATGAGATACCACTTCATTCCAACTACAGTTATTATTATTGAAAAACAGAAGCAGGAAGTGTTGGCAAGGATGCAGAGAAATAGGAACCCTTGTACCTTGTTGGTGGGAATGTAAAATGGTGCAGCTGTTTTGCAAAATACTTTGGCTGGTCCTCAGAAAGTTAAATACAGAATTGCCATAAGACTGGTCTTGGGGATTGAATCAGGTCCCCCACAAAAGACATGTTCAAGTCCTAAACCCCTTGTCCCTGTGGGTGTGAGCCCATTTGTAAATAGGACCTTTGAAGATGCTATTATTGGTGAAGGTGTAGCAAACCGAATGAGGGATGGTCTTAATCCATTATGGCTGAAGTCCTTATAAGCAAAGGATATTGGACATGGAAGTAGAAGCCAGAGGTAGGAGAAGCAGAGAGAGAGAGATTGCCATGTGATAGAGGATTGCCATTACCTGAGTGCTATATAGACTTTGGGGAAAGCATGGCCTTGTTGACACCTTGACTTTGGACATCTAGTATCAAAAACTGTGAGCCAATAAATTCCTGTTGTTTAAGCCAGCCAGCATGTGGTCTTTGTCATGGGAGCCCTGGCTAGCTAAGACACCCAGCAAATCCACTTCTGGGAATATGCTCCAAAGAATTTTAAGCAAGGACTCAGACAGATATTTGTACACCAATGTTCATAGCAACATTATTCACAATAGTCAAAAGGTAGAAGCAACCCAAGAGTCCATCAACCGATGACTAGGTAAACAAAGTGTGGTGTACACATGCAATGGAATATTATTCAGCCATAAAAAGGGATGAAGCTCTGTTTCATGTGACAGCATGGATGAACACTGAAGACATCATATTGAGTGAAATAAGCCAGATATAAAAAAGACAAACACTGCATGATTTGGCTTATATTAAATATCTAGAATAAGCAAATTAATAGAGACAGAAAGTAGATTACAGGTTACAAGGGGGTAGGGAGTGGGTTGGAGAATGGGACAGGGTTTCTGTTTGCAGAACTGACAAAGGTTTTGGTAATGGAGGTGGTGCGATCAGCACAACATTGTGAATATAATTAATACTGCTGAATTAAATTGTATACCTAAAAGTAATTAAAATGGGAACTTTGATGTTGCATATATGTTACCACAATAAACATTTTTAAAATAAGAAAAGAAAGAAAATAACGAGTGCAAAATCTTTGAACTGGGTGTTGAGGTGGGCACTATGCTGAAAGAAAAAGGATTTAAAAAAACCTTAAAAATTTTACTACAATAAATTAGTATGGTATACAGGAACTTAGGAAAATAAAAAAAAGAAAATATACCCAGTAATCATATCTTCATAACACATATATTTTGATTTATTTCCTTCCATCATTTTTCCCTAGCTTGTAACCCAAAGGCAAAACTTAGACAATACTGTTTGTTGAGTGTTGGGTAGTTAATTGGAAACCCTGTGCTTCTTCGAGCCTGTGAAGGATTCATTTTTAGACCCATTGCTCGAGCTCAGCCCTTGTTTCTTATTTTGAGGAGGGCCGAATTTCTTGCATATCTGAGAACCAGTCACTTTGACCCATGACTTCATCATCAGCATTTTACAGTTTCATTGTACCATGGCTTGGTGCTTCCAGTTAGGTGTTCTCCTCTACCTCCCCTCTGGCCATAAAAATGATCAAGATGAGGGAACACTTTTTGCTTTGTGTCCTGGAAAATTCAGTGTGAGGAGCCAAAAAATGACAGAGTTCACATTAATTCTTTTCGTGGCCAGGGAGGCCCGCTTCTAGGAGAAGTCGGTGGGAAGAGCATCGATTTTCATTTAGGATTTTGGTGCTTTCACTGCCAGGATATTCTCTGAGCTCAGTTCTGCTTCCAGCTTTGCTTCACAGGAAGTGTCCAGGCTGAAAAATACAAAAGTAATTGATCAGAGCCTAAAGAAAAGTTGTTCTGGCTCTAGCTGGTTCGAGTGGGTCAGAGCAAGTCACTATTGGCAAGCTCTGTGTTTTCCATAGGTGTAGAGATAAAGTTAAAGTCCTCTCTGGGGAAGGTATTATGCAGAATGTCATCAGCCTGGGCTTTGAATGAAAGGCCTCATGGAGGACAGCCAGACAGTGCCCTTACTCTGTGTTATCAGCAGAAGGGTGATCTTAGGCAAAGTAGACTTTGACAGAGAGAGGCAAGTCTGGAAATGGAGCCAAACAGAAGTGTCAATGGTTTCGATGGAATGTTGGCAAATATGAGGCCATCCAATTCAATCCTTGGATTCCCCCTGCCGTCTGTGGCCATAAGTTGCCTTTCCTCTCCTGGGCAGCCTCTGAGCAGGAATGTGGCAATCAATGAATCCAGGGTGGGAGGGAGATTATGAGTGGGAGATCAATAGTGGGGAACTGGGAAAATGCTGATGACCAAAAGTGGGAGTTGGAACAGCCTTTATCTCTCACATGCCCTTGTGCAGGGAGGGCAGGTTGGCATCCAACAGTGTGTTCTCTGGGGCTTTGCCCGGGCTAATTTTACATGACAATGGCTGCTCTATGTTCTTTCATGGAGTGTTGGAATGTCTTCCCAGGCCCCACGTGGTCTGGTGGCCAGAGTTGGAAAAATCTCCCTCTTGGACTTCTGACTCAGCTCAGCAGCAAGCAAGGAACGCAGGCTGTGAGTTGCCCAGGAAACCAGAAGAGCATTTCCCCTCTGCTGCTTCCGCTGTTCTGGAAGAAGGGGCCTTCACTGGTCACATGCAGGGTTGTCCAGGGCACAGTGGGTCACTGTCCCTGATCACTGAGCTTTTTCAAGTGGTGGTTAGACTTTTTGCTCCACATGGGTTGCTGGAAGATTTTGCAAGACAGTGAAAATGTCCCATGTGGCCATGGAGTGAAAGACGGCCTAGGTGCCAATGGGAGGTTGGCTCAGGCTAAGAGTAGAAGTTTAGAGTTGCAAGCTGGCTTTGAAATTTTCTGATCTTTTAAAGAAATAGATAGAGAAACCAAATGACTTCTTTTTTTTTTTAAGGGAACCACTGATAAAGGAATTGTGACATAAACAAAGAAAAATGTAAGCTCCGTTCTTTTGAGAGCATTTATGGCAGCGAACAAGGAAATGCCATAATGACCCATAATGTGTATGCTTTTCTGATATCTCATTTCCATTTGCACACAAAGGGGAGATTCTTTTTTTCTGGTAGGCTTCATATCAAGACATAACTCAGTGGGTGAACTATATAATTTTTTTTTCAGTTTGTCCTTTCAATCAAAATAGCTGTTAAGTAGAGTATCCCAGTGCAATTTAATCTCTTCTGTCAATAGACGGCCAGGAGAGCCTACACAGTTCACACTTAGAGCTTAAGCATCTGGGCAGGAATCCCCCATAAGGAAGTCAATCTCCATCAACCCCATCCGGACCCTCTGCTTTCAGGACTCAGAGACCTCCTTGTTTGACATTATGCTCCAGAAAGTAGAGACAGGACCAAGCAGAATCTTCCTGACTTTTGTTAGCAAGTTTCAGAAACCAAATTTAAACTACTTTACAAGAACACACAAAAAAGGGAGTGAGGGAATTTTGAAATTTACTATGTCATGTAGCTGGGAAGAGGCAACTCCCAAAAGAAAAGGTTTTCTTCCCAGGGAAGTAGAAGCAAGGTGGGCAGAAACAGATGTTGATAGCAACCTGTGCCTCGGAACTCAGGGACAGCAGCATCAGCACTTCCCTCCAGGTCCCTGTGGATGCTACTGTTTGTCTGTCATTGCTGGGCCATGCCCCACTCTGAACTCTTCTTTGATTTCAACTAATCTTTTCCCCTTTAGGCACATGGCATCCTTCCCAGTGAAAATCGTGGTGTTTCTAATGCATATTCTAGGAAGATTGAGGCCCACAAAATAGTACTTAATGGAAAGAATCCTGCAGTTAGAATCAAACATCAGGACTGAAGTTGCTGCAGCAAGCAGATGTGATTACAAGTTCTTGCCTTTCCTTCTCAGTCCCCAAGATTCCCTTCCCCAAGATTCCAAGGGGTGGGCTGTTGACTATTCATTTGTATTGTATCAAATCATCCAAAACCCAATATTTATTGACTATTTACTGAAATGGTCAAGGTAAGGAATAGAAAAGAAGACTAAGTGCTTTTGTTTTGACTCTTAATTGCATGGAACAGAGACTTACTCAAGTAAGTTCAGGTAAGGATTCCTGTGGCACAATTTCACAGAGATTTAAGAATAGGGTTTATGTACACATTGTTTATCACAGAGAATGGAGATAGAAGTTGATTCTAGATTCATGCTAGACATGTCAGTCATAGTTCCTTCCTCTTTATAGCACTCACTGGAAATGTGCATTTGTGTGTTTATTTATCTAGCTTTATACTTCTGTTAGGCTAAGAGAAAGCTGTTCATCTTGTTCACAGCTGTGCCTCTGACACCCAGCCCAGAGCGCGCCACAAAGGAAGCACTTGTATTTTTGTTCAATGAATTCATGGACCTTCACCCTATGGTCTGCTATTTAAATAATCAGATGACTCTGTGTATCTGCTTCTGTAGGGTCTGCTCTCAACTGGTTCCTCTGGTTCCTCCAAGTTTTTCCTCCCATAACTCTGAATTGTCCCTGACTCATCATGGTCTTTCCAAACTTTTCTACATCATGATCTTTTGGTTTTAGCTTCCACCAGTAACTTACCAATTCTACCCTAATCTGCTAGCTCAAATTCTTGAGAGAGATAAAAGCGAGAGGGAGAGAACCAATTGGCCATCATCTATTTGTATCAGGCCTTAGGTCACAAACCAATTGAGAGATTGTCCTTGAGCCAGACGCCCACTTTGGTTCATCAGTTGAGGTGGAGGACAGAAGTCATTGTCAAGTGGTTCAAAACACAGGATCCTAATCAGCAGATACTCTGGGCAAGGCAATTTCTCAAAGAATGAAGTATATGTATGGAAGGTAATGTTTTATTTCTCTTATAAGACATACTCTCTAAAGAGGTTACCATAGTTAGGGAGATAAGACCTAAAGGCAAGTGAGTAATAATTAATAAAAAATTAGTTGTTTCATTGGTTAGTTATCTGCTCCTGTTGCCTATCCAGCAACCCTTCCTCCCTTCTTGCAAGTGACCTTCCCTGGCCAAAGCAGAGTCATGTGACCCAGGACGGGCTAATCATGGAAACTCAACTCCTTAGCTATAGTGATTGGGTCAGGGGGTGAGCATGGGACACAAGGAGTCAATAATAGTTCTTCCTTGATATTTTTAATAATGTATCTGGAAGAGAGAAACACTTTTCTTCTCTCTGATCCTGAAGCTTCTGGGATATAAGGCTGAACTGCCACCAGTCATGTACTCTACCATGTGAAGGAAAGAATGAAATATCAACCAGACAGAAATGGGCACTAGAGGCTGAGAGAGAGAGAAAGAGAGAGAGAGAGAGAGAGAGAGAGAGAGAGAGAGAGAGAGAGAGAGAGAGAGAGAGAGAGAGAGATAAGAGAAAGAAAAGAAGAGGAGAGGAGAGGAGAGGAGAGGAGAGGAGAAGAGAAGAGAAGAGAAGAGAAGAGAAGAGAAGAGAAGAGAAGAGAAGAGAAGGGAAGAGAAGAGAAGAGAAAAGACTTGACAGGTCTCATTCCCGTCAGCCCGAGGATCAGCTCCACCCTTCTACCCTCGTTCTTCCCGATGCTTGTTCCTGAGGCCCAATACACTCTCTCCCCCTCTCCCCCTCCTCCCTCTCTTTTCTTAAGCTAGTTTAAGTGGACTTCTCTCTCTTGCAAGAGAGTTCTGAGTTAAAACAAATGCTAAATTTGGTCATTTAAACTATGCTTGGAATATAGTAGGCACTTAAGTGAACAAAACTCTGAAAGTCATAGGAGTTGGAAGGAAAGAGAGAGAGCTGCACTGGCCTGGGAATCTGGGAGGACTTCATGGTGGTGAGGCTTGAGCTTGACTTTGAAGAGGGATGGAATAAGAAAAGTTAACTGGGGGATAACTGGGGGATAAAAGGGATAACTGAGGGATGAGAGGAGACCATTCCAGGTGAAATAAATAGCATGAAAGAGTCTGAAGGTGGGAATGAGCATGGCATGAAAGTGGGAACACTTTATTATTTTAGAATTGTTTTCTTAAGGTGATTTCAACCATTAATTTTCAAATAATTAAAAATTCTTTCAGGATGAAGAATATTCTTTTGCATCCTTACCACCATCAACAGTTTTATAATGTATCTGAAAGAGAGAAATCCTTTTCTTCTCTCTGATCATGGAGCTTCTGGGATATAAGGATGAACTGCCACAAGCCATGTCCTCCATCAACTGAAGGAAAGAATAAAATATCAACCAGACAGAAATGGGTACTAGAAGCTGAAAGGGAGAGAGTGCCATGTACTGCAGGATGGATAGTACTAGTGTTCTGAAAATATTCTGTGGTATCCTCACAATTTCTGTGCCACTGAGAAACTCATTTCCAATAGGGAATGATCATGATAAGAATAGTCATAATTTTGATTTTCATTACATCTTGCTTTCCATGATTTAAAAGCTCTCTTTACAAGGCTTTTTTTTTTTTTTTAAACAGCCCAACAAACTTTAACATCTTTCAAAATTCCTTTAGCTTTTATATTGGTGCTTGGTAGGCATGGAATAGTTTTTAAACTCTTTTGGGTTTAGGTACCATTTTTAAAATATGAAATCTATGAGTTTTTCTCCAGAAAAATGCACATGTCCACATATAGAAATATTTGCATATAACTCTAAGGAATTTTCAGTCACCCTTGAGACACATCCATAGATCCCTAAGGATCCACTGTCCCCTGGTGAAGAATTTCAGTAAGTAGGAGGTTAATTTTGGTTTAGTATTTTAGCTACATTGCAACACCCTTACACCTAAGACAGCTCATGTGGATCTGTTTCTGCTGGGTTTCACACATGTTTTCACACCCTTGTTTTCTTGTATGTTTGGTTATTTTTACTATGACCTACTCATTTTCCTTGGAAATTATTTGTAAGAAATTTTTGAGGCCTAGGGATGGAGATGCATTTCTTCAAAGAGAATTTGTGTTTCTTTCTCCCAGGTACTTAGGAGCTCTACCAGTCCAGGACCGCTTTAAATTAAATTTATGCTTAAGATTTTTTTCACCATCTGGGTGAAGGGAATTTGGGTTCTGTGGTGGGCTGAATCCTGGCTCCCAAAACATACACCCACATCCCAATCCCCAGAACCTGTGAATATCACCTTATTTGGAAAAAGGACTTCTGCAGATGTAATCAAGGTTAAGGATCTAGAGATGAGGAGAGGATTTCCAGGTGGGTGGGCCCTAAGGCCAATGAAAAATGTCCTTATGAGATGCACGTGGAGGAGAAAGACACATGGGGCACAGGTGGAGCTGTGACCATCAGAGGGGGAGTGATGCAGCTACAAGCGAGGAGTGCCCATGGTCACACCTGTGTAGGCTCTGAACCCACTGGCTGTAGGGACAGAAAGCGTCTGAATGTGGGAATGAGTGTGGCATGGTGGGAACACTTTATTATTTTAGAATTGTTTCCTTAAGGTGATTTCATCCATTAATTTTCAAATAGATAAATTCTTTGAGGATGAAGACTATTTCTTTGCATCCTTACCACCATCAACGATCTGGAAGGTGGAAGAGGCAATAAACGGACTCTCCCCTGGAGCCTTTGGGGTCAGAGCAGCCTTGCTGACATCTGGATTTCAGACACCAGCCTTCAGACTGTGAAATAATAAATTCCTGTTGCTTTAAGCCAACCCAGTTTGTGGGGCTTTGTTACAGCAGCCACAGGAAACTAAGGCAGATTCCAGATCCCCACAAGGACTAGCCTGTAGTACAACTCCCCTAGGACTTTCTACCCCCTCTGCTCTCCTTAGCACCAAGAAGAACCTTCCTTGCTGTCCTCCGGGGATAGAGAATGTCAAAAATTGTGAAGAATAGGAGATTTTACCTTACTTGCTAGCTAACAAATTAGCCTGCCACAGTTCATGGAAACTAGCAGAATGTGCGAGACTCTTGGGTCAGAGACACAGGACAGTTTATTACTTGAAGCAAGAGCAGCCAAAGTGTATAAGCATTTATATCAGTTCCCTGGGCCCCAAATCCCACTGGGTGACACAACGAGGACCCTATAATACCTGCACATACAGTGGGTTTCACTGTAGGAAAGACACCTTGAGTTTAGTGATGCCGAATCTTACATACTGGTCAGTAAACACACCTGGCTTTTGCACCAGAAGGAAGCACATTCTTTATTATACTGGATAATAACCCTCCATGCCCTTTGCTCTGGAAAGAGACACTGTTTGTTATACACACATCCTTGAAAAGATGGTCCAGCATAAAGGTAGTCAGTTCTTCTGCTCTCTAGATGTGCGGAAATGGAAGAGATCTCTGGGGGAACTGTCTCCCAACAGGGACGTGGGTGGGTGAGGAGTGGGTTGGGTTTACGTCACCCTTGATCCAAGGGTGTATTAGTTATCAATTGCTGCATAGCAAATGACTCTGAAACTCGGTGGCTTAAAGCAGCAGGCATTTATTATCTCCTGTTTCTGTGGGTCAGGCTGAGCTGGGTACCCCTGGCAGAGGGTCCCTCACAAGGCTGCAATCCACGTGTAGCCCAGGACTGTGGGCATCTCAAGTTTCACTGGGAAGGACGGGTTTCCCGCTCACTCACTTGGCTGTCGGCCACAGCAGACCCTCATCATGGGGGTCACTTCACAGCTAGATTCCCCCCGAACAAGCCAATGAGAGAGAGAGAGCGAGCCAGCAAGATGGAAGTCTAGACCTTTTTGTAACCTAGTCTTCGAAGTGCTGTCCCATCACCTGGGCCATTATTCTATTTATTTGGAGGGAGTCCCTATGCCCAGCCCACAATCAAAGTGAGGAGATCATACAGGGGCACAAACAGGAGAGAGGAGGGGGTTCGACAGGAATCACTGGGGGCCTCTTAGAGAGTGTACTCCTTTTGGGGTTCAGCTTTATGAATGGAGGATCTCCTTTTAGACTCTCCACATTGGGGGCTGGGTTTTGCCTTCTGTCCCCTCTACCCCATGAGGTAGTTAAAACCCAAACTCCAGATTTCCTGGTTTAGCAAAAGTGGCTTCAGTGCTTTGCATCCACATTTGGTTTCCGCTTTACTCAGATTTTGGCCTGATAATGCCTTACTATCTTGTCCTCTCTTTGCTGCATTGTATTTTTCTTAACGGTTTTACTGCATTGTATTTAATTGCAGAAAACAATTGAATTATAATTTTTATGTTTTCTGACTTTGCTTTAGTATTCGCTTTTAGGTTCTCCATTATTCATATGTTAGGTATTTTATGCTTATTTTCAGTTTTTAACATTTTTTCTCAGTCAATTTAAATCTCTTGCTTAACTTCCTTCTAAATGTTCTCCTCTTTTCAATTTCATTTCTCACACGGCATTATCTGTCACTGTTTCTTCTAATTTACATTTCATTTCTGGAATGATTTTTACATTTTTTTTCTTATCCATTCCTGAGTTCTGACCCTTTATTTCTGAGTTTTTCTTGTTCTGATCCATGATATCCTTTCATATTTTGTATCACTGGTATCATTTCTTAATGCCTTTTACCTCAGTTTTGGAAAAGTACATTACAGTAAGTATATACATCGAGGTAAAGTGCTTCCATGTTTTGTAATGGTGTCACTCTGTACTCATTCCTTTTTTGCCTTTAGTTCCCTTTGGATGCAAATTTGCATTGATATTTTTCTGTTGGTCATTTTATATGATATTTGTTTTACTGGATTTATAGACAACCGTATGATTCAGAAAAAGCTTTTCTGACTCAGAGAGCTTTGTCTCCTATTGTTTTTGTGAAATGCTCCAAAATAAGGCAATGTGCTTTCTTAGATTTTCTTGCTCTGTACTTCTCCCACTCTTTAATCTGGGTCTTCTCATTCATGATCTCAATTGCTTCTTGTGGTTGCTTGAAGCTGTTATGTACCCCAGAAAATGCCTTGTTCTTTTATTCCATTCCTGTGAGTGCAGACCTATTACTGGTGGGACATTTTGATTAGGTTATTTCAATTGAGATGTGACCCATTCCATTCAAGATGGGTCTTAATCCCCTTACTCGAGTCCTTTATATGTATATAAAGGACACACAGAAAAGTCCAGAGAGCTCAGAGAAACCCCAGAGAAGCTAAGAGACAAGGACACACCCACAGAAGCTGAGAGAGGAGGCCACTGAAGCCAGAAGCTGAAAGCAACAAAACCCAGGAGAGAAAGACCAGCAGACATCGCCATGTGCTTTCCCACATGACGGAAGTGTCCTGGATACCAGCAGCCTGTCTTCAGAGTCCAGGTATTGTCCTGGATGCCTTGATTTGGACATTTTCATGGCCTCAGAACTGTAAACTTGTAAGATAACAAATCTCATTGAAAAAGCCAACCCATATCTGATATACTGCATTCTGGCTGCTTTAGCAAACTGAAACACTTCTCATTCATGACTTCACTTTTGATTCTGCACCAGATTATTGCTTCTCAGTGTAAGGCCTGTCTTAGAAAGGAACAACTACCACCATTTATGAACATCTATGATTATCCCAATTGGGCAGGAGGCCATGACTGCCTGAGGGAAGGCAGAACCGGAGACAAGCACATGAAATTGTTGGCTTTTCTGAGGCAGAAAAGAAAATATTGAAGACAAGATGGGTGCAGTGGAGTTGGAGCCAAGGAATCAGTTTCTGTATTGAGAGGGGAAGGGGAGAGGTACTGATAGGCAAGATTCCTGCCTGCTTGTCCCCATTTAGGTTGAGTCCTGTATGGTATCAGGAGAAGGATTATGGCACAGAATCCTTTTAAATGTGTAAGCCAGTGAGTATGGGATCAGGGTCTTTCCCTGGTTGCTGGGGAAGGCAGCTAATGGGACAACTGCAGTGCCAGTTCATGGGCCTGGGACGTAGTTGCACAGTAACTGTTATCTTTAAACTTGTGTTTTGTAAGTAAAATCTTATGGGTCATGGGGAGGAGTGTAGATCTGGCATCGTGGGACGGAGAACATCTTCTTGACCAAAAGGGGGATGCGAGATGAAATGAAGTGAAGCTTCAGTGGCTGAGAGAATCCAAAAGGAGCCGAGAGGTCACTCTGGTGGGCACTCTTATGCACAATATAGACAACCCTTTTTAGGTTCTAATGAGTTGGAATAGCTAGCGGTAAATACCTGAAACTATCAAACTACAACCCAGAACCCTCAAATCTTGAAGACGATTATATAAAAATGTAGCTTATGAGGGGTGACAATGTGACTGGGGAAGCCATATGGACCACACTCCCCTTTGTCCAGTGTATGGATGGATGAGTAGAAAAATGGGGGCAAAAAAAAAAAAAGGCACCCAGTGTTCTTTTTTACTTTAATTGTTCTTTTTCACTTTAAGTTTTATTCTTATTATTTTTGTGTGTGTGGTAATGAAAATGTCCAAAAATTAATAAAATTCATTAATCCAAAAATTCATTGTGATGAATGCACAACTATATAATGGTACTGTGAGCAATTGAATGTACGCTTTGTATGACTGCATGGTATGTGAATATATCTTAATAAAATTGAATTAAAAAAATCTTATGGGACAATAGAGCAGAGCGTGAGCAGAGGAGATATGCCTGGTGGCAGCGGGTGTCCCTGGGGTCTCAGGCACGCAGGCACAGCAGGCAGACGGCAGAATGCAGAGGACAAATTGGACTGACCACCTGCTGCCCATGTGCATGAGGGGATAGTCCTGGGGCAGCAGGCTCCCAGGTGACCGTGGCAGCAGCAGTGGCAGAAGCATCAGTTGCAGACTCAGGAGAGAGGAAGGGGTTCAGTGTAGGGGAGCACCAAGACCCATTTGGGTGGCTGCTGGTGTGCTCATTCTTGAAGCTCGTTCATGCAGCACCATATTCCACCCCCCTCAATTCCATGCCAAGAAATCAATCCAAGAGAAAGGAAAATATATGCTTGCTCAGTGAGTTGTATGGGAAACTTCATTGCAGCGTTACTCATAATAGCCCAAAGCACAAGCATCTCCAGGGTGCACAGAGCTTTTCAGGGCTTAGTGTCGGTGCTGCCGTAGGCATCACCAAAGTATTTGCCTGCAAAGCCCGTGATGCTTCCAACCACCAAAGCCGCCAGCCTGGGACTTCTTTGCTGCTTTTAAGAAGACTTAATCCAGCATTTCAGTTGTTTGCAGCAGGAGGTTTGATCTAATAACCCAATCTGCCCTTTTACCAGAAATGAACTAGTGCAGCTCACGTTCATTCATAGTGCACCTGCTTGATAGTAATATAAGCACTGGATGATTCCTTACATGAAATGGCAATGAGAGAAATGTGTTGGGTTGAAGGGCTTGTTGATAAATGTTTCACAAAATAATAAGAGATTTAAAACAAGTTATGGCAACCTGAACTCAAACTAGTTTCCATATTTGTGGTGCTTGCTGCTCCGCTGCCTGTTAAATATTTCACCACTTGTCAACTACTTGATAGCCTGCTTGGGACTGGAAGCACTCAAACTAAGACTGAGTTACACGGCAGTTCAGCAAAAATGCCTGCTTTCCACCAGTCCCATTAGCATGAGCCCAAACTCAATCGAGGCGGAAGCCTCTAAAGGAGAAGCAGATAAAATGCAGGTATAATCAATTGATTGAGCTGTGAAATAAAGGGGGGGTGGGGGGCGGACGTAAGGTAGATCAGTCCAAAAACCTTTGTTAATTGAAGTAAGCACTTCTCTACTACTTATCTCAGAACAAATTCAATTCCTGAGAAGTGAACCTTCTTTTTGTTTTCTTTTTTTTCTTTTTTGTTTTTGAGAGCAAAGCACATTTCTCCCTGCGTCAGCAAGAGGGGCAAATGCTGGGTTTAAGGCAACCAAAGGACATGAACTTGAACTAAAGTTTGAAAATACAGACAGTCTGAGATAGAATCTCAAGATTAGGAGACATTTTGACATAGAGCTGAACGTAAGTCTTTTCTCTTCCAAAGTCTTTTCTGTTCTGGAAGCAGAAAGGGATAGCCTACATTTCCCAGAGAAAAAAAAATATTTATTGAGCAAAAATCACAGTTTTCCCAAGGCTTATTTTGGGTCTTTAGCTTGGGTCATGGAGGCCGTTAGACCTTGAGTTGGAGGGTGCATTTGTAAGGGTGAAGGTGCCTTCAGAGATGGTTTTCTGGAAATGCACAATGACCCTTAATGGTCACGGGTTGTCTTTGGTTCAGTGGCACCATGAGAGGTCATGTGGAAAAGTGTGAAGGAGGCAATATAGAAAACAGCCAGGCCACTATCTCTGCACAGATCCTATGACAAGACCAAAGGTCCTTAAGCACTTACTCTATTCCAGGTTGGGCTCTGGAATCTTCAGAATAAGGCCAAGGAGAGTCAGATAGCTCAGACAGCAGGGTCCAGCCTCAGCTGGAAAGTCAGTCTGGGCCAGCCTCTAGCCCAGCTAAACTCAGAGCAGAATAGAACTTTAGAGAGTATTGGAGCAACCCTCCTTATTTCCCAACTGGGTTAAGTGAGGCCTGGAGAGGGAAATGTTTCATCCAAGGCTTTTTGGTAACTGTGTTGGTCTGGCCCTCCAGGAAGCAGACAAGTCCAACAGAACTCACTTTATAATGGACCATTCTAGATGCACAGTCACTTGGGTCCCTTGGTTAAGCAATGTATCTTTATTAGGGCCCAGTAACATGCCAGAGGGTATATATATATCCATCAAAGGGTATATAGCTATGTGCTATGGATGGCATGGCCATGCTCTAGAATCAGTGTCCTGTATCGTGATTCTCTCACTGGAGCTTGCCATAAACTCCAGACTGCATCTTTTCTCGCCAGTGCCACCTCCACCAATAGAATCTGCTGGGGAAAAAGAAATGGTCCAAGTGGCAGGACTGCTTGCACCACAGCTTGTACCTATTGCACACCCTTTCCTTCTCTGGGCCCCACACAAAACGGGCAGCCTTCCTTGTCAAATATATAGACAGGAGCAATATTCCTAAGCATGGAATGTGTTGTCTTCAGAACACAAAGAGGGTTATTAGGTGCTGTGCTTCCTTCTTTGTAGTAGGGGATGCCTTTTACTTTGAAGGGGATAGCTCAGCATGTCTCTGATCCCTGGACCCCTAAAAACTTCCCTGAAGTAGCCACTTATTTGATCTTCATAGGGTTTATCTCCAACCATCTTGTGCAGGTGTCTAGGCCTCCAGTGGGTGAGCCTCCTCTCGTTTGTCCTATCCCATCAGCACAGTGCCTTTGATGCACTGGATCGGTGTGACATTCTGTGGGCTCAGATCTCCTTGGACTGTATTTTGACACATGACCACAATCCTAGCACCATTTAAGTCTTTAATGGTAGCACTAACCTCCACCCTACCTCCCAGGAAGCAATATTATTATTTTTTATTTGTTTAAAATTTTTTATTTACCACCTTGGCAGGGGTGGGAGACAGAGTTTCAGAAGTCTTAATTTGGCCTTCCCCACTCGGACATCTCCTACTCCACAGACCAGGGTGCCAGCGTGGGAGTTACTCCAATTGCCAACTACACCAACTCCAGTTATGCTCACGGGGAGCCGGGAAATGATGTAGAAGGCCCACTATGAGCCAGCTGTGAGCCAGGACTCTGTTTATTACCTGGCCAATGTAGGGGGGACAAAATGATGCTTTGGGCCTCCGTGTATCAACTTAGACCCTGTGTCCAATAGTTCTTTAAAGGTTCATTACCCCCATTTCCCCAGTGTACAGTCACCTGAGTAAATGCCATCCTATGTGGAAAGACTTGGGAGATCATCACAGTACGTGCTTGCCATGTGTGGCAGGGTTCCTCCTTCCAGAGACCAGACAGACACCTCTGCTTCAGTCAATTGGCTGTGGATCTGAAAATTGGATCCAGCCTGGGAACTGAGCAGGGGTTCAGGATTTCTAATTGGGCAGCTGCCTGTAGCCACCTACTCCTCCATTCTTGCATTATTTTGAATACAGATGTTAAGCAGCAGCTTTGCTGATGCCTGACTATTTTTACCCCTAAAATTGCTGGGCTCTATTAGCCATCTCCACAACTCTCTGGGAGTCTGGCCCCCTCAGCTTCTCCTCAGACCTGGTCAGTAGTTGCAGTGATTGCATCTTCTTGGCTGCTGGTGGTTAAGCACCACCACTGGCCCCTAATACTTTGGGACCCTATCATCCCCTTGGATATTAAGGGGCGCAGCTCTGTGGCTGCCTATCCTACCATTATCTTTGGCCTACAGGGAGAGCCCCCTTCCCCCTAAACATTTTAGCAATGCTGGTGCCCCTCTCACCAGGTCATTCCAGATGGTGAACACAATTACTTCATAATGAAGCCAGTTCTTCTTAAAACAGTGCATCTGAGGATCTAAGATGGCAGTGTAGAGAGGAGTGGAAGCTAAGTAGTCCCCCTGGAACAACTAAAAAAAAACAGAAACAACTAGTAAATAATCCAGAATAACTGCAGGGGGACAAATGTGACCATCCACTCATACACTAACCTGAATTGGGAGGAATGCCCGAGATCACAGCATAAAATCTGTAAGTAAAAACTGCGGATCCAAATTGGGGGATCCCTCCCCCATAGCCCGAGCTACAAAGCCTCATAGTGCCAGAGA
Source organism: Choloepus didactylus (assembly GCF_015220235.1). Classification (NCBI taxonomy): domain Eukaryota; kingdom Metazoa; phylum Chordata; class Mammalia; order Pilosa; family Megalonychidae; genus Choloepus; species Choloepus didactylus. The sequence goes on from NC_051321.1 coordinate 19,657,138, forward strand.
GAACCTCTCTCCCATTGAGCAAATATAGTTCAGCTGAGCTGCAACTGGGGTTTTAATTAGCAGGTGTGAACTGCTCCCTATGAGGTATGAATCCCTAACAAGTAGACAGAGGCTTTGGGTGATGACTGACCTTGGAGAGCCGGAGGTTTGCCTCAGACTAGCTCTGTTCCTTTTTCAACTCAGTGGAGAAAGCCTCAGCCATTTTCAGTTCCCAGTTCTGTGACCCATACAAGGGTATAGCACAGGCAGAGAGAGACCACTGAAATGCTAACGACCTCCCCCTAGGGCATCTATCTTCTCTAAGAGGAAACAAACGGGTGGGGCCCAGCTCTACTACCTGCCTTTCATTCAGAATTTACACCAGTCAAGAATTATAGGCTAACAGGCACCACCTACTGGGCAGAAAAGCACAGTGACTGGAGGCATCAGAGGGTGTACCAATTTTCTAAGACACACCCTCAGGGAAACCGGATACTGAATAATTCTTCCTTCTGGGACCTTAGCCCATTCTGGTCTGGGGAGGCCTGATTGGGGTAACCAAGGAAACCATGCCTAGGCAACAGAAAACTACAACCTACACCAAGAAAAATGAGGTTATAGCCCGGTCAGGGGAACAAACTTGCACTTCAACTGTGATGCAGGAATTGAAACAACTAATAATAACTGAATTCAAAAAGTTTAGGGAAGATATGGCAAAAGAGATGAACCGTATAATGAAAACACAGGATGTACATAAGGTAGAAATTGAAAGTTCAAAAAACCAACTGGCGGAATCTATGGAAATGAAAGGCACAACCCAAGATATGAAAGACACACTGGAAACATACAACAGCAGATCTCAAGAGGCAGAAGAAAACACTCAGGAACTGGAGAACAAGGCACCTGAAAGCCTATACACAAAAGAACAGATAGAGAAAAGAATGGAAAAATATGAGCATCGTCTCTGGGAACTTAAAGACAAAACGAAACACAAGAATTTACGTGTCATTGGTGTCCCAGAAGGAGAAGAGAAGGGAAAAGGGGCAGAAGCAATAATAGAGGAAATAATCAATGAAAATTTCGCATCTCTTATGAAAGACATAAAATTACAGATCCAAGAAGTGCAGCATACCCCAAACAGAATAGATCTGAATAGGCCTACGCCAAGACACTTACTAATCAGATTATCAAAGATAAAGAGAGAATCCTGAAAGCAGCAAGAGAGAAACCACCTATCACATACAAAGGAAGCTTGATAAGACCATGTGTGGATTTCTCAATAGAAACCATGACAGCAAGAAGGAAGTGGGGTGATATATTTAAGATACTAAAAGAGAAAAACCACCAATCAAGAATCCTATATCTGGCAAAACTATCCTTCAGATATGAGGGAAAGCTTAAAATATTCTCTGACAGACAATGACTGAGTTTGTGAACAAGACACCTGCTCTACAGGAAGCACTAAAGGAAGCACTGCAGACAGAAAGGAAAAGACAGGAGTGAGAGGTTTGGAAAACAATTTGGGGAGATAGTAGCACAGCAATGTAAGTACACTGAACAAAGATGACTGTCAGTATGGTTGAAAGAGGAAGGCTGAGATCATGTGGGACACCAGAACAAAAGACGAACAATAAAGACTGGGACTGTGTAACTCAGGGAAACCTAGGTGCTCAACGATTGTAATAAAAGGTACAAATACGTTTTTACATGAGGTAGAACAAATGAATGTCAACATTCCAAGGTGATAAAAATAGGGTGGGATTGGGGGGAAAATACAATCAATGCAAACTAGAGGCTAGAATTAACAGTAACATTGTATTATGCTTCCTTTAATGTAACAAAAGCAATATACCAAAGCTAAATGCATATGGGGGGGTGGGGAATAGAGGAAGGGTATGGGACTCCAGGCATTGGTGACGTTGTCTGACTCTTTATTCTACTTTAGGTTAATGCTATCTTTCCTTTTGTCACCTTCTAGCTATGAAGTTTTTTTGTTTGTTTGTTTGTCTCCCTCTTGCCTTTTTCTTTTGCCTCTCTGCCTTCTTTGACTCTTCCTCCATCTTTGTGGAAGAAATGTCCTTATATAGACAGTGGCGATGGTGCTCAATACATAAATATGTGACTATACGGAGAATCAATGATTGTTTACTTAGGACAGAATGTATAGTGTTTGAACAAAACCATCTTAAAGGAAATAGGTTGATGAAGAAACCTTGAGGGCACTATATTGAGTGAAATAAGACAGACACATAAAGGCAAATATTGCAGGGTCTCACTGATATGAACTAATTATAATATGTAAACTCATAGACGTGAAATATAAGTTACCAGGATACGGAATGAGGCTAAAGAATGGGGAGCGGTTGCTTATTATGAGCAGAATGTTCAACTAGGGTGAACTTAAATATTTGGAAATGGACAGGGGTGATGGTAGCATGCTGTGAGACTAACTAACAGTGCTGAAAGGAGTGTGAATGTGGTGTAAAGGGGAAGCTCAGAGTCACGCATGTCATCAGAAGGAAAGTTGGAGGTTAGAAGATGGGAATGTATAAAACAGTGAATCTTGTGGTGGACAACGTCTGTGAGTAACTATACAAATATTAGAAATCTCTCTCATGGACTAATACAAATGTATGCCACTATAACTAGAGGTTAATAATAGAGAGGCATATAGGGAAAAAATATATACCTATTGCAAACTATATACTACAGTTAGTAGTATTTTAACATTGTTTCATCAACAGTAACAAATGTACTATACCAACACTATGAATCAATAATGGAGGGGGAGGCATGGTTAGGGGTATGGGAGGATGTGAGTTTCCATTTTTTTGTCTTTGTTTCTTTTCTGGAGTAGTGAAAATGTTCTAAAAATTGAAAATAATAATTGTGTTGATGGATGCACAGCTGTATGGTGGTGCCGTGGGCAATTGATTGTACACTTTGGATCTCTGGATACTTGTATGGTATCTGAACAATCTCAATAAAAAAAAATTAAAAAAACAAAACAAAACAAAAACAATGCATCTGCCTCAGCTCACCACCTCCCAGCCATCCTACTTTGTTAGACAGAGCTGGTCCTTGGTCATGTCTGTATCTGCAGTGCCTGACATTGAATGTTTACTAAGTTGAATTGAACTTACATTCTTCTTAAGAGTTAGGTTTCTGGTGTGAATTGTTGGCCTGCTGTTTTTTTTTCTTTTTTTAATACAATTTTATTGAGATATAGTCACATACCATGCAATCATCTAAAATGTACAATCGATTGATCACAGTATCATCATATGGTTGTGCATTCATCACCACAATCAATTTTTGAACATTTTCATTACTCCAAAAAATAAAAATAAGAATAAAAATAAAAATAAAAGTAAAAAAGAACACCCAAAACATCACATACCACTCCTCCCTGGCCTGCTGTTTTCTAAGTATCAAGTACAAAGAGCTTTTGTGTGTGTGTGTGTGTGTGTGTGTGTGTGTGTGTGTGTGCGCACTCTAGCTTCCTTCAAGAAGCCCAGTCTTCTTGGGCAGACTCTGGTAAGATGGTTCAAGTCCAGCTACTGCTTTTTCCCATGGAAAACCCAGACATCCTTGTCACCTGATGGAAGGACCCTGTGGATGCTCCTCCACCACTCCTTATCCTCCCCTCCCATGTCATCCAAGTTCTCTTTCCCCCTACTCGGGCTGTTCTGGTGCAGATCACCAAGTTAGCTTCTGCCCAAGCAGATATCCAATTGGAGAATGGCATGTTAGTGTCTCCCTTTTGCAGCTACCCCCAATTGTCAAGAGTGATTCACTTGGCTTCAGAGAGCATTATATTCTCCGTAATTTATTTTTAAAAACACTACCATACACAGTATGATATATACATGTGTGTCAGAATTAAACTATATCTTCATGGCATTAGTGAGCATTTGTGGCACTCTAATTAGAAATATACACTCTAGAGATGGTATTTTCCCATTTGAAAGACTAAAGTCACTACAAGCCTTCAGAGCTATGAACCCGAGATCTTATTCTCTGTCTTCTAAACTGCTGCAAATGGGCCCCAAGGGCTGGCCTTCATGATCTGCATCAACCCAGCCGCTTGCCTCTGGTTTCCTGTCAGGTTCAGCTAGTGGGAAGCACCAGCAGGAAATTGGAGGGTAGAATGAGAGAGAGGCTCCCCCAGGCCCCAATCTAACTATGCCCTTTTGGGTCACAAGTTGGTAGTAGCTGCATTCCTCCACTAAAGGCTGCAGCTCCTTTCAGGTAACCCTCTCTTCCAGCTATGGCTCCCTCCAGGTTCTGAGGACCACTCCTCTCTATGTCCCTTCCGGCTCAGGAGCAGAGCAGCGAAGGCTCTCCATAGTTGCTAGCCCTGGGGTACTTTACCATCTTTTGTTAGTATCTCTTAACCCTGTTTACCCCTTTGCAATAATCCCTTCTTTCAAACACTCTCTTGTTTGAGTGTGCTCTCTGTTTCCTGCCAGGATTTAACAGATACGGATACTTTTATTTCCGGTGAACACTAGCAGGTTTATATAAATTTTTTTTTTATCTCCAATCAACACTAGAAAGTTTATTAATTAGCATAAGGGATTTTTAGAAATGATTTTTATATTGATTTTCAAGATATGTGAATTAGTTAGGTAGAAATACCGTATAGACACCTCTACCTTGCATAAATAGGGTATAAGAATCTGTGAAGTTCGGCACCCTATTCATTCTGGATTGCTTTGGGGGGCCTAAGATCCACTTAGCTATTTAACCCTTTAACACAGGAATCTTAATTATGACTAGAAGTTTGGCTGAAACTAGCCACTATATACTATTGCATTTGCCTCAACAGAATCTTTTATGACAGGTCCTTGAGGAATCCTAAAGGATGGATTGACTTGATCAAGCTTATACACAGGTTGGATGACTGATTTGGTGGCTGCTTCCTCCTTATAAGTTAGTATGTGGTTCAGAATTTGTCTAGAAGGAGAGACCTTCTGCTCTCCCCAAACTTAAACCATTAGAAGCCACCAACACCTGAAAAAGCAACTCACTATTTGTGAACCACCAAACTGGCTTAGCTCAGACCGACAAGAGAGAAGCACTCCTCTCTCATCCCACGTAGGGAGGAAGGGGATCACCTCTCCCAGCACGGCACCTCCCCAGAGACTAAAGATCACCGTGGCATGTCCTTCCCTACCCTCTGTGGGCTGCGTGTGGCAGGAGGCAGGGAGAGTTTGCACCTCTTAGTAAATGCTGACGGGGGCCCCAAACTTGGTGGTTCTTTGCAGAGGGAAGGGTACATAGCAACTCTGTTTTCAGAGTTATATTGACAAATGCAGCATTTCATTGCAGGAAACTTTCAGAGAGATCTTGTGGTCTCACATCCTTGAATTGCAGGAGAGGAAAAAGAAGCCTAAGGAAGCTAAGTGACTAGCCCAGAGCCACTCTGTTACTTGGTGGACAGAGACGTTACCCGAGCCCAAGCTGTCCACCAAGGCTCGTGTTCTGGGTGCGGCTGAACTGACTGCCTTGTATGTACACTCCAGTGCAGGGATTGTAGGGGGCACATTCATCAATCACCACGCATTCACTCAACAGTTCCTGTGTGCTCAGGACTCTGCTGCAGCAGCAGAGGAGGAAGAGAAGACACTGTCTCTTCCCTGGAGTGTTTTCTAGTTGGTTGGGGAGCTACAACTAACACAGGAAACAGCAATGAATTGGATCACCGCAGTGACTGGAGTTCTAAGAATTCAGGAACACAAAGAAAAGTAATTCAGGTGGTGGTCAAAAGGTGCCTTTCTGACCCAAATAGGGCTGGTTCAAATCCTAGGCCTCCTTGGGCAAGACACTTAACCTTTCTATGCCTCACTTTGCCCATCTATTAAATGGCAATAATAACTGTACCTCTGTCATAGGGTGGTAAAAATTAAACAAGGTCTTGCCTGGTAAAATGCTCAACATTGAGCTGGACAACATAGTTAATGCTCTGTTGGTTAATTCATATTAACTGGTTAATTTATTTAGTGATCAAAGAGGAAAGAGCTTCCATATGCATACACCTTGCTTCTTGAAAAAGTGTCACCGTGCCCATGGTATTCCCAAACAGTTCAGGGGGTGGAGGGGAGGTGGAATAACTCCAAAGAATGCTAATTGGGTGACTGAAATGACCTGCCAAGTAAATATGATCTAGGAATAGGATTAGCGAAGGATCACCCAGTTATGGTGGGATTATGCAGCTGCTGATTTGTCAGGGGTGACTGAGCCTCTCACGGTATTTGGGGAGCAGTAATCACCTGCTTTCCCACACACTTCTCCAGCCCCAACTTTTCAATCTGCCACAAACACAAGCACAATACTAGAAACCACCAAGAAATTCATTCTCAGATTTATCTTTGTAGAGCAAAATACCATGCTGCTATGCAGACATGGATTACCTGTTCTTAAGGCTTCTGTTTGCTAATCTCCTTACCGGTTTCACAAACACCCCGAGGTCATATTTAGTCCGGGGATCAGTCTATTGTAATGCAACTCCAGGGTGATAACATCACCAGGCCAGAATGCACTCCTGTTCTGGAGTTCTTTGTAAGTTAATTAACAAGGTGATCACCAGGCAATTGCATACAAACTGAACTAGAAAGAAAATGCCTGTCTGTCTAGCACAGGAACAAACATATCCATTTAAGGAAAATGGAGTCTAAAGTTTTGTTCTATCTTCTAGAACCCTGAAAAAGTAACTTTGCCTCAAAGTGGAAAAAGCCTATATGCTTTGAATCTGAAAGGCACTTTCAACCAGAAACCTGAGGTCTTCATCAGGTAATTGTGTAGAGACTGCAAGGAGTCCTGTGGTTCAGAATTGATGGGAAAATTCAGGATACTAAACAACTGAACTCTGGTTCAATTTGGTCCATAATCTGCCTAACTAGTAATACATAGAAAGAATTTGTAATTCTCTTAGTAGCTGAAGTGGTAACAAATCTGTGGCTTTTTAAATTGACCTATGAATTGACATTGACAACTGTAAGAAAGGAATAAGTTTCGTTTTCACATAGAGACAGCATGGAATAAGGGAAATGGAGGCAAAACCAGTTTAAACAAGCCCCAGACAAAGAGAAGAGAGAATCTGCCTGATGTAAAGAGACATGAGGTAGTATCAGAGGCGGGAACTCACAGCAAAAAAATAAAAATTTGGGGGGGGATTGGCTAATCAGTTCAAAATCTCAATAATGAACTAGTTGGCTCTCTGGGATTGGCTGTACAAATTAAAATCTCAAAAGATGAATTAGTTAGTGTTCTTGGATAGGCTGTAACCTCTGTAGTACCCAGTCAATGGGGAAACAGGGGAGGGACTTGCGAATTAGGAGTAGGAGATTTAAAGATCGCCATTCTCTTCCTCTGGCGCGCCAGCCTTCCGCGTGTTTGGCTGGACGCCCCATCTTGCAAGATCGTAAATAAATTCTTTTCTCCTCCAGAACCGAGAGAGCGTTTATTCCCTTACAGGTACCACTTTATTTCCGACAACAACAAAGAAAATAAGAATGAAATTTACTTTGAAGAGAAATTCCATGTCTGAATGTGCCATCCTCTTCTAAGAAAAGCTCTTTACTTAGAATAGTTTAATTTTGTATAGTCATTAGACACTGTAATTTTTCTTAGGAGTTCTATTTTTTCAGTTACCCAAAACAAGGTTAATATAAACTTTAAAAAAATCAGTGTAAGTAATACATCAAAAAACTAAGTTGAGTTGATGGATGGATGGAGGGATGGCTAGAAGGGCAGATAGGTGATAAAGCAAGGATAATTAAATATGAATTGTGGAATCTAGATGGTGGCTATATGGGTGTTCACTGTTAAATTCTTTCAACTTTTTTATAGATTTGAAAATTTCATAACAAAATATTGGAAAAGAATGAAAAAAAATCAATATAATAATTCTATACAGGCACCCTACATATTATACCTAGACTTCACACATATGTAGCTAATATTTATAATTATAGCAGATTTTTTCTGAAAAGGAATTAAACTGCTGTCAAAAATGCATTGTATTGTAAAAATAATATTGTATTGTAAATATTGTAAAATAAATATTGCAAAAATTAAAGGGGAGCTCTTCATTACAGTAATGTACCCAGCATTTTTTTCATCGGATAATGCATACATATAGGCATATAGGTTTTAAATGTGATGCTGGTTAAATATGTTGTGTTTCCCTTACAGTTGAGCAGCAACCTGCCTCTGCTCAACGCTCTCCAACTTTGTCCTGCATCATGCCCCTGTCCCTGAGCTAACCATATCTAATCACTTCTGTTTTGTTTATTTCCATGTTTATTTCCAGGGTTTATTTCCATATTCTTAGCTAAAATGCTTACACCACTGTTTCTCATTTTATCAACTTTAGACATTGTCTGTTGCCCTCCTGCCCTGAGAGCTGGGCATTTGGTTCCCATGCACTATCCCCACCCACCACCCCCTCACAGCCCTCCCCTCCTCCTTGCCCCTGGCTCCTGCCAAATTCTCTACACTCCTCTACCAGTCCCTCTGCAACTTCACATGCATACCTAGGGCTTTCTTTGTGCCATCAAGCACCCATATTATCTCTTGAGTCTCTGATTTAAGGTGGGGATTTTGATATTCCCATCCTCTTTTGTCTTTCTCCTCCCTCTTACCTTCTGCCCCATAGACTCTGCTAAGTGTACTTGTACTTTCAAATCATTACATCAATGTGTCAAAAAAAAATAAAAATAAAAATCCTGCAATAACTCCATTTTGAAACATCCTATTCCAACATGGTGAGCACGCACCCTGCTAAGAATATAGGAGGCACTTGGGAAATACCTGGGTAATCGGATGTCAGTCATGTTTGCCAACACTAGGTTCGTGAAACATCTCTCCTTCTCCCTGGGAGGCAGATGGCAAGTTCACAATGATTCTAAGTGAGAACAAAGATAAGAAAAATTTCACAAACTTACTTCTATGTTATTATTATTTTTAAAAGGCACCATATCTACTCGGCATTTCTACAGTTTTTCAATGCTTTCAAGGGTCTATACAGCTGCATGAGATTGTTTAAAACAAGATTAAATAAATTAACACAAGGATCTTAGTTTTCCAGGCTGCTATAACAAGTACCACACAATGGGTTGGCTTAAACAATAGGACTATGCCAGTTTGGATGTATTACGTCCCCCAAAATGTCATGTTCTTTAATGCAATCTTGTGGGGGCTGACATATTAGTGTTGATTAGGTTGGAATCTTTGGATTAGGCTGTTTCCATGGAGATGTGACCCACCCAACTGTGGGTAATACCTTTGATTAGATTATTTCCATGGAGTTGTGGCCCTGCCCATTCAGCATGGGTCTTGATTAGTTTACTGGAGCCCTATAAAAGTTCAGAAACAGAAGGACCTCAGAGCAGCTGAGAGTGACATTTTGGAGACTACACTGAAAGAAGACTTTTGCTGACACTTAGGAGATGCTAGCCCAGTGTTTGTTCCAGAGAAGCTAAGAGAGGACAAAATGCCCCAAGAGCAACATTTTGAAGAAAGCACAGGAGCTGAGAGAGGAGCTAGAACACAACCCAGGATCAGCCAATGCCAGCCAAGTGCCCTCGCAGCTAACAGAGGTTTTCCTGACGCCATTGGCCTTCCTTCAGTGAAGGTATACTCATGTTGATGCCTTAATTTGGACATTTTCATGGCTTTCAAACTATAAATTTGTAACTAAATAAACCCCCTTTGTAAAAGCCAATCCATTTCTGGTATTTTGCATGATGGCAGAATTAGCAAAGCAGAACAGGGACTTTATATGGTTTCTAGGCTAGAAGGCTTGTTTCCTCCTGGGTAGGATCATTCTGGCTGGGCAGCAATCCTTGGGTTCTTTGGCTTTCCCATCACATGGCAATTCTTCTCCTTTCTCTTCCAGTTTCTGGGCTTTGTTGAATTCCAGCTTCCAGCTCCTCCCAGTGGTTTTCTCTCTATAAAGCCTCCAGTCATAGAATCAAGATTCATGCTGATTCAGTTGGCCATACCCAAACTAAAAATAATAGCTTCAAATGGCCCTATTGATAACAGGTTGACACCCACAGGAAGGGGATTAAGATTATGGTATTTTTCTGGGGCACATAATTTAATCACAGCAAGATAGAACCATAATGGCCTAATGGAGAGGAATTAGATGAATTTAGAGAACATCCTTGGCCTTCTCAGTTTGGCTGCATTGTCCCCAAAACTGTATCTTTGTGTCTGTATTAGAGACATAGCAATGGCCCAGATGGATCATATGCATGAGCCCTACTGCACGTTCTTCAAACCCTTTGCCATCTCTTTCTCATCCTGCTGTGCATCTGAGGGTTGTCTATGTTTGATGCTGTCACTAACTTGTACCAAGCTGGAATCCAGGGACCTTGTTTTAATCATCCTTGCTCTCTCCTCACTCCCCTCACTGTCACTGTGCTACAAGCCAGGTCTCCTGAAATCCAGGCCCAATGATGCTAATCCAAACATATTGATCCGGAAGCTATTTTATCAGCAGCTGGCTGTTTATGACATGCTCTGATATGCAGTGAGCTCTCTATGCCCTGCTTCCTCATGACACTGCAAGCAGCCTTGTCCCAGGATTTCATACGATGCTTTAGGAGGGTGAGAGCCTCAAGCTGCGGCTTGACATGGTAAATGAGTTGAGAACCCCTCCTATTTTTCTTATTTGACCAAAGGAGAAAAGTACAAGTTCAAAGCAATTCCATGCCTTCTGGCCGTGCAACATTTTGCTGCCATTGCTTAAGCTTGTGTTTCCTTCTGTAGATTTCCAAGTCTTGAATCTCAGCCTCTGCTTGCCTATTGTAGGCAGAATAATGCCCCCCTAAAGATGTCCGTGTCCTAATCCCCAGAATCTGTGAATATGTGGCCTTACAAGGAAAAAGGAACTTTTCAAATGTGATGAAGAAATTACCCTGGATTATCTTGGTGGGGTCAGTCTAATCACCAGAGTCCTTAAAAATGGAGAAGCTTTCCCGGGTGTGGAGAAAGGGAGATGTGGCTTGGGAAGAAAAGCCAGAGTGATGCAATGTGAGAATGACTCGATCAGATGTTGTTTGCTTTGAAGATGGAGGACAGGGTCACAGCCAAGGAACGCAGGCAGCCTCGAGAAATGGGAAAGACAAGGAAATGGATTCTTCCCTAGAACCTCCAGAAGCCCTGCCAACACCTTGATGTTAGGCAGTGAGATCCATGTTGGACGTCTGACCTACAGAGCTGTAAAATAATAAATTTGCATTGCTTTAACCACTAAGTTCATGGCAATTTGTTACAGCAACAATAGACAACGAATACACTGCCCTACTCCAGGTTGGTTGCACTTAAAATTCCTCATCACTATTAGGTACTTGATAAGCATTTCTAAATCAGGTAGTGACAAAATTCAGCTACCTGGGACTCTGGGGAAATATGTTATGATGTTAATATGTGTGTTTTTCTATATAACTGAGGGTTTATCCATTGAACACCCAAAGAATCTTTTATTTTAAACATTTTGTAAAATGAACATTGTTAACCTTTAGGAAGATGTATCCTCTCTAAATCATACACACACACACACACACACACACACACATACACACACACACATATATATATTTTTCTTTCTTAAACAGAATACATTAAATTTTATTTCACATTTTCTTGACACATGGAGGGATTTCTTATTTTGAGCATTAATTACCCAATTCTATTGTGTTGCCCTTGGGGATGGCTGAGTGCCAGAAAACAACCATATGTTGCAGATTTTCTGGAATAATCCCAATTTTAAATATACTGTCCTACTTTCCTTGTTCTTTTCAAGCCACCTGTCCTGATTTTCAGTTCAGGAACCATGGTCTTTATAACTATAAAGCTACTTTACACTAAATGACCCCAGATGGCCATCTACCAGAAAATCCTGAACCGTGTGTTTGCCTTGAATAGATTAAAAATAATTTTTTTTCAGTTTGCTCTTTTTTATCTTTCAAACCTGATGAAGAATTTTGTTTAGTTAGTAGTATCTCCTACATTGGGCCACTGGCCTGGCTAGAAAAGAAAACTGAGGCCAGGAGAAGTTAACTGACTCTGATGTCAAGTAATTGATCTACAGCAGGGCCACGGCAAAAACTCAGAGTCCCTGTGGGCTCTGATCCTTCAAAGCCTGCATTTCTTTTAAACAAGACCAGAACCACCAATCAAACAAACCAGTGTGATTATGACCTCCCTCCTCATTTAATGCTTACTTTCTAAAGTCAGTCTTGGAAATCTAAACCAACCCAGGCCTCCAAACTCCAACCACAACTATCTTCAAAAATATAAGAGAAGTTTCATTTCTTAGCAGTCTTATTGCAGCCACCAAAATCACCACCTGCTCAAAGGACTGAGATAGGCGACCCCTTTCCAAGTCTTGATGTGGATGGAACTGGCTTTACACAGAGACCTCCCAGCTTCTTGGCACTGATTTTGACCTATTGGATCAACCCAGCGGCTTCTATGGCTGCTAATAGCTCTTACTAAAAATTGGGGTCAACCAGCTGGGGACACTGAGCTGGTCTCCTTCTGAGTTCACTTAGCTTGGCCTGGAGAGGGAAGAGGGAATGTGGTTGTGCATGTGTGTGCATGTGTATGTGAGTGTGAACTTGTGGGGGTGTATTAGTTAGGGTTCTCTAGGGAAACAGAATCAATGAGAGATATCTATGAGTATAAGATTTATAAAAGCAACTCATGCAACTGTGGGTATGCACGAGTCCAAATTCCGTAGGGCAGTCAGCAAACTGGTAACTCAAATGAAGATATTTGATGAACTCCTCAGGAAATGAACTGGCAACTTCAATGAACTCCTCAGGAAACACAAGCACTGGGCAGCCGAAGAAGAAGTGAAGGTCCTCTATCTGTCTTGCTTAAAAGTCTTCAACTGATTGATTGGATTAAATCCAGCCAATTGCATTCTCTCACTGTGGAAGACACGCCCTTTGGTGAGTCATCAGTCACAGCTGCAGTCAATTGACTGATGATTTAATGAACCAGCCTGTTGGTTTATTAACCAGCCACAAACGTCCTCACAGCAATGGTTAGGCCAGTGCTTGCTTGACCAGACAGCTGGGTACCATCACCTGGCCAAGTTGACACATGAACCTAACCATCACAGGGGGATTGTGTGTATGGGTGACTGTGTACAGTTGTGCCTGCTCAGGTATGATCGTGTGTATACTGTATGAGCAGGTATGATTTTGTGTGCATGCATGCATGTGCGTGTGTTCTTGCATGCGTCTGAAGGAGAAACAGATAGAGGGAGTGATGGAAGTACAGAAGGAAAAGAGAGCCCTCAGAAAAAGGCAGAGAAATACACATATGTAGGGACAGATGCAGAGAGAATGAGTGAGTGAGGAAAGCCAGGAGAGGGGATGCAATTGACAGAGGAAAAAGGTAGAGAACAAGAGAGAAGGAAAAAGAAGATAAAGCAAAAGACACAGAGGAAAGGAGAGACTCAGAGGTGCTAGGCCTGCATCATTGCAAGAGTTAAGAAGTGCCCTTTTTGGGGCAGACAGCCTTAGGAGTTCCCAGACAGGTAATGCTGCGGTCTTGTTGCTTTTCTGTCTCTTCTGCGACTGCCATGCCGCTGCTGGCTTAGTGTCCTGGAGGGTCTCATCACCCAGCCTCAGTCTGGCTCCACCCCCCACAAGCCTGGGAAGATGGTATCGTCCAGATATATCTAAAAACTCATTGTGGAGCCTGTGGCTTTGTTTTTTTCTAATAACTTAGCAACAACAAACAAAGGAAGTCATGCTTGTCCTCTGCCTCAACAAGGCAAAGTCGCTGCTGCAGCCTGGGTGCCTGCCTCCCAGGATACGCACAGGTGGGGCTCAGGGCTGGGGGGCTTGCAAGAGCCTTGGCAGGGGACCTGTTCCTTTCCCTTAAACTATTGCTTCTGAGTCTGAGGACAATAAAAACCAAGATGGCACTTGATGCTGAGCAGTGACTAGGGAGAAGTGTTGACCTGGAAGAGGTACACAGTTCCAGAAGCCACAGTCTAGCCTTTCTCCAGCCTGTGGGACAGGCCACCTGCTTGTGGAGAGAGAGGAAGACACAGGAAGGACTTCAGGCTCGGGCCCAACCTCCCCCTGGATCTGTTATATGACTTGAAAATGTGGCTTTCCTTTTAAGTCTGGGTTTCTTCATCTGCAGAAGGGGTTGCACTGGATCAGGACTCGTGGTGGGGGGCAGGGGGTGGGATAGGTGGGTGGGAGAGTGAGCAGGAGTCAGGACTCCCCCCTGCACCAACCTGAGCCATCCTGTGCTTACATTTTACTTCTGTTAGAAGACTGCTAAAAAGAATCAGCATGAGGCCCCTTACCTGGTGAGCTCCGTGCCCCTGCCAGACCCAACACTTTATGACCCACCGGTCTGTTCTGGAGGGTGGAGAAGGGTGGAGGGGGCAGGGCTGCTGAGACCCTGGAACAGAGTTGGCAGTGAACTTCAGCAGAAGAGGAGACCACCTTTATCATGTGATTAGGGAGATTCAGACTCTCCTTGGCTGGCCCCCAGCAGTGGAAACTCACCCTTAGAAGCAGATTCCTTGGAACTAAGGCACCTCCATGTATAGGCTAGAGAAGCTTCTAGGATGCACCGCACCCTGACTCAGACTTGTCACCTGGAATTTCTGGGCTGGGAAAACCATTAGTTAAGACAGTATTTGGCCATAAAGAATCAGAGAAGCTACTTCCTTGAAATCAGTGTGCCTTGATGATTACAAATCCTGCAGAACCACAGGGAAACCGAGATGAGATGACTCACTGTGGTCAGGGTAGGTCAGGTTCAAGCTCCACAGGGTGGCAGTGGTTGTGTTGTCCATCCAGCGGGTTCCATTTCATGAGCCCAGGTCTCTTGGCTGGTCCAGCCCAGTCCTGTCTGTCCACACCTCACTGTGAGCCACCCACTTTGTCAACAAGCAGATGCCATCCCCCAGCTTCTCAGGCATATGCCATTTCTGGACTTCTAAGCTGTCTTCCATGTCACATAGAATGGCTATTGCATGTTCTGGAAGGATCAGAAAGTAGGCAACCAAAGGAAAAGTCAACCATTCTCTGTTGAGTCCTTTTTGAACTTTTCTCTTGGATTTAGGCACTATGATAGAAAACCTACATTGTGTGGTGAAGGGGGTAGGGGAAGACATTCTCTACCAGACTGAAAAAATGACCAACTGCTCAAAAACCAGGTGGATAAATTTGCCAAAGCAGTGAAATCACATCCTGTTCCATTGGAAGGGTACAGCAAACACAGATGCACAAAGCAGAATGGTAATTACATCTCAGAAGATGCTAAATATCTAAATGCCTGCCTGGTGCTGATTCTTATCAGATGAAATTTTATGGTGTTAGGTTTTACAGACGGTAAACTTGTGTAGAGTTATTTTTTCTTTCTCTTAAAAAGTGCCTTGTCCCTATTTTACCATGTAGCAGGTAATATCTAAGTTCCCTTTGTGTAAATCATTAATTACCTTAAACCTCCACCTTAGTTCTCACACTGGAAATTTCCTCACCAGAATTGTCTATTAGCCAAGGATGTCTCTCCATAATTGGACCATAGCTTATTCTGTTTCTAGGAGCAACCACTTCAGATTTCTAGCATGTGGGTGGTTTGCTTACATGAGGCAGGCAGACGTGACATTCCTCAAAAAGAATATCAGTGGAACCCAGGCTAGATTCCTTTCACCAGGCCAGGGCCCCATCCCCATATTGCTGTGGCCCAGGAGGTTAGCCTCCCCCACTGCAGTCCTGCCGCCATATGGAAATGTGTTCTCAGCCTCTTCTGCTTCCCTGTCCACCTTTCCTCTCTTCCTTGGGGTCCTTCCTGAAGGGCACGCCCTCAGGAAATCACATACCTCCCAATCCCTGTTTCAGTGTCTGCTTCTGGAACCAGGTCTAAGACAATAGCTCCCTACACAGATGGCGTTCTGAGGTCTTCTACCTAGTGTCATAGATGGCTCCCCCGGCCAGTCCAGTTTCTCTAGTTTCTTTCAGAACTTTGCCTGCAGGGTGGAGGCTGATCTTGGGCAGCTTCACGCTGGCACAGAGCAGGGAGGCAGCAGATCCCATCACTGGAAAGGGTTCTTCCAATTTATCTCGGCATCAGGAGATGAATTCTTCCTAGGTTATATCCACTGGATAAACTCAGTCCCTTCATGCTGCTTTGAATGGGGTTTACCCTACCAGGCTCTGGCTGTCATCCGAAATTCTAGAGATTTAGTCCTTTATGTTGAAACACAATGTGACTTATGTTGCCAGCTGTTAGTAGTTTCTGAGAATTAGTTTGTTCCTGAGAGTCCAATATGATGGTTGGTCCAGGCGGCTTAGGATGGGGGCGGGAGGACAGACAGGCCCAGGTTATAAGCTCGGATGATGGATGATGTGATGGGGCCATCGTGTAGGTCTGGCTTCTTCCTAGCTTTGCTGAAGACCAGTATAGGTGGTGATGTTTTTAACTCTTCTTTCTGCATTACAGAGTTACACACAGTGATGGACGCATAGCAGGACCGAAAATTTGCTGGTGAAACTTAAAAATGCATGCTCTCCAAGGCATTGAGACTACTTCTTGACCAAAAGGGGGAAAAGAAAGGTAACAAAACAAGGTTTCAATGGCTAAGAGTTTTCAAATAGAGTCGAGAGGTTATCCTGGATATAACTCTAATACAAGCTCCAGCTAGATATTCCAAATGGACACAGTATTATGCCAAACCCTAATCAACAGTAGTCCCCAAAATACATAAGAATACCTATGTCCCTATCTGAGACCCTATGAAAGTTTTACTCACTAAGTTTATTTTTTAGAAACTTAAATCCTCCAGAGTGTTCCTATGCCAGTTAAGTCACCAACCCCAGAGGCAACAACTTCTTCAAGAACATCAACCATATGCAGCCCCCTTCCCCATAATGTTGACACCCCTTTTCAATATGAACAAGTTGGGGTGGTCACTGCCTAGACATCCCCGAAGATTGAGAAAGTGATTAAACGAGAGGAAGGGGTAACAACAGACAAGATAGGATTTAATAAAAGATTACAAATACTGAATCTTTATGTAATTTTTTTTTTTTTTTTGGTGCTAGGGTATTAAAATAGCTAGAAGGAAATAACTGAAATGGTGGAACTGTAATCTGTAACATTCTTTGAAAATTGCTCTATGGCTACACATTAAATTGTACTTTGAAAGTTACCACCTTTCTGTATATATGTTATATTTTACAATTAAAAATGTAAAAAAAAAAGTAACTCCCACCCCAACACACACACAAATGCATGCTCTTCGAAGACAATTTGTGCTTTTCATATTGTAGATCCTCAGGAAATATTTACTGGCTTGATATTTGTAGAGCACATTCCTTTGGCAATCTCCCAAACCTAAGAGAAAAGCTCAGACAAACAAACAAACAAACAAACAAAACCCCACAGTATAAGGGACCCGAAGACTCTCAGCAATCTGCTTCAAATTCTCACATACTGAGGCCATCCCCCCTGCCTGCTTCCTAACTCCAAGCTCTATCCCAACATGGCCCTACTCACGCTCATAGTGTTCTTGTTCCTTCCCTCTTTTCAGATTCTCCCATCACCTTCTAGGAGGGTAATTCTTGTCCTTTCCAAGCACATCCTGCCATCTTTTTCATCACTCTCATTTTTCATAGCTGTCATTCATTACTTGATCAGCATAAGGCTCAGAGGTTGCTTTTTGGGTGTGTAATTTTGCTTGGCCAGGCTGAGGTTGAGGTGGGAGGGGTGTGAAAGTAGAGGCCAGTGAACAAAGGAATATGCAAATAAGGGTGTTCATACTTTATTTCGCAATTTTTACCTGTTTGGGTCCTTGTTCATATTCTCATGAAGTAATGGAAGACGATTCAGTTCACTAAATTCAACAGATGTTGTTGAGAATCCACAGGGTCCAATTTGAGGGCTGAAATGGAATATGCCCGCAAGGTGCTTATGGTCTGGGCAAGAGGAAACAAATGTTAAACAGAGCGATTCTTCTCAAGTCACACGTAGGCTGATGACTCAGTCTTAGAAGCATAAAGGGTCTCCAGAATGTAAGGCTGTGTTAGAACCGGACTCGTTTGACCCAGGTCTGATGACGAGTATTTCTCAGGGAGGAGAGTCTCTACTGATGTTTCAGGCATAACAGTCCCTCATTTTGTGTGTAGGAGCGTCTCATGCATTTCAGGATATTTGGCAACTCTGTTCCCAGGCACTAAATGCTAGGGGAATTTCCCAACCAGTTGTTGACTGATCCTCCCTAAAGTCCCCACACATTTCCAAACACTTCCTAAGAGTGTTGTAGCCCCCAGTTGAGAAACACTGCATGAAAAGGTAGATAGAGATTCCATCCCCATATCTGGGTTTCCATAGGAAATGATTCCAGCAACTGTCCCACAACTCTTAGACCCTAAACTCAGAACAAAGATGAAAAAGAGGGGATTGGGTATGGTGAAATGAGTGCTTTTGGGGCAGCAGTGGGTTGTGCTTTGAGTGCTACCCATCCCATCCAAGGGGTGGGATTTCCTGGAGAGCTTTAAGGAGGTGTTGTGGTCAGGAAACCCAGAGAGCTGGCTGGCCTCTGGCTCCCACTTGAGGAAGCTGAAGGGGTCTGTGGCCTGAGGTCTAATGGTTATGGGAATCTGAAGGCTGGAGAAGATTGGGGTCACCAGAGAAGGGTGTTGAAGAGTGCAGGAGTGCTGCTGGATTGGGATCTATCTGCTCTCCAGGTCTGTGGGGCATCCTGGGTCCTGTCCAAAATGACTGCCTGGAGGGGCCAGGAGACCCCAGCAGATTGCTAGAAGTGGAACCAGGCTCCAGGGTTGAAGAAGGGGCCTACTAGAATGGAGATGTATCTGCCTGGTCAAGGGAACTGCAGGAGAGAGGGGCCAGCTAGAATCTCTAAAACGGTCTTGAGATGGGGTCTGCCAGGCCAAAGAGCAGGACCCAGCTTGGGATCCCCCAATTTAATAGGGCCTGTCTTCTACCTCTGTTTTATCTCTCTTCTCAACCCACCCTGCCTTGACTCTTCACCTGTCGGATAAGTGGAGGCAGAGTAAAGCTCAGAAGGACCTTCTCTCCTCCCCATCAGACTTCTCACCCAAAAATAGCTCCGTGCCTGGGAAGGAAGAGGACATTCTATTTGCCACATGAAGATTGCATTTGGGCCTTCAAGCAACTGTCAGAGACACAAATGCCTGGGTGACCGCTGGCGTTTCCACTCAGCTGCAGGTGGAAATTACCCTCAGTGGATAAAATTTAAAGCTACGAAGAGAGGAAAAAATAAATTTGTGTTTTGATCACAATCTAAACGTCTCGCTAGTTTACATAGCTTTCCATGTAGATTGATTTCAGAATAATTACCCCAACCCCACTCCACTGTGCCCTGCTTCCGGGAAGCATGATCAGCTTGCTGAGTGGGCAGCAAATCTCTTGGCAATGGCACAGGTTTTAGAATCACTTCCCTCCATCCCTCCCCCTGCCCCCAATTCAGGCAATTAGGCCTTACCAGTCTTTATTTAGATGAACAGTGCAATCTTCTGTAATTAACATTTTGTCAACTTGGAATGTCTGCCCAGGCTGAAAAAAAAAAAGGCAATGAGTAATTTATTGTGTAACTGGTTTTCATTGAATGGAATGGAAAAAAAAATGTAACTTTTTCTGTAAATGTAATAAATGTAATTTCATTTATGAAGTGGTAAAATTTTATGGAAACTGCAGCATTACCAGTAGGAGAAGGTCAGCTCCCTGTGGAAACACACAGGAGGAGAATTTTACTTCCTGCCAAGCTCCCACAATCCCTGGGAGTGGAAGAGAATCTGCTGTGAGCTTTAGAAGTGCCATGACACTTAGTTTTGTGAAGGGAGAGAGAAATGACTTGATGGGAGGCTCTGGGATCTCCAGGGCTGAGTAATAGGGCACCAGTCACAGGCACTTGGCAAAGGGTTAATGGAAACCATTAGCGGTGCCAATGGTCCACTCGAAGGTGACTGCGTGAATTGCCCGGTGGCTTAAAGGGAAGGTCCACCTGGCATTTTGCTGTTTTACCTGCCAGGTAGCACCAGGGCAATTGTGGTAACTATCTGGGGTATGTGGAATAGACCCTCTGTCAGATGCTCTCTGTTCTTCACCTTCACCAACATCCAGTTAAGAATTTAGATGGTGAAGTCTGGGCTGTTTCCTTTCCCACACTCCAGCCTTTCAGGAGACAATGCAGGGGGAAGAAAAAAAGCATTAGCAGTCGTACCATCAACGAAGCCCTTAAAAGGTGATTTGTTGGGGTGAGTGTGTCTGTCTGGGTGTCTTGTCCCACAAAGGATTTAAGGTGGCCTGCAAGATAAAAACGTTCGAGAAGTCAGAAAGAGAGATGAGCTAACAGGGCAAGGGTAGGGACAAAATTTGGGCCGAGCCTTGAAATAGAAGGCAAATTAGATCTGGTTTGTTTAAGTAGGAAAATGTGCCAAGTTTTCTGGGAAGTGAGTGGCATTCTGTTCCATCTCTTTTTTAAATGAATAGTTAGGTAGTGTTCGTCTCAATTTAGGGGACTGCATTTTAATGAGACTTTATGTTTTGTTTTTTCCTTTGGTTGCCTGACCTTAAATCTCCATTTCAATAAGAAAAGTGGCCTCCATCACAGTCACTTGACAGTTTTCTTATAAATGCCTTCCTCTCAGGATCTTTTGGTGAAGAACTTGGCAATTCTAGGGACAGCAGAGGAAGTCAAAGGTTAAGAAAGAATCAGTCAGCCCAAACAATACAGATAGTCCACATTTAATAAAAGAAAATTCTGGAAGGAACTTCCATTTTACCTCCAGCATTTAGATGGCTCAAGATTTAATTATATTTTTTTTCAGAAATGAATAAGACTAGGTAGGCATCTTCGAAAAGAGCTAAAATCTCCATAAATGAAACAGAATTATCTGGGTAATTGACTTGACTTTTTGTTTGGCTGTGTAGGCACAAATAAACAGAGCAGTGTTTTACTCAATTCTTTGATATTTGTACTTGTTGGAATAGATGCTTTCTTTTCTTTCAATCCCAAGACTTATTTGCCAAGATTATCTTTAAATGCTTCATCTTGATATGCAACACCTCTGTAGTCTCACATAGAAGAGTCAGTTTTAACTTCCAGAGTTAAGCAAAACAAAATAAAACACAGGGAAGTTGGGAGGGAAGTTACATAAGTATTATATTAACACTTTCACATGATCCTCTCATTATCTTTAGGATCAAATCCAATTTCTTAGGCAAGGATGAAAGGATTATTGCATCCTGACTCTAACTTGGCACCTCGTTTTTCTTCCACAAACTTCCTACAGGGACCCTCGGCCCCAGCTAGATCTTTGAGGGGTGTCCCCATGGCACGCAGTCTGGGGGCTTTGGCTACAAGTGCCAGAGAATTAAGGCACCCTTCCCCCCAGAGCTGCCCTCAGGCTGTGATTGAAGGCTGTTGATAAGCACCCACACAGTTTCCTGGACTCTCAGACACAATCCCTTGAGATGGGTGTCCCCACCGAGACCTCCTTGTCAGCCAAAGCTCACAGTGGAAGCTCTTCCATCTCATCACAGATATTTTCTGTATCATTCATTTGAAAATTAAACCTGGCATTTTGAAATTATTTTATTTGGCCTTTCATGTGTTAGTTTTTTCTCTCCCATTTTTCATTTGAGCATTAATCAAATCTTTACTGAACACCACTTACATGCCAGGCCCTGTTCTAAAGCAATTAGATTGCAAGCTTCTCCTGTCCATCTCTGCTCTATCACAGAACCTAATAGATCCTTGAACATGATAGCAATAGAAAAGTGCAACAAGTTTCTTTTCAAAAATCATTTTTCTGATTATAAACATAACATATACTTATTTTAGAGAATTTTGAAAATACACAGAAAAGTATGACTATGAAAATAAAAATCACTCATACACACTGCTACCTAGAAAGCTGCTGTTAAAATTTTGAAGAATTTTCTTCCTATTGGATTCTTCAAAAAAAAAATTTTGCTGCCTTAATAATATTCTATTGTATGGTTACTTTTATTTATCTACCTATCTATTTATTTCTTTTGCCATTCACCTATTGCAAGACATCTTTTTTTTTTTTTTTCCATTTTATTTTATCGGAAAGTTGACTACAAAGACATAAGTTTTTTGTTATTGCAGCTCGATTATGGCACAAATCATTAATCTTTTTTCTTCAATTCAGTTTTATTGAGATATATTCACATACCCTACAATCATCCACAGTGTACAATGAATTGTTCACAGTTCACAATACCATCATATAGTTGTGCATTCATCACCAAAATCAATTTTTGAACATTTTCATTACTCCAAAAAAATTAAAATAAGAATAAAAATACATGTAAAGAAGAACACCCAATCTTTTTTCACTTTCATTTTTTATTCTTGTTCTGGTTCTTTCTGATGTAAGGAAAATGTTCAGAGATAGATTGTGGTGATGAACGCATAACTATGTTATCATACTGTGGACAGTGGATTGTATACCATGGATGATTGTATGGTGTGTGAATGTATTTCAATAAAACTGAATTTAATAAAAAAAAAAAAAAGAACACCCAAAACATCCCATGCCCATCATCCCTCCTATTATTCATTTAATTTTTGTCTCCTTTTATTCATTTAATTTTTGTTCCCATTTTTTGACTCATCTGTCCATATACTGAATAAAGGGAGTGTGAGCCACAAAGTTTTCACAATCACACAGTCACACTGTGTAAGCTATGTAGTTATACTATCATCTTCAAAAATCAAAGCTACTGGGTTGCAGTTGAACAGTTTCAGGTATTTCCTTCCAGCTATTCC
This sequence comes from Choloepus didactylus, assembly GCF_015220235.1. NCBI lineage: Eukaryota > Metazoa > Chordata > Mammalia > Pilosa > Megalonychidae > Choloepus > Choloepus didactylus. The sequence continues at coordinate 19,679,954 of NC_051321.1, forward strand.
AAAACACTAAAAACTAAAAAGGGATATCTATATAATACATGAGAATATCCTCCAGAATGACCTCTCGACTCTATTTGAAATCTCCCAGATACTGAAACTTTATTTTGTTTCCTTTCTCTTCCCCTTTTTGGCCAAAAAGACTTTCTCAACCCGACAATTCCAGGTCCAGATTAATTCCCAGGAGTCATATCCCACGTTGCCAGGGAGATGTACACCCCTGGGAATCATGTCCCACATAGGGAACATGCCAAGTGGGCTTAGAGAAAGAAAGAAGTCACATCTGAGCAACAAAAGAGGTTCTCTGGGGGAGACTCTTAGGCATAATTATAAGTAGGTTTAGCCTCTCCTTTGCAGTAACAAGCTTTGTAAGGGCAAGCCCCAAGATTGAGGGCTTGGCCTTCTAAATTGGTAGTTCTCAATGCTTGTGAGAATATCAGTAATTCCCTAGGTGGGGAATTTTGATATTCTCACATTTTTCCCCAATCCCTCAAGGGAACTTTGCAAATACATTTTTATTCCCTTCCCAAATTACTTTGGGAACCAGATCTCACTCCCTATTCAAAGTTCTGTGTAATTATGGTGTTTGAACATTTAGTGTGCTACAGAAAATATAGATTTTGCACCAAATAAACATCTCTTCCTTTGGTCTCACACAGATGTTGAAGTTTTAAAACACAGTCAATATCATCCTTTACCCTTTAGTCTGATTTGCCTTAATCCTACCCAGAGCCACTCTTTTTCAGCATTTTTAACAATAGCAGTATGGGGTAATATTAACATTCATAGCTGGCAAACTCTAGCTCTGAGTCTCAGGTTTCACACAGGTACTTGAAATTCCAGGGAACAACCAGGTTATATACAAAGATCTCAGCATCTCAGAATTTGGAGATAACCATTACAACTCAAAAATAGATGTGACTGCTGTAAGAGCTTACAATCTAGGGACTTGTGATGGTTGGGTTCATGTGTCAACTTGGCCAGGTGATGATACCCAGCTGTCTGGTCAAGCAAGCACTGGCCTAACCATTGCAGTGAGGACATTTGTGGCTGGTTTATTAAATCATCAGTCAACTGGTTGCAGCTGTGACCGATGATGTCAATGAAGGGCATGCTTTCCACAATGAGAGAATGCAGTTGGCTGGATTTAATCCAATTAATCAGTTGAAGACTTTTAAGCAAGACAGACAGAGGACTTTCACTTCTTCTTTGACTGACCAGCGAAGCGTTTCCTGAGGCGTTTGTCGAACACGTTCGTCAAAGTTGCCAGTTTGTTCATTGAATATCTTCACTGGAGTTGCCAGCCCTGCGGAATTTGGACTTGTGCATACCCACAGTTGCATGAGTCACTTTTATAAACCTTATATTCAGAGATATCTCTCACTGATTCTGTTTCCCTAGAGAACTCTAACTAATACAGGACTTTTACAATAAGCCTTCCCCTGATAATCTGTGTTCTAAGACTCAATTCTCAAGAGTTTGTACATTATAGTTATTCCATATTAGTGAGGCATTATAATGTTTGTCTTTTCATTTCTGGCTTATTTTACTCATAATTCTCTCCTCAAGATCCATTCACCTATTTGCATGCCTCATAACTTCATTCCTTCTTTCAGCTGCTCAATATTCTATTGTAAGTATACACCACAGTTCACCATTCTGTTCATCAGTTGATTTACCCTTAGGCTACCTTCAACTATTGCAAATCGTGGATACGGCCGCCATACACACCAGTATGCAAATGTCCATTCATATCCCTGCTCTCAGTTCTTCAAAGTATATACCCAATAATGAGGTTGCAGAATCTTATGGCAACCACATACTTAGCTTCTTGTGGAATCACCACACTGTCCTCCAGATGTGCTACACCATTCTACTTCTCCACCAACAGTGAATAGGTACATCCCTCTCTCCACATTTTCTCCAGTATTTGTATCCCTCTGTTTATTTTTTCCCCTGCAATTTTATAGAAATACATTCACATACCATACAATCATCCATGGTGTACAATCAATTGTTCACAGTATCATCAAATAATTGTGCATTCACCACCATAATCAGCCCTTGAACACATCCATTACTCAAAAAATAAAAAAATAAAAAAAGAATAATAAAAAGGATAAAAGAAAAAATGAAATAAAATAAAATAAAAAGATTAGACAACACCACCACCACTAAGAATCCCATACCCCTCCCTTATATCCCCTTGTTGTAGACATTTAGCTTTGGTATATTGTCTTAGTTACAATTAATGGACGCATACTACAATGTTACTATTAACTATAGACTCTAGCTTTCATTGATTATATTTTTCCCCAATACCATTCCATTTTCAACACCTTGCAAAGTTGACATTCATTTGTTTTCCCACACGTAAAACTATTTTTATATTTGTACATTTACTCACCATCATTGACCACTCTTGGTTTCACTAGGTTATACAGTCCCAGTCTTTATTTTCTATCTTTTCTTCTGGTGTCATACATATCCCTAACTTTCCTCTTTTAACTTTAGTCAGTCAGCTTTGTTCAGTGTAGTTACACTATTGTACTACCATCACACAATATTGTGCTTTTCATTTCTGGATCTATACAATCAATTCTGTTGAACATTCTATAGTACTTCAGCATCAAATGCCTGATCTCTACCCTCTTTCTATCTCCTGATAATCTGTGTTCTCAACTTTTACTCTCAATGTTTGCTTATCAATGTTAGAGTTCATATTAGTGAGACCATATAGTAGCAAACTATTAATCTTAATCATAAGGCTTGTCAAAATCAAGATGCAATACTGCAAAAAAAAAAAAATGTGTTTCTTTCTAAGCCTGGAATTTTAAATCTAGTACAAAAGGTATAAGGAATCTCAGAATCCACCTGCCAACTTTACAGATGACAAAACTACAGCCTAGGGAGGTGGATCTCTGAAGGGCATGCAGCTACTAGTCAGAGAGCTGGTGTTGGCATTCTTGTCTACTAAGTACTAGTTATAGAAATTTCTCTTCTGAGACTCAGGTTAGAACTGCACATAACAATACAAATTTGACTTATTCCTAAATAGCTCCTACCAGAGACATCCCTTTAATTGTTGCTAATAATGGTTTTCCAAGCACCTACTGGCAATTAGTTAATGAGGAGAACAGTGGTTTCAATGAGGATACTGAAACAATGAGTTATTTCCATGTAAGTGGTACAGTGGATAGGAGAGTTGTCTGCTGAAACTACCACAGCTTGCCTAGGGACTAAAACAAGAATTTAATTCCTCTTAGAGCTCTCGAGTGGCTGGTGAATTTCCTGCACTCACCTCCCTTTCCAGGGCTTTTGGAACAAATAACAAGTCAGAAGTAGAGCACGGCTCTCACTTATAATGCAACCTGGGAAATGTGGATTGAATATCCAAGAAAGGTGGGCAAGGCAAATATTGGCCTTCCTTGTTTGAATTTAGGGACTTTAAAGGAAAACTAAATTCTATATCAGCACTGACCAATAGACTATAACACAAGACACATAGGCAATTTTAAATTTTCTGATAACAATATTAAAAAGGGTAAAAATTAATTTTGGTAATATATTTTATTTAACCCAATAAGCCCCATAATCATCATACCAACATGAAATCAATATAAAAATTATCATTGAGCTATTTTACTTTGTTGTCCATATTAAGTTTTCAAAATCAGTTGTATATTTTATACTTACAGCCCATCTCAGTATGGAGTAGCTACATTTCAAGTGCTCAGTGCCACAAGTGGTAAATGGCTTCCAAATTGGACATGACAGCTCTATCTAGCAGAATTCTGCGTCAGGTGGATCCATGTCTGAGGATTGTCACCAAAGTGGAAGAGGTACCTTAGAACAGAAAAGATGAAGCAGTCATTTATATCTCTTTTAAATGTGAACTATGCAGTGTGTCTAAATTCTTATTAACAGGTGAGTACCAGAGAGGGAAGTTGAGGGGAAAGGAAAGGAGAGGAGAAGAGGAAGAAAGGAGAAAGAGAAGTAAATCAGCTGGGGAAGTTTGCACATTTGATGACTACTTGAATTCAAGACCCGGAGCCCTGAAATTTCGGCTGCTGCTGACCTTGTGGCAACCACGGGAAGGCCATGCAGCCACCCACTGCCATTATCACACCCCAGAGGAGCCCCAGGGCCTCCCCAGGGAAAAGAGCCCTAGGGCAGTTCTGGAACAGGATGCCACAATTGGCAGAGGGCTTTTCTTATTAGGGATACTCAGGGAAAAAAAAGCTTCCTTGTTCAGGGAGGGTGGGTTTGGTTTGCTTTTTCTTTTCTCTTTTAGTTGAAGGGAGTTCCTGGGAAAGATGAATGCCATTAGAAGCAGAAATTCTTGCCGACAAGAAAAAGACACATGCCCCACCCAACCAGCCATCCCAGCTTCAAAGGGTTTAGCCTTTCCCACTCTGGATGCACTCCTGGGAGATGGCCGGGAGGCCCAGAGGCTTCCAGAGAAGCCTGTCCGTTCATTTCCTCTCCCTTGGGTCAGGGTTGCAGTTGGAGCAGCCGTTCCCAGAGCTGCTCTTGCTGGGTTAGAACGGGGTGGTGTCAAAAGACTGCTACTGCAAACAGAGAGAGCTTATTAACACTATAGCAATTTGTGAATTGGGCAACAGCAAGTAAAAGAAGGTGTTCCAAAGCGTTCAAGGGGTATTGGAAATCTATAGTCCAAAACAATGGAAATGGCGGTTGTCAGGTGAGTTGGGTTCTAGTGGCGTATCAGAACACTGAGGCAGAAGGTAACTTGTCTGAAACTGACTGGTCAGAGCTTAGGCCTCTTTCCTTGTCCTATTTCCTGTGAATCCCGTTCTCCTAGTTGCGTGTTCCTAATGTCTGACTGTGGCGGTCTAGGTCTTGTGTGCCTCCTTTGCTGGGAGCCACTTTGTCACCCAGGGCCAAAAGGTGAATTTAGAGCTCCTTTCACAGTGGCAAGGAAGACCAGGGAACATTCTTGGATTCTGTGAGTGAGGAAACCTTGAAGCAGGGGCTGAGAAAGCTGGGGGAGGCTTGGCAGCCACCGTGCCCCCCAGGAGGACCCAAAGAGGCAAGGGGGCTTGGCCTGAAGAAGTCTTCCTCTTGCCAACCAGAGAAAGGCAGAGCTGAGGATCCCTTGCATCTCTGACTTGCAGCCCAGCCTCTCTTCCTTCTTTTGAACCCACCCAGTGCCTGCGTATAGAAGCAGAGCCCTTGGTGATTTGCTGCTGAAATGTCCCTGTGTATTTGTGGGTGTTGGGGTGGGGGTAGAGAGGGGAGCAGTGTGTTACACCAAAGCTGGGGTGAATGTGCTCCTTCCCTGACTTGTTTAGGAGTCACCAAAGCAAAATTAAATCCCAGATTTGCCATTTCGTTGTTCAATAAATATGAGCCCTACTATGTGCCAGGAATTGTTCCAGGGACTCAGAATTCTGTAGTGAACAAGCAGGCAGAAACCCTGCCCTTATAGAGGAAATGTTCTATTGGAGGGAACAGACAATAAACAAAATAAGTAAATTATGTAGTACATTAGATGGTGATAAGCAGGGAAGTACAGGGTGCAGAGAAGGGGGAGTTAGCAATTTTAAATAGGGTGGCATGCAAGGCCTCACTGAGAAGGCATTTGAGGAAAATCTTCCTAGATATGTGATGTTTAACAAACTCTAAACCTTTCTGGATTTCTCTGAGAAATGACAAGAGCAATAATTAATAACAGATAAATCTAGTTAGAGTGCTTACTCTGCACCCTTCTAAGTTCTTTATCTGCATTAAACTCATTTACTCCCCATAGCCCCATGAGACAGGTGCTAACTTAACCCATTTTACAGAGTAGAAAACTGAGGAGAAGAAAAGTGAAGTAAGTTTGCCTGAGGTCATGCTGTTAATAACCCAAGCAGGCAGGGTCTCAAGAGCTCACCCTTTTCTCTGCCCCCGTAGAAAAGATGGGCTTGAATGGAAGGTCTCTTAGGTCCTTCCCAGTTTCACGGAGGGAGTGCCCATCCAAAGTTCGGGAGGATGGTTTTCCAAGTTGAGCACTGCCTATGACGTGATTGATCCGGGCAGGCTGCTTTCGGTGCTTCCATTTTTCTGTCTCCAAAACCAAGTAACTAACTGTTACTCCAACATCTACTGCTAATGAGTCATCACACTGTACACTGCAGAGGATACCAAGACTATGTCATAAGACACGATCTTAGTTCTGAGAAACAGATCTCTTCAGGTAGGCAAGAAGCAAATGCACTAGAAAGGCAGGCAGGACAGGGTACTACCAAAAGACTGCACAGCCAATTGCCAAATGTGAAATGCGTGAGGCCGGGGGGCTGGAGGGGGAGCTAGCCCAGGCTGGTGGAAGCAACTGGCAAGCCTTGCTCAGAAGCATAAGGGTGGGGGTGGGGTGGTCTTGACCTTGGGATGACTTGGTTGGGAAGCAAGTAGAAGGCAGGACCTTGCAAGAGAAGACAGGGAACAGAATGGGTACAGGAGAGGGAAAATGCAAGATGCATTGGGAGAAGGGTGAGCTTGTTTATCAAAAACAACCCTGTTCTGAAGTCTGCTTCCCAGAGATGTTGAGATCAGTAAGTGAGAAACTGCTTATCTGTTCTGATATAGGGGGTTAGTAAGCTGGATAATCAAAAACTTCAAGTCTCAGTCACTTCCCGTTCCTTTTGAAATACAGCTGATTTGACTTCCTAATTGTGTTGCTTCCCTGGCTGCACATCACCTTGGGCCAGGTAGGAAACCGTAGTCAACCACAAGAAAAGTGTATTTATGTGACGGAAGAGCCTAGAGGACTGGGACGCAGCCAAGTGCCTTCTGGTCTGTTACGTACACAGATGTGGATGGCCTTGGGCACAACTTCTCTTCATATCAGTTTCCCCATTCTGTAAATGGAGGATATACTCCCTCCTACCTCCTCATGTTGTTTAAGGATCAAATGAGCCAGCGTATGTGTAGGAGATGCTGTTGGTTCCCTTCTTAAACCTCCTTGGCTCCTTGTTACTGGTCCGTGTGCCTGTCCCCCAGTTTCTGAGTGCTTTGTTCCCAAAGCCCCCACCTGAGACCTTCTTTGGGCTATACTAGAACTGCTTCTCCCACAAGCACAGAGATCCAGAAGAGCCTGGGAGTGTATAACTCCACCCTTCCTCCAGTGGCCTGTAGCTCACGACAGCCCCCTTGCTTCCAGAAGGATAAACTGAGGCACAATTTGCACTCCTGAGCTCTCCTTGGGATCAGGCTGAGGCTGGGCCTTCACCTGAAACCCCACCCTTCCTTATCCTGCTTCCCCCCCTCCCTTACAGGTTCCTTGTTATAAATCACTTGTCCCTGAATCTTCCTCTGAGTTTGTTTCTGGGGAACCCAACCTAAGACAATTTACAAAAACATTTTAAAAATTTGCAAATGGAGCATATACTTGTAAGGAATCGCCATTTGGGATAACTGGAGAATCGACTGAACAAATCTTTCGCCTCTGAATTTTTGAGTTCAGGACAGAACAAGAGGTCAAAGAGAGACCTGGAGAGTTGGTCCCTAACTCCCTCGGCCCAGGCGGCTTCTGTGCGTGCAACACGCCCGACTTCGTGCATGACGCCCTGGGCCCCTGGAGGCCTCCACCACCGCTCTTCAGAGCAGCCCACACTGTTTTCCTTCCAGGGGTCGGCGGCTTCTTCCCACTATACTCCCTGTGTGACCTTTCTCAGGGCTCTAGGAGAAAGCCAAAGTTCTGAGTGTAGGACAAGGGCCCATGCTGGATTCATTTTTGAGAGCTGTATAAGGAAAGCACATGTTTTTGGAAACTTTCAAGGGGACAAACCATGGACCCAGATTTTTGGTCAAAAGGACTTAAATAGAAACAGAGGCCATTCATTATATCATCTGATTTGGTTCCTTTAACAAAGAATGCATACACACATGCTTAAAAAAATAGGTCCTTAAAATGCAAAGTCCTGTTTTAATATCTCTGTTATGGATGATGAGTTTTCATGTTTCAGTAACAACCAGGTGAGCCTGGAGACAGAAGGGACCCATCACCAAGTTCAGATCCTCAGAGTTTTCATCTTCCTTATTTAGCGGGTACATTTTAACTCCTTTTCAAAACCAGATCACCTTAAGGACACGAATAAATAACCAAACTTGCCTTATGAGACCCAGAAGCTTTGCTTTCCCAAGGCTGAATTCTTTGCACCCTCTCCTATGTCCCACTCATGCCAACAACCAGAGAAGTAACACTTGGATTTGCAGATTTGTGGTACACAGAACTTCTATAAATTTTCTATGTCCACTTTGGTCCCCTTGACTCCAGTAAGACAGAGTAGACTTGATCTGGAAATGGACCCACCCGAGGGGCTGCAGGAGGAACTGAGCTGGAGGCAGAACTAGCTGAGATTGGGAAGGAGGTCAGAGGGCTGTTTAGTCTAATTGTCCACAATTCTGGCTGAACATCAGCTTGGGGGGTCAGGATGTATGCAGACATATAGAATCAGAACCAGCAGGGGCTCCCCCCAGCCAAGCCCAGGCAAGCCTTCAGCACTAGAGAGGGCTAGCCCAAGAGAGTCACATGTCCCAAGAAGTGGACAGGGACAGGGACAGGACCAGGGCTGAGGGAGAGACTTCCGTTCTGAGCAGGATTGTGGGGGAAAGTGAGGGAATGAGTTTGGTGGCTGAAGAAACGGAGGAGAACATGGCAGTCAATGCCATGGACGGTGGCCCTTCAGGCTCAGAAGAACAAAGCCCAGATACCAACCGAGGAAATGAGTGTTCAGTACAGCTTGAAGCTGAGAGCCGAGGGCTGGAGCTCCTGAAATCCCTTTTGGCTTCTGCAGACCAAGCTGGGACTGAGCCTTCCCAAGGGAGCCAGGCTGGGATTGATGGGACCAGAACTCAAACCCAGGTCCCCGGAGTACTGGTTCTGTGGCTCCATTATGTGAAGCCCCTAGGACCAAATGCCAGAAAAACCAAGTCTTAATTCTCCTCCCCTGGTCAGCCTGTCTCAAGGGAACAGAAGGCCTTTGTCACATGAGTCCTTTCCGGGAGTGGGGAGCGGGGAAACAGGCTGGATATTTATGGAACGTTTACCGAGTGTGAATCTGGTAAAGGACTGCAAAACACTCAACATGGACTAACCAAATAAACAGATTGCCTCAATCACTTATAGAAAAGCCAAAAATCATCTTTTTCCAACTGAACACATCAAATCACATGAAAGCAAATTTCAAAATCTCTAGGTTCTGCTGGAATTTTGTTGTAGCAAATATTGACTGAAGTTAGTGGGCCACTGGCAGGGTCTCGCTAATGTTTTGGTGATCTGGAAACTGATGGACTGTAGTGGAAAGAACACGATCGAAGGGAGTCAGGAGACATGGCAGATTCTGGCCCTGTCTCTGTTACCAACCAAGAGTGTGTCTTTTGATGACCCTCTTCAATTTATTGACCCCAGTTTCCTCATTTGCAGAATGAAGAGGTTGGGCTAGAAGACCTCCATCCTTTCTCATTCTAAAAAGTCAAAAATTTAGGATATAAATGGGGTCACCAAGGCTAAACTCATCTGATGTTAATTTGGGCTTAAAATCATTCTGATACATGTTTTCATGCTTGGGAGGTGGCCTGAATTGCACTTGCAAGATCCAAATTAACCTCAACCAAACCCCATTTCTCTATGAGGTCTGCAGCCTCATAGAGTCTCCAGGCTGGGCAGAGGGTGCAGAGTTGGGTGCTGCTGACAATAAAGTTTGGTCCATATCTGACGGAGCCCTGCAGTAAAAAACACATAGAGTATCTTCTTTCCCTCTTTTGCTGGATGGGGCTCAAACACAGAGCTGGAAACTCCAAATGAGGACACGAGTATTTTAATAGATAGGCTGCCTAGAACATTAAAAGTCCTCCACGGGGTGCTGCAGACCCCAGCCTGCACACTAGCAGAGGCCGGAGTTCAAGCTGTCAGGCGTGCTTTGGAAACACCAGGGAGAAACAGGACAATGCTTACCCTTGAAAGAAAACTGGTCTCTAGCATCATCTGACCCCATCTCAAATATCTGCTGCTCTCCTTTTAAAACGGGGGTAAAGTGAGCAGAGTTTTTCTTATAGGGAACTATCACAGCAGCCCTGCCGATGGCCAGCCTTCCCTCTGTATGAACATCAGACAAACCTTCCAGTGGGGGTGACAGAGGGACTCTGCTTTAAGAAAACACAGTTCACAAAAGTTTTAGTTTGTAAAATAAAGGGTGAGAGGAAGATGGGTTTTTACTCCTCTGAAGAATTTGCTGTAAGTTCATTTAAATAAGGAAGTGTTTCCCAACACACTGCTCGCAGGCAGAAAGTACCCATCTGTCTGGGTACTGCAAGAGCAGTTGTCTGGGTTCTTACTGCACAGCGGATGGTTTGGCCCTGGCTGATGCTGGACCAGTTACAAGGCCAGGCTTGGGTGGTGATAGGGGTGACCAGCTCCCAACAACCTTCCCTACATAAGGTCGGGCCCTTTGCTGGGTCTACTGTGTGCACATAAGTTTATGACATGGGAGAAGACATTTTTCCAGCCTTAAAGAGGATGTACAGTGCACAGAATGTCCCGTGGCTAAAAGTGGGCTCATTGAAACGCTTGGACACCTCACTGAATGTGCCTTTTACTTACCCCCGATGAGGGAGGTGAATAGTGACCTAGATAGCTGAAATCCACAGATAGCCCAAAAATAATTGATACCAGGCATGCATACGATTACCTTGTTTTGTTTCTAGAGTTCTGTTTTAGAATCACATATTTTTAGAGTGGGAAGTTCAGTTCATTCCCCTCCTTTTAAAGAATCATTTGTTCATGGAAACATTATAGATTCCTTCAGTACTTATTATATGCCAGGAACTGGGGATATAGAGATGGACAAGACCCAGTTCTGGCCCTCAAGAGGCTTGCAGTCTAGCCAGAGAGAGAAACAGAAAGAGCAATGGATACAGCTTGAGCAAAGGCTGTGGTGGAGGCATGTGGAGGGTGCCAGGGCTGTGCTGAGGAGGGCACCCAGGAGAGGCAGGGAACGCAGCAAGGTGCTCTGGCATCGAGTCCTGTCTGATGAGTGGAAGTCACCAGGTGGACAATGGGGACAGGAGGATCAGGGGAGAAAAGAAGTGAAGAACAGAAGCTCAGAGAGATCAAGGGGTTTGTTCAAGGTGGTGTACTGGAATCTGTCCCTTCAGACACCCATTCAGTGTCCTGTACCTATGTCAGAATGCCAACATTCTGCTAAATTCAACCTTGGAGTTAGTTGCATTTTTTAGATGCTGAAAAGTTAAGGCAGAGGAGAGAGACTGGAAGAATTCTGGATACTAAAGTAGGCTGCATTGGGATTAAAATTTTGCTCCATGCAAGTCATTCACAGATAGTAGGGAATCAACGTAGTTAACCAGATTGGGTAATTCCGTGTGTGTCTGTGAAGCAGTTTTATCAAGTAGACGTTGCAAGGGTTTTAGGTACTGAACATTTAATGTGTTTAAGACACTGATAAAAGTCTAAGAGAGATACAGGACATGCAGGGAATGTTGGGGAGCTGGAATAGTTCCTGCCTTTAGTTACCTGGAATCTCACTGGAGAGGGAGAAATGTTTCCACCCAGAAATGTCTAGGGGGCAGAAAGTGGGATGTATGGAGCAGAGTGCTTAGGGGAAGGAAAAATTTCATGCATTGATGTCTGAGAGGGCCAATAAATAATGAGTCCATAAAAGTTCCCAAAGAGATGAGATTTCGGGGTTTGCAGGATGGAGGTTCCAAGGATAGATGGTGGCTAAGTAGGGTGAGAGGGACGGAGAGCTAGCTGGAGAGGGATTCGGAGGAAATTTCTCGGCATCATAAAGTTAAATGAATTATAAGTTTTCCCTTGGTGGGTAAGGAAACTGGAGCATAGGGACCCTCCAAAGCATGGAGATAAGGGCTCTCAAGAGCAAAAGGAGCCCAGGGAGGAAAGAGGGCAGGGAAAG